>NC_073728.1:4622490-4928956 GCF_023634155.1 Falco peregrinus
TCTTTTTGAAAAAAAAAAGTTGCAACAGAAAGATATGCATAAAAAGGGGTACGAAATAGCAATTCATATGTTCAGCCACCTGCAGAAACCAAGTCCTACCCTCTTCAAGCAGGATTCAACCAATTAAGGGGCAAGCCCACTTTTACTTTCCAGTGATACTCATTTACTCCTCTACATCCTTTCCAGCTGGAGTGGAAGAAGGGTTGCAGCTACTTCTGCAGCCTCTTAGCCTTCTCACTTTTTCAACCCTCACTGCAACCAAACTACTAGGAAATGTGAAATTCATATTCAGCAAATAAACTGTTTTCTGAAAATCATGCTCTAAGACCAGAGCTTTGCAGGTATCAAGTGGGGAAGGACTTCACCTTTTAGCCTGATCTTGCAGCTCATTAACAGTTCCTCGGGAAAGGCCGGTTTCGTACCAAATACCACCGGTATCTGCCACCATTCCAAATACAGCACGACATGAAGCTCAGATTCAAAGCTATTTACATAAAAATGTGATGGAAAAGTTATTATCAATATAGTCATCCCTTGTCCACATTACATGGGTACTTCAAAACAGACAGCCATTTCAGGGAATTCTGTTTAGACTAATTTTATCTCTGCACTTAAGAAAAAGCACATAGCAAGACAAACTTCCTGAAGCCCAAGCACAGTGTAGGACCACGCCATTGCTTCACACAGGGTTAAATTCACCACTACACTGACATCCAACACAAGAACACCCAATTATCACTTCCACAGCAAATTTTTCCTTTAGGACACACAGCTTGCCTGTCCTCTTTAGCAGAAGACTATGACACAGCTGAGGAAGCTGCTCCTCTCTACTTATATTTTCCTAAAGGACCCACAGAAATGTAAGCTGAATAGGAGAAAGGAAAAGAGGAACAGGCTGCCCCTAGGTGCCAGCTTTTAAACCTGGGAGAACACCTACCAGCTACAGCAGCTGGAACGTATGGATGGGAGCCCCCAGACTGCCTCTGAACCACCTTCGGTACGGCCAAGGGTGTAGTCATGGCAGAACAGAGCATAACAAGGACTGCCTGCACGAACTGAAGTCATGCTTTAATCTTCACTGCAAGCGTTCTCTTAGAGTTTGTGTTTTGAGCCATAATCACTCATTTAATTTAATATTAAGCAGTTTGTAATTTTAACTAGAAAGACCATGCATGCCTATAGTCTTGTCTTGAAAAAAAAATCAAAAAAGTAAGGCCAATCACTAATCTTAGATGTCATATTTTTCCAGCGAGCACTTGGTTGTTTTTTTTTTTTTTTTTAAAAAAAGAGAAATCCTGCTTATCTGCTTGTGTCCTTCCATTACCTGTGTCAAAATATCTTGAGCAGTATTTCCTCTTCCTTTTTTTCCTCTCCCTTTCCTTGTTAACCAGTTAGCTATAGCTGATTTCAAACAGAATAGTAATCTATGGTAACTAATTTTATTTGCACAAGGGATGTGTTAAATATTGTCTTATTCTCTTTCTTCAGCGTACTCTTCATAAAAAAGAAGCTTTACATGTTCCAGCTCCACAGGATGCCAAGCATAGACATCTCCTGAGCAAACAGAATAAGTTACTCAGTGTAATAACTATAAAGACAAGAATAAGATTACAAGAAAACATCCTCTACAGCTGTAAACACTAGCTGCAAAGCTTAATACCACCATAACATTTTCATGCTGGGCCTATTCCGATGCTTTCTTTTCTTGCTAGAGCAAGCAGAATTTTTTCCATTATTATGGATCTGCTCTGTACTATTTTTGTAGAGAGGAAGGGACATAATTATAAATTAGTCTGAAAGTCAATCAAAACTAACACTGGATCATGCATCTCTTGTTTTAAGGCTTGACACACACCCCCCCCAAAAAAAGGGAAAAAAAATCAGAAGTGAACAGCCTGGGGAGTTTCTTCTTTGGCAGAACTAGAGTAAGGCAGTAGCCAAACACATTGTTACTGGCATCCAGTCTTGGAAATATTAAGCCAGCAAAATCATAGATTGCTTCAGTATAATTAAAACAGATGCTCAAAGGGGGCACTGTGAGGCTAAGTGAAGAAATTATACAAAAAGTATTTTAATAATCAAAATGTCTCGAGCAATCAGGAGGGAGGGGAAGTGGTATTTCTATGCTTTGAAACTAAATCATGAAAATGGAAAAAGCAAAAGGCATAGTAGTAATTAGATGAGACTTCTCCCCCATGCCCTAAAACAGTCAACTTGGGCTAGCGCTATGTGTTAAATCCTGTATTCTGTAGGCCTTAATTTTTGCAAGCCCTGCATCTTTTGCAAACATGCAAAGATTTTATGAAGAATTGTAAGACATCGACCAAGGTCTGCCTAAATGCAAGCATTGCCATTTTCTTTAGAAAGCTGTTAGACACTTTACTGTCATTGCTCAGATAGGCAAACTTATAGATATGTAGAAAGTGTTTATAGTGTTACCCACCATATGCGCTTCACTGTAGCTGCTTTATTTTGATTGCAGCAGGGGAAAAAACATTAACCAAATTAATGATTGGTTAAGGAAAGTTCATGCCTAAAACCATTAGGGTCATCTCAACTATTCTTGTCAAGCTCCATATGGTCTCTATAGGAAACAATTATCACTTTATAAGGAAACATGAATTTCTGTCCAGCTTGTTCAGTTTCTAGCGGAGTTTGGATGTGTCTGTTCATTCTACTATTTTGAAATCACTCTCCTCATTTTTTAATGACTTTATGAACAGAGCTATTGTCTCCTGAATAGAGCACTATGTCTGATTTACACCTGTATTAAATACTCCTTATGACTCCCCTCCAGCAGTACAGAGGACTTTCAAGGACCAGTATGAAACTCAGCCTGACTAAGGCCCCTTGGCAATGCCAGAATGGAGGGGTCTCGTTAGAAAAGGAGAAGTTAGGCTCCCTAACGATTAGAAAAAAAAAAAAGCGAGCTACAAGCCATATGCACCGATTCTATTTCTTCATGAATGGCAGTGATCCATATGGTGACATTTTCACTATGAATTCCATGTGTGTTAGCAATATTAAGTAATAGTTTTCTAGTCTCGTGTTCAAAATCGGCACATATGTTGTCCTCAAAATGCTATAGAGGACTTGTGGCAAGGAAGTTACAAGGCTTAGGCATTGGTAATCTGGTGGCAGGATGAGGGTAATTCAGACCACAGCATTTTTACAGTCACATGTAAGTCCATGCAGATAAGATACAGTCTTGGCATACAAGATACAAGAAAAAAGTACTCCCCTTTATCCAGCCTACGACATGGTTCCTACAGTCCTCAAGGTCAATGGCAGAAGAAGCTTCCTACAACCTCTCCTTACAGAAAACTGAGGGGGATCATAAATCAGGTCAGTATGTTACGGTTGTTAAAAGAATGAATAGAAGTATTAACTTATTTCAGGTCCAGGATGTTCTAAATTGCTGTGCTGAAACACTTCCAGTGGCTGCAGACTGAGCTCTGCTCTGCTAGTCACAGAAGCCAGAGGCATCAAAAACTGCACACGGGCAAGACCGTCCTCTGCTGTATGCTTCCAGCCCTTTTCTACATCGCCTTTTCAGCATCCTGATCAGCCTGGTTTCTAGGCATCACACACAGTAATTGTTCCACACACTAAGAGGTACCCTACATGTCATGGGCAGATCTAACTTGTCTTCTTACCTTAACTTCAAATAAACAGGTGATTGTTTTACTGTGATGCTTTTTGTTGAACAAATTTATAGGAAAATATCACTTCATCACTAATTAGGGATGAATGTTAATCCAGCAAGTATCTTATATGCATTGTAAAATGACATTCTAGAATGGCTTTAGTTTTTCAGAAAAAGGATACAAGACACATTAGTCTGGGAGGCAAAGGATTTGCCTTGTCATCAAATTTAAGAGATCAGTTCTCTATTTGTCAAAATTATTTTGATTAGCCTTATCATGCATCTTATACAGTAGAAAAACACAATGGGGAAAGTAAAAAAACATTCATTCACCAGGTAATTTTTCACATGCATAGAAAAACCACTCTTGATAATAGAGTATCACTACCCAGTCTGAAAATCTGGTAGTCAGGCTATCATAGTGATCTCATGGTTCTGCTATGATTCATGAATATAGAAATCCATAAAATGCTTTCATTAATCCCTGATGCTTTTACTGTATGCAAAAGGCATGCAGCTTAAATACCAAATTGTACAATAGGCTCTAACCTCCTGTCGCGACTCCCTCCTGAGTCTCACTGGCTTAGGGAAGGAAACGAATGACTAATTTGAACTGTGTCAATGCAAAATTTAGAGACAAGTTAGGGCAAAATGTTTTGCAAGGCATGACTATCATGACTATCACATTTGAGTGAATAAATGGTATTCTGAAGGCCACTGTTCACGACCTTTTTATGTGAATGGGAAAGCATTCAGCTTTACCTCACTGAAAATAGGTTGTGCAACCCCCACACAAACTATTGCAGACAGGAGGCGAGGAACAAAAATGAAAAGTGGTATGTTAGGGGAGAGCAATGGTTTCTTTTATTAAAAATGAGTGATTTGCCTGTATTTCCACTCCCCCCCCAACCCCACCCCCAGTCAGTGATGCTCATTTACGTGCAAAGTTATAATTACTTTGTTGTTGCTCGGATGGGTTCTATTCCTTTTGTTTTCATTAAGCTAACAGTTAACAAAAAGAGTAACAAAAATTAAAAAAAAAAAAATCACCTAAGCAGACACAAAAGGTACATGGTGACTCATGAGCTCCATGTTCCCACTGAAAAGCGATGATTGCTGTCCTGCATAGCTGCTTCCAGAGCTATTGGAATGGGTCCTACTCACAGGAACCTAAAGAAATAATAAACTGTGACCTTCTAAAAATGAAACACTTTTGTGAAGTTAAGGATATGGTTTTCCACCTCCTGAATCCTTTTGGCTGCTTTCTTTCAAGCGGCAGTAATCAGGCGATGGCAAACACAGGTGAGCTACAGAGCTGGCCCCAGCAGCCAGCTGTTTTCAGGAGGTTTGAAATGTTTAGTTGCTTCTGTCTCTCTGCCACCTCAAAATTACTCATTCTTTCCTGATGAAGTGCTTCATGGGCTTACCCAAAGGTCTCCAAAATACCCAGGAGATACTGGGGAAGAGTTGCCCATCAACATGAGCATGTAGGAAGCGACACAGCTGGAGTGTCCGCTCTGGGCTCATGGGGGCTGGGCCATGCTGCCACCTACAAAGAGTTAACCAGCCTGGCTAGACAACTGGTCACAGAACGTTGAACTGGTCTGGGTCAAAGGGACCTCTGGAGCCCATCTGGTCCCTCCCCTGCCAAAGCAGCGTCACCCAGAGCAGGTCACACAGAGTCACGTCCAGGCGGGATGTGAATGTCTGCAGGGAAGGAGACCCCACAGCCTCTCCGGGCAGTTGTGCCAGGGCTCTGCCACCCTCCAGGGAAAGAAGTTCTGCCTCACGTTCAGATGGAACTTCTTGTGCTGCAGTTTGGGCCCGTGGCCCCTTGTCCTGCCGTTGGGCACCAGCGCGAAGAGCCTGGCCCCATCCTCCTGACACTCGCCCTTGAGGTGTCTGTAGACATCGATAAGGTCCCCCCTCAGCCTCCTCTTCTCCAGGCTGAACCGGCCCAGCTCTCTCAGCCTTTCTCATCAGGGAGATGCTCCAGTCCCCTCGTCATCTTCGCAGCCTCCGCCAGCCCCTCTCCAGTAGCTCCCAGCCTCTCTGGAACTGGGGAGCCCCGCACCGACCACAGCACTGCAGCCGCGGCCCCCCCAGGGCCGAGCAGAGGGAGGATCCCCTCCCTCGACCTGCCGGCCACGCTCCTCCTCATGCCCCCCGGGTCCCACCGGCCCCTTGGCCACCCGGGCACACTGCTGGCCCGCGGGCACCTTGCTGCCCCCCAGCACTCCCAGTCCCTTCCCCAGAGCTGCCCCACAGCTCAGCCCCCGCCCGCGCTGGTGCCGGGGGCTGTCCCCCCCAGGGCAGGACCCTATGCTGGCCTGGGTTGGGCTCCATGAGGTCCCTCCCCGCCAGCTCCCCAGCCTGGCCAGGCCTGGCCCAACGGCAGCGCAGCCTCTGGGGTGCCAGCCGCTCCCCCCGGCTCTGTGCCATCACCACCCCGCCGAGGGCACCTCTGTCCCCTCGTCCCGGCCAGGGTGGAGGCGTTGCAACTCTGCCTTCACACCCTTGTCAAAGACTTCCAGAACAAGACAACGTGCACAGCTGCTGTTTCACCAAACCCTCGCAGAGGGCTCACGCAAGGCTCTCGCCTCGGCAGAAGGTCAGCATCGGCACTGGATCTCTGCTGCCAGCCCCTCACAAGCACCATTCCTGCCCCGAGCCGTCAGCTGAGGTGAGTACCTCTGCTCTGTCTCCACCATGACACTGATGCGCAACAACTGGATTCAGTTAGCGACGGGGTTTTACTGGGAAACAACGCCCTGCCAGTAACTGCTCCAGCAGAAAGCACTCCTTGTTTACCCACAGAACACTTTACCTCAGATTCCCAGCCCCTCTGTAATGTCACTTTTGTTACTGATGCTTAGAAAACAACCAGCATGCCCGTCTTTTAAAGTTCACCATAGAACTTTTAATTAATCAGACCAAGGGGGAAAAAAAATAGAAAAAAAAAAAGGAAGCAGTGTTGGCATTACGGGAGATATGCTTGCAAGCTTTTTTTAAAGCTAAATCAGGACTCACCATCTTGTTCTCTCCAACACTACCAATTTTCTTTCCAAGCTCTAATGGACCTTTAAGCAGCACAATCATGATAGTAAGTCCTGTAGCATTCAGGGATATTTGCCAGAACAAAGATAACATCCATTTCTAAATTTAAAAACCAAGCAAAAAAACCCCAACAATTTTTCCTTTTGCAATACAAAATCAAAACTGTTAGTCCTTCTTTTTTTTTTCTTCCTTATTTTTTAAAGTAAGTTTTAAATTAACTAGAATGCTGGAAATACATCAGGGGGATTTATTCTTCTTATTCAGATTTGAAAGATTAACTCTTCAATTATTAAATTGTATTGACACCTGATGACTTGCCAGGCAGTCTATTTTTAAAAGTACATGAAAGATTAGTGTAACCAGTATACCAAGAACATTTAGCAAAACTCTGCCATGGAGAAATGTAGAATTTGTGTTTGCGATCTGCTATATCAATTTACAGTTAATCCCAGGCTTGCTCTCAGGGGGGACTCAGGTCACTTTTTAATGGCCTTCAACAGCTGCACATACACGACCATCCTCTCCCCAAACCACCATGCAACACACAAGTATTGTTCCCAACTACAGGTACGATCCAAATCCTTACTAAAAAGTTCTGATGCCTGCTTTACATTCAAAATTACACAAGTTTTGATATCTTGTGATATCACAAGTTTGTCTATCAAAAATAAGTGGGCTGGGAGAGGGCTATTTCAAACTACTTCTACATTTCTCTAGAGCCACCAGCAGTTCCCTTTGAGGTCCTGCTAAAATCCTGGTGCCCATATTCCAGAGGATTTGTGCTTTGCAGAGCTCCAGGGTGAAAAGAGAGACAGAAACCAGAAACCTCTCCAAAGCATCATGTTCTACTTGGTGCTACCCTTTGCAGACTGAGGCGAGTCCCTCTAGGTTTTGCTCCTCCAGGAACCATAGGTGGGTTAGTAAAACAAGAGCCCTTCATGCAGGTCACTGTCTCCTAAATGTCTCACCCTGCCTATAAAATTCAGTGAATTCTGGGAGCAGATTCTCAGTATGCACCTTTCAGCATGTGTTTCTTCAAGAAATTCAGCATGTCTAAACCCACCGGAGCACATCTCCCCGCCAGCATCTATTCCTAGCCAGAAAGTCTAGGAGAGTTTGCCCTCAGCAAATGATGTCTGATGATGTCTTTCAGAATCTCCTTCTGAAAAACATCACCCCAGGAACTGTTTACTGCTGTATCTGAACCTACTAGCTCCAGGCTACAAGGGCCTGACATAGTATACCAACACCAAACACAACTTAGCTCATTCAAAAAAACTCTATTAACGTAAATAAATTGCTACCTCAGAACTCATTCCATAGGCCTGACCATGCTGAGACACAACGGGACATGAAATAAAATAAGTGCTAATAAAAGCAGATGACCCCTTGAGAATAAGCTTTATTTCAGTGGTAAATTCTGCATGGTGTGAGCCGAGGCAGGAGAGGATTCATGCACACCAGCAGCCAGCTGAGATGGCCCACGATGACTGATGAGCTTTTGAGACATCATGACACTAGCAGGCACCAGCAACGCGGCGGCGCAGCAAGAGTTAAGAGCATGTGCTGTACTTCACTGGTGGGAATAGTTTGGGAAAACAGAAATAGTAGGAATAGGATCCCTTACAATGACTTCAGTTTTTATTAACATATTTTTACAGGATATCCCAGTTAAGCCAGACAGCTTGTTTACAATAGGGCCCTGTCCAAGGACAGCTTAAAACTATTATACAGTACATACAGAAGGACAATACAGTCCCAGTACAAGCTACCAGCAGGCAGTAAATCATGTCAAAGCCTCATGTTACACCTGATTAACTGCTTGGCTCCGGTACTACAACCTATTCCAAGAATGCTTCCTTCAGTGCAGTTCAGAGTTGTCAGAGAATTTATGTCATCTGATGGCAAGTTACATAAAATAGTGCCCCAGTGTATCATTTAAGAAGCATTACTTGGCATGAGCTGCAAGAGTGTGTGCTTCACACCTGCGGTATCCTCTGGTGCTATGTACTCCTTAAAAAGGGACTCCACTTAGATGTCTCATTTACTAGGAGAAATCACATCACCTCTGTCCCAGCAGGATCACCTAAGCCTGGATTACAGCTCTATCTGAAGTATCTTCATCAAACACATCCAAAATATTATCACTCATGAGTCAGTCCATCCTCAACATGGCCACTGCAATTAAACTAAATTTCCCACAATTTTTTTATTGCTTCTCTGAAATGCCTTAAAAATAGATACCCTCATAAAGTTAAAGAACTTACATTTTTCACTAGATTTTTTTTTTCCTTTTTTCTCAAAGGAAACCTTGTTTCTGTGAAGCTCAAAATCAACCCAGGCTACTAAAGAAGACGATTTCAAAAGCATCCTAAGGTCTGTAGATTGCATACTAGTCAAACACGCAAGGTACTGCGAAAACCAAGAAATAACCTTTACAAAGTCTGCATTTATCCAACTGCCAATCAGCAAGGCATATGGCATTAACTGAAATGTCATGTGTCTTGATCAAGAGCTAGAGTCCTGTAAGTCAGCAAAAGTCTTGAATTGTAAAATCCATTAGCTCTGATTCCATGTGCAGCTTTTTCCAGAGCTGTGCAGGTACTTAACAGAAAGCTGGAGGTCAATTTTAGGAGAAACTCCTTCTACACACACACACACGAACAAGTCCAACAGTTCTACAGGGTTCTTCACACTCGGCCAGCAGGAGGCTTGTTGATATTCTTTCATAAGATGAACCGATCACCACCTTTTTTTAAAAGTACAGTCTCATAATTATTATCTCTTTCCTAAGGCAAGGCAAGCAACACTTCAGCTTTACCCTTAATTTCATAAACTGGTGAGCTGGTTTGTATTTCAGGCCTCTGCAGGAAACGTAAACTTAGTAAAGAGGACAATTTCTTGCATTTAGCATATCGCAACACACATGGTGGGCTGAGCACCTGAATTCCTCCTCTCACATATTGAGTGAGGCAATTTCTTATTTTAACAATTATATTGCAGATCCCAGTAAAACCTTTTCTTTGAAAATTAAACAAGAGTTTAATTAAAATAAGAATATGCCTTCTAAAAATAACAGCAGAACAGCAAAGCACACATCTCTGGACTGTAAACCTATTTATCTACATTTTCTGCTCAGGCATAACAGCATTTCCACAGCTATCACAAGAAAAGCTATTAACAAATGGAAAGCCTGATATTCAATCACTTTCCCTGGTAGAAGATGACGAAAAGTTCTTCTCATTTTAGTATGGAGAAAGACCCAAACTAAATACTAAGGCCATGGTGAAATAGAAATGCAAAATCTTGTAGAAATCCAGGTATGGACAACAGCTGCAGTGATGTTCAAGGCAGAGAACACCTGAATGGTACCGCTGTGGTGGCCTTTAGACATAAACATCTGTGGAGGTGAGAGGCAGGAAAGAAACCAGCCCAGGTTCCCTAGCAAGGCACAACGTGAGATGTGAGCACCAAGCACTGGGGAACAGCAATCTGAACTGGAAACTCACGCAACAGCATCTGTGGCAGAGGGGCTTTTGGGTAAGCAGTTAATGCTGGGAGAAATGATTTGGTATGGGTTAACTGAGGCCAGCTTTTCAGAAAACGTGTCTCTCCAGATCCTGAGTGGCACAGGACTTGTACTTACAGATGGCACAGCCTCAAGGGACAGGAGCTCTGGCACGACCATCTCTGATGCTGCCACGTTTTTGGACTCCACGCTCACAGCTGCTTGGCTGGGGAAGGAAGAAGGCAGGGGCAGAGGGAAAAGCTCAGCCATTGCTGAGCTCAGTAGTCGTAAGAGTCAGCAAAGCTTAACACAAGTGCTCACAGGGTTTAGCAAATTGTTCTCCAAGCCTTTGGGTGAGGTATGACCAAAGAGCTGTGCTGCCGTGACACGAGCCACTGGGCACAGCGTAGCAGTTCAGACACAACATACAAGATCTCCTTTGTGGCTATAAGCAGTCTGACTGCTCGGCAGAAAGAGCGGTCATGTTGCCTAGGTCCTGGAGGGTGCTCACCAGTCGCCACTGCCATTTCATTGCCATTTGCGGAGCTCAGCATCTTGAGCAGCCTTGATCCTTGCAGATTTGAGCTGAACATCTTAATCAGCTCTGGTTTGGAAAATACAAAATCAGTAAATTTGCTTTTACCCAGCTTGCTAATCTCCAGGTGGTTTTATTTAATGGCAAGAAAAATCAGAGGTTCAGTCTCAACTACGGTTTCAGAGAGTTCAGCTCTTCAAAGTTCAAGGTACAACTGAAAATCTGTGACAAAAGCTGGCTGTGCTCACTGCCTGGCTCAACTGCCTGCAAGCGCGTGAAGTGGAAGCAGTGGTATCTGCCTCTGCAGACTTGGTGACTAAGTGCAGATGTGATTTTCTTTTCCTGGTCTTGCAAGTCTTCACCCAGAGCATCAAATGCCAGAGCCATGATGTGTTAACACCACCTTTCCTGTTGAGCTGTGCTCTACCACTCCACAGTAGGTCTCCAAGAAGCTGTGCGCCTCTGGTAATTCAGCCTGCTAGAGGCACTCATAAGGCAAAATTGCACGCAAACTACTGTATTCCTTTCAAATGGATCTATGCCATTTCTAAATTGACTTTCAGAAATACACCAAATACACCCAGGGGAAATAAACTAACAATGTGGATTGCTGCCTGAAATCATTATACAGATAGCTCAGGGCGTTCAGTGTTGTGATGAAAGAAAGGAAACAAGAGAAAGAGATTAGCAGAAATAACATGGTTTAGTAAATCCCACACTTCCCCTGCCACAACAGAAAGTTTGACATCACCTAGATCTATAAATACAGTACTGTACATGTTGGTTTTCCCAGTTTGGAAATCCCTGCTGATGGAGTTCAATATTACACAGGAAACATGCCGACAGTAGAGGGCTAGCTACTACTCTTACTTAGACATAACTGCAAACTTGTGACATTATCATTGTTTCACTGCACAGCTTTGTAAGAAGTGATTTTACTGCAAATAAGACTGCCTTCTCGTAAAAAGGCATGTACATTCAAGTGCAGTACTGAAAGACAATTAAAGTTTTGCCTTGCCAGTGTATCAGACTAGATAATTCTTGCTGAGGAACAACACAAACATAGGTAATGGACTTCAGGATGTCTCAAAGCCAGAGTTAGGAGCTGAGCTGTCTAAAGACATAGCAAGCCTCAAAATCCTGACAAGCTTTCTCTTATTTAACTTCAACAGAATTTAAAGGGAACTTGGGCACCATTCATAGGGGAGCATAGTTTGATGAAGCTCTGGAAAATAAGCCTTTGTTTTTTTTAGTATTTCCTTTGTATTAAATATTCATATGATAGAGTTACACTTAAACAATATAGTGGCAAGTTTTAGCATGTGCACTGAAATGGTATTTTACCACCTTCAAATAACCAGGAGGATGGGATATCGGAGACACTAGTCCTGGCTCTATTATTCTTCCACTGAAACTACACCTACAGTATTTCAGCATTATGACAATTTGCACTTGCATCATATTTTCCCTTATTAAAAAAAAACAACACAACTCGACCAGTGTTTCTACAAGCAACTCTTGCTCAATTAAAATGATATATCCAAACAGATTTATGCTACACCCTGTTTTGTCATGAAAGTACTTAATTCCAGGCGATGAGCGTATGTGGGTGTCTGCTCATGACTCTGAACTTCTGTTTTGCATGTGTTCCAAAGATACTTTCCATATAGACAAAGTCAATGGGGACGAAGCAGGAAAAACTGAATTGTTAAAATTTCACAAAAGGATTAAGAAAGTTATGTACAGGAAAGGAGTTTATTTCAATGTTAATCTTAGCAGGATTCAAATCCATATTTTTTTGGATTGTTTATTTTAGTTATACATCCATTGTATGTTTTAGTTTTTTAAGGCTTGGAATCTTGGAATCCATGAGAGACAAAGTCACAGAGTAGCAGCTAGACTGTGAACACTTAACAAATAATAAATGATCCAGAAAGTTTTCCCCTAGTTAACAAGATGCTTGTAAACATTTTTAGTGCTAAACTTGCCAAATTACACTGAATAGACACTTGTTAGTGTGCTGTTACCAGTATTTTCTTGGTTTGGTACATATCCCATCCCTACATGCAAATTCCGACAGAAACACTGGCTGTTTGCGATTCAGATGTCAAGGAACCCTCAGACCTAATTGCACAGCCCGCACTCCCATCCCCTCCCCACCCCCCGCAAAAAAAAGTAACAGGGAAACAAACAACAAATGAAGAAGGAAAGAACAAAAATTGACAGATAATGACTGAGGTGATCTTTAAAGTGACCCATACTGTAGTCAAATACCCTTATTTATCATGATGATTTCAACACTTGAAATTAATCTACTTAAAAAAAGGTAGATAAGGCAATTCTAATTATACCAGAAACCCCTATTAACAAAAATAATGCCAGTGCCATCACAATAGCAGTCTTGTACAAAACCAAGACCTTTACAAGCAGGACAACACACTTGCCAGACAGATGCAGGTATCTGCATTTTAGATGCAGGTACAGATGGGGAAACAGAGGCACAGAGCGCCAGACACGTTACCTTAAGGGGCTCTGTCTCGAAGTCTGAGTCAGAGGCGCAGCTGAGAAACATGACTACTTCTTCCAGTGATGACCATTACTCTGTTGTCACCTTTTATTCCCCCTTCTGCACTTCTAGTGCTCATACAACTGCACGTCCATTTACTTTTAAATAATAAGCACTTTGGGTGAGAGATGCACACAATGTTCAGCAACACTGAGTCAGGGTCTCCAAGCACCATTGCTACACACACAATCAGAGTGGTAACACTCCTAAGCCTGGCTATAGGATGGATGGGAAGAAATGACTGCAAGAGGGTATTTCTATTGTAATAAAGCTCATTACATACTAATCTAATACTTCTCTTTTGCATAAATGATGCACAGCCTCACCACTCTGAAGCATCTGTGTGGTCATCATCATGCTTCTTTTTCCTCCAGCTTAAACAAACATATCTGTTTGAGATTAAGATATAAACGCTAAAAAAGAAGGAAGAAAAAAAGCTAATTAATAATTAGCTTTAATTAATAATTAGAAAAATCTCTCTGAAGACAATATCAAAATAGTAAAGCAGATACTAGAATAAACGAAACATTTTATTACAGTGGAGAAATGCTTACTGCTGTGATCTAGCAGATACCTGAACATCGACAGAAGACCAAATGGGCTTCTACAATTTGAATCTGAACTTTGCTCCTGGACTGCCTGACGTGCCTTTTCCAACCAGCACTCTCTAGCCTATTTTCCATATTCAGAAAGAATATTTACAACTCATGGAATAAAATACTGATCTCATGTTTTAATGGATAACAGCTCCTTGGATAGTCTGAATCTCAGTGTGAAACATGACTTGCTTTCCAGTATACTGGAATTAAACACACCTCATAACACCCGTTACTTGGCTTAGTTTCAAGAGGTTCTCCAGGTCCCACCCAGTTGGCAGACTATGAAGCCAAGCCAATGTGTAAGCCAGTAAAGGTAGCTATGGGAGCAGGATCTGGTTTGGAAACAAGCTCTATCGAGCGTGTCCAGAGGAGGGCCACAAAGATGATTAGGGGGCTGCAGCATCTCCCCTGTGAGGACAGGCTGAGACAGTTGGGATGGTTTAGCCTAGAGAAGAGAAGGCTCCAAGGAGACCTTACAGCAGCCTGCTGGTGCTTAAAGGAGGCCCACAGGAAAGATGGGGGAGGACTCTTTACCAGGGAGTGCAGTAATGGGGTGAGGGGTAATGGTTTTAAGCTAAAAGAGGGTAGATTTAGATTGGGTATTAGGAAGAAACTTTTTCCTGTGAGGGTGGCGAGGCACTGGGGCAGGCTGCCCTGAGCAGCTGTGGATGCCCTGTCCCTGGAAGGGCTCAAGGCCAGCTTGGACAGGGCTTGGTCTAGCAGAAGGTGTCCCTGCCCATGGCAGGGGGGGTTGGAACTAGGTGGTCTTTAAGGTCCCTTCGAACCCAAACCATGCTATGGTTCTATATCCTACCAGTATTATCTTTCTGTAACATGAGGTAGAGTCTAATTTTATGTACTGTCTTTCTCAACAGTATCCTTTTGAATGGCAATGCAGTCCTTTTCACTCTTAATTCTGGTAATTTTTTCAGGATCTCTTTATAGCCACCTCCTTGCTAATGACTTGCTACCTAGAACAACGTCAGCTTTTGATAAAGAAAGGCACATGGAAAACAGAGTCTTCACCTTGGTGAACTCCGGCAGTATAACCACCTTGCTTGAACACAAACGCATTCGTGCAACTCACATGTGGCTGCCTCTGAGTCACCACACAACTCCCACATCAGCACACAACCTCCTGTCATTTGAGGACCTCATTAAACCTATCAACACTTGTATCTCTTCAGACTGATGACACAGGAAAATTTTTGAGACAGCAGCAGGCTTTGCTGTCCCATAGCAATAATCTGCTGAATTTGGAAATTCTCTTCATAGTTGTTGCCCCTCTTAATGCTAATGGATATGTAATGTAGATTGTAATATATGTAATTTAGATTACAACATTTATTCAGAATTAGGATCCTCTGGTTGAGAAAAAAATACGCAGTTCACAAAGCAATGTAAAGATACTTGTTCTCAGCAGAACTGCAAAACAATAAATCTTCAAATAAGCAAAAAAAGTCTGATTATTCAAAAAACCCACTCTAATTACTGTGGTTTGCTCAGTTTTCTTTTGAAGATGCCTAACATATGGTTTGGTTTACACAACACTGGTAGTGAGCTCAAGACAGAAGATTCAAATCTAGCTGCAGAAGTATGCAAAATTTAACACCATGCATCAAGATCGTTCTCATCAGCTGAGTCTGGCCATTTAAGTTTGCATGTATAGCTAATCCCTATTGCAAAATATTCTTTTAATACTAAGAGATGTATTTTTATATTTTCATATGTATGGCTTGTAGTCATAACTGATGACATAGGGACTGCCAAGGGGCGGAGATCACTTTCTTCCTCGGACAGGGCAGTCCTCTCCTTCCGGACGTGCACTTACACGCCTGGCTCCAACAACCTCAAGATAAAAAAAAGTTTGTGTACAAGGGAATGGCACTTCACAAGACACAGTCTTCAAACTACTCAGCGTACAAGCTCTGGCTGTACCTGCTTCACTCAGGAGGTGCCCCCAGGGCTCAGCCCCCCATGGCCATACCAGTCACCGGGCCATTGCACAGCCACCTCTCCCAGCAAAGGGAGGCATGACAAGCAGGTTGGGCAAAACCCCTCAGGTGTCTGTTTTCTTTCTAGGGGTTCAAGGAAAGAAGTTACAAACAGAGCCTTCCACCACAAAATACTACAGCCTTCATTAATATCACAGCTTTTGGCGCTGCTCAGCCCCCTACATCTCCCAGTGCTGTGACCACTCCATGCATCCAAATACAGCATTATGTTACTTCCTTCTCAGTAAAAGCACTTTAAAAAATAACAACATATAAGTTCTTACAAAAAGAAAAAATACCACAAGAGATACTAGCATCGGTTTAACCGAGAACCTTTTGCTCAGTTCTCAGGAGTTCAGAGAACTCAGCGGTTTCTTTTTTGACAAAAGATAATGTTAGCGGTGTAGGTATAGCCGTGGTGTTGGAGCAGCACTTCTCAGTCTCTGGGTCACAAGTAGGTCATAAACCTTCACACAGCACTTTGCAAAACAACTATACACAAAGTAAGATATGCGTACATTCCTAGGTATGGAAAGAACTAAACAAAATCAGCACTAGAAAAAGGATAATAATTCAAAAGCTTTGGCCCATTTTTTTGAGTGCAAAAGGTAAGTACTGTGGCAGCACGCCACAATGCAGTTGTGATAAAATTTTCCCCCCCAGAGAAGTCGGGCAATTCTCAGATTTTTTCCAATTAGTTTAGGTGGCCATAAGAATAAAAAAACCTTGGAAAACACTGATCTAGATGGCCTCACTATCAGGATTCCCTGTCTGAAAATCTAAGTCACAGATTCTCACCAGGCAGATGCTGCAGACCCTGAACCAGAGGAGAGAAGAAGAAAATTGAGATCACAGATCTCCACTCGCATTGGTTTTAGGATCAATGATACAAACTGTACAAAGAGGAACTCTTTATTCTGCGTTCAGAGCATTGAGAAAGGTGAGAAATACATATTCATAATTTCTAATGTTTAACGATGAGCCAAAGAACATCAGAAAAATAGTGATTTATGGCTTGTTTTTTAACAGACTACCTTCATAGTACCTACCATTTTCAGATTTTGGCAACGTTTACATTACCAGACACTTAAGACAGAAGAGAAAAAGGTTTTTTTTTAATTCCTGTTAGCCAGCGTGAGACTAACACAAGACTGCTTGCTGGGATGCTCCCGCGGCTCAGAAAGGCCTGACAAGGACAGATGCAGAAGTACCCAAGCAGTTCTTTTCTGTGCCCCATCCACCCAGCTTCGCCACGTACACAGAACAGCAACAACACAGCAGTTTGTTGCTTAATACAAGGCAGCTTATAAAAGAAAACTTTAGCCTCATTTTTAATTAAAGACAAGATCCTAAACACACTTAAAATGAAATCTGGGTGGCATTTTGGAGCTGAGCTGAAGAACGCAATCCTCAGAATTCCTGCCCAGTCTTCTACCCCCTAGAATTTGTGGGTGTCTGAGTAATGCCACTGAAATTGTGCCACCCATACCCGGGTTTGTTCAACAGCTTGCTGCCCACTTCAGCCCTAACCCAGTTCTGAGTCAGGACTCTTCAATTTGGCAAGAGCCTCGGCATGCTCTAGCCCCAAGCACAAGCTCAAACAACACAGGACACGCACCAGTCTCAGGGGGGAATTCCTGCTGTAAACATCCCCCTCCCCTTCAAATCCATGCACTGTTTTGCAAATAAATCAGTAAGCCAGTATTTAGAGCATTCATCAGGACTCAAGGACCTGGTGTCATTTCCTTACCAGACTGAGGGAACTCAGATGTGCTTTTTCTTCTCCTCTCCCAGCAGACTCCTGCAATGCTGAAACTGCAGGCTGCTTCAGAGTATTACAGTGAGAGGATGAGGAGAACTTTCTCCCACAGCTGAAGCTGTGCCACTTCAGACCAGGAATGAAAACATCATTATGCCCAGCCACAAAGGCCCTCCACTCTTACTGGGAAGATGATGGCTCTTACTGGCTTTGATGCCTGCTGCACATATGCCAGACATTGCACCTTCTTCATATGAAGCACAAAGTCCTCAGGCTGTGATAGCAGACTGGCCTGAATGACTACAGGCTACAGTGAATCAGCAAGCTCCCTCCTCAAACCAATCTATTCCTCCAGGAGAAACAGGAGAACACCCATTCCCACCTTCAGAAGCCTCATGATCAGAGTAGCTTTGGGGTCAGTGCAAGATATAAGCTTGAATGACCACAGGCTGACAAAATAATTGAGCTTTGGTCCTACCTACATCCTTTTGTGGCTGCAAGCTGCTTTCCTCCCTACTGGCCTTTCACCTCACGCTGGCCAGCTCTACAAATAACTTTTTTTTCTCTTTGTGAAGACAAGAACAACAACATGAGTTTTGTTTACACCATTAGAACAACTTCCAATGCTAAATTTTCACATAGGCTTTTAGCTCTTCATGTCACCCCTACACCCGTAGACACTCCAATTATCTCCCAGTGAAAACAAGCTCGTTTTCATTTCTGGTATGAACCGATCATACTAAAAATTTTGAAACATACTATAAAAAGCCACTTGGAAAATTCAGAAACAATAATGATTTTCAAAATAAATACAAGATCATTATATTCATCCATACTGGTCCTTTTTCCTCACTGCCATGGGAATTACACTGAGTGAGGGACATGCCAGTTTGCAGCTCAGCTAAGCTTCCCATCACAAAGGCCCTTACCTACAGCATGCTGAGGGACCGAGATCCAAGGAAAAGCAGCTTTACAGGGGAAAAATAAAATCCCACCTGACTTGGACTGGTTCTGGAAAGCTGTAGAGGAGTAGAAGGATCCAAGCAAATACCACTTTCATACATCTCAGAAGGAAGACAATGAGCTCATAACAGGCATGGGATCACCATCCTCCTTGTGATATCCAACAACACGATTACAGTCAACTGTACAACCACTTCAGATTTGTTGATATCTTATTTCTTAGCCAAGGAAAAAGCTGATGTTGTTTCTGAAGATGTGTGCTTTGTTATACAAATAATATAAAAAGATAAGGAGTTTCAGAGAGTAACATAAATCAAGAGGTTCTTTTGGTACCAGCAGAGTTAAAACCTGTAACTTTAATACAGAAGATTTCAAGTATTATCAAGCAGAGATAATCAGAGTTTGGTTTAATTGCTCCCATTGTGAAAAGACTTTATTAAATTAATTAACCAAGTTATCCTCTCAGAGCACAATCCATTACTAATTCTAAAATTATTGATCTTTTCATTTGGAAGTCATTGTTGGGCATCAAATTGGTTTTTGCAATTAGCATATACTAGCAAGCTTAATAAAACTCAAGGACTCCTCTAAGGACCTAAGAGACTGTAAAATGAAAATATTCCCAAGTATGCTCAGAAATTACCATTATGCATAGTCATCTTGATCCCAAGCAAGGAAGGCAGTAAGAACTTAAGTAACTATTGACAGCACAAATCCCAAATGAGCTTACTATGAAAAAAGTTCTCTTTTTTCCTGTCCAGCCGACATTGACTTACATACTAATCAAATTGCATCACCAAGGGTGTTCATTTTGCCCTCCATGTTCCACCTAACAGGAACATATATACAGAACCACAGCATTCCCCAAATCACACTGACTTTGTATTCCTTTCTCACACTCTACTTTGGAAACCACTAATCACAAAGTCTTCAGCTTCTGTGAAAACAAAAAGTGATCATTACCATTTGACAGGGAAGCTGTTGTATGAAATAACAAAAAAGCTTCCTCAGCACCCACAGACTACACTGAGTGGAAAAGCCTATTAAAACAGCACGACTAGCATTCCTAACAATCTGCACGACTACAAACAAAAAAGGAAACCTGACTCTAAAGTAATCCAGGGAAAGTAAAACTTAAATTTGCACAGTATCATTTAGGAAGTAGAAGGCTTACAGCAATTGTGTGTGTGTATATAGTTAGATAGCTAGATAAAGCAACGAAAATTCCTGAATAGTTACCAGAGAAGGGATACAAGGCAAAGCAGATTTACAATTATACTTCACATATGCAATTTTTCATTATCAAAAGGAAGTTTCATTCACTCTAGAAGGTAATTAATACAAGGCCCCCAGAGTTGTTCCCCTTTTCCTTGCTCTTCTTTCTTTCTTTCTATTTTCTTTGCCCCCACCTTCTTTCCATTCTTCCTCCATTTCTCCACACATGCCCTTTCCATTAAAAATGAGACTGGGATTCAGGTGGAATTGAGGCCTTTCAGATAATTTCTTCCTACCTTAATTTTGTCAGTGTGTAAGTTTGCACGGTGACTGTAGGACCCCAAGTGGCACTGGCTTTAACTTCTACAATAGAGATGTACCACAGGCTTCTTTCTCCTTAGAAGAATACCTTCTACCCAGAAAAAAAACCTCACCAGAATATCCAAATCCTTCCTCTTGAAAGCCAATACCTCGGCATTTTTCCAGGATACACATTAAACCACCCAGTGCAAAATTGCAAATATGACATCAAGAGGTAAAATGACAAATAAGGCACACATGAAAACAACATACATGTTGTTCAAAGGTACCAATAAAAGAAGTGGACTCCTGATGTCCCAGCTTGAGAGCGGAACTTCTTACTTTGATCTTGCTATGAACTGGTGCAGAAGATTTTCTCCCCAGGTGGGGAATGGCATAGACCTTCCATTAGGGAAAGAGGTCTGGCCACAGGCACAAGCCCCAGCAAAAAGCCTCAGAAGGGAAACCGTCTACCTACAGGGCACTCGTTCTGACCTGTTCCTGCATTGCTGAGTGGTTGCTCTACCTGCACCTGCCAAAAAAAGCAAAGCTAGAGACTGCAGTATTGAAAGGCCATGCTGCCATGAAAGCAGACAGCTGAGCCCAGCTCAGCGGGAGAACACTTCATTTTCTGTAATTCCCAATTTCTCATTATCCTCTACATGGCAAGTTAATTACTTTTCTTCTAGCTGATATCAGCTTGCTTTTGGGGAGATATGTATCTTTACTTCATGTGGATTTATACATCCACACATATGGTTCATTCATTACTGGAAGGGGGAAAAAATGGTAGGTTTTTCAGCAATGGAGAACAACCAAACAGCTAAAAAACCCCATCTTTTCTAAGCATAACAATAATTCCTTTAGCTACACACAAACACTGCTAAGACGTCTTTCCAGTCTTCGTAAACATCTTGTTACAACATGTAACTTCAGGACAACATTGCTGTTCCTGTCTTTTTCTCCAAACAGAGGACAGTTAGGGATGTGACCTGCACGCACAACTGCTGATTTATGCTGTGCTGACTAGGAGGAACTACACTGTCAGCAAGACAATTTCTCATGATTAGAGTGTTTACTAGTCTCACCGAGACCAGAAGTCCATGTTCTGAATGTAACAAGAAAAGCTGTGAGCAGCTCAGGTACAAGACATAATGCATGTATAGCATGTATAAGCTAAATGTCTCTTTTACATAAAGATAGATGACACATACCTTAATTAAAGGTTAGTCAAGAAGCATAATGACTAGAGGCCAAACAGATGATAATCTTGATTACAGGTTGGTCAGACAGATCAAAGTAATAAACTGGCTCAGTTTTCCTAGAAACAACTTTGTGAACTCTTGATGAGAAGATTACTGTGTCCTGAATTCCTTCTCCATCACTTGAGACTCTTTCTTCCCTTTAAATAGAGCACACAGTTTAGACCCCTGCTTCTTATTCTCCTGCTTTGACCAGGGCCGAAACACTGGTGCAGTACAATGAACCATTACACAGTGAAGACTGACCTTGACCGGCCAAACTCAACAGTGGCTCGAGCCATCTCTGGCCTTGTGCCTGTCTGTACTCTCCAGGGCTGCAACCTGCACCCTCACCATACTACTGTGACTCCATGCAGCTGAAGAAACGCCTTCTCCTCCATGGGCTGACCTATGCTCTTTACTGCCTCGTTCCCCACTTCCCAAGCATCGTTTCAACCTGTCCTGCCTTGCCAGTGTGCCTCACTGAACTCCTCCACTGAGTGTGAGCCACAACTCCTTGCCCCTGAGCTTCTCCTTTCAGCCCATGCCACTGCCTCCCTCACACCCTCCCCGTGTGTTAGCTCAGCAGTAACCACTGCATGCCTTGGCCATCTCCTCCAGGATCCCACAAATGCAGCTCTTCTCCAGAGCTTCCTTGAACTGACCTAGACCATCTCTTTCTTCTCATCTCAGTCCTGCTCCACAGCAGTTTCCCGCACATCTCCAAGCATCATCACATCCTTCATGGTGAGCTCACATGCCCCACTGACCCTTCTTCCAAGAGCATAGAGCTGAGCCATACCACAGCCTCAGAAGGGAACCTCTCACCCCTCATCGCCCTGACAGTGTGCTCTGCTGCTCCACACCCTCCTCTCTCCCACCTGTGGTCCTCACACTGCTCCCCCATTCAGGCTGCCTTATCTTGTTTAAAAAACACGTAGATGTGGTGCTTAGGGACATGGTTCAGTGGTGGGCTGGGCAGTGCTGAGTTAATGGTTGGACCTGATGATCTTAAAGGTCTTTTCCAACCTGAATGATTCTATGATCTTCCCCTGCACACCTCAGGCCTTTTCATCCTCAACCATCCAAACTCTAACACCATAGGAACACAAGCCTCTTTATTCCCTACACCTAAATAAAGTGCACTTGCCTTCCAGTCTCCGACGAGCTTCTGTAAGGCCCCAGGCTTCCCCATGACTCACTGTAATGTCACAAGCAATTCCACTCATTTTCCAGCACCCCTTGCCGTGAGGATCACACCCTTGTTCTCCTGCCTCCACAGCCATAGCTGATATACCCAGCATCCTGCACCCTAACAGCTGGTTCCACAGCTGCTCCCCATCCTACCAATCGACCTGCCTGCATTGCCGTACCTGCCAGCAGTGGGGGGAGAAAGGAGGGAAGAGGGGAATAGGAACATCTGCCCAGAAACTGGTCTCTCAGTCTCAGATGAGGAATGACCTCAGATTCCCCTGGGTTTTGAGAATGACACCTTACCGAACTTTTTTCTCATGGCCTCTTGAAGCAAGCGTGAATAGATATTTGCATCAGATAATAGGAAGCATAGCATCATCTGAACAACAACCACTCCACCATATAGCTTCTTTTCTAGGTTAAGCAGAGAAACAGCAAGCCACAAGGGGATCGGAAACCTCTTACTGTCTTATTGAGGATCATATGAACTACCTGTCATCTTATCGTTATGTATAGCAGTTACATAAGGATGCTCAGAGAATGAGTATTTAATCTAAAAAGAAAAATAGTTACCAATGTTTATTTAAAGGCTAAGGAAAAAAGTACAGTGCAATAGTTCCCCCTACTGACAGCACAAAATCAAATTACTAATCAATGTTATTGCCTGGGTGGTCCTCAAACTACTAATTGAGTGTCCCGATGCTGTACCTACACAAGCTTACGGGTATGCAGTAAACAATGTGAAAATCAGCTGCCTTAGAAAATTATGAACATTTTCCAAATGCTAGAGAAGAAAATTTGATAAAACTCCAGTGGATCCCCACCTGAGATTATTTATCACATATACAAAAATGACAGTATGCAGTCCTATGGAAAAAATTATAAAACGCACGTGAGATATGTATTCTGAATGAAATTCCAGGATATCCATCAGCAAAAACAGAAACATAAGTAAAGTGCAGCTGTATAGCTTCCTGTGCTTGCTGAAAGCTAAAGGACAGATGGCAGGTCTAAGCAGAGACTTGCCAAACTCCAGCTGCATTTGGGGTCTGACCTCTTTGGACAAAGAGCAAGTCTGACATTCAGCCTGGTCCCCAGTTCCCAGCAAAAGGCTGTGAAAATACTGTAATTCTGCTCTAGTGTCAGCTTTTTTGAGCGAGTGGCAGCTGAGTTAAACTGGAACCAACAACAGGCACTTACAGAAGTCAAAACACAGTTTGGGACTAGATGTGCATCTGGTCATGAACAGCAACAGAAGCGTTCCTCCAGCCTTATACGCCCAGCTTTTGTTTCTGGGTTGTAAAGCTAACATGATTTTGCACTCTGGTCTTTTAACAAAAAAGTAAGAGGCTGAAGAAAATCCTCTAGTACAGCCTATCCTTATCTCATTTGAAAAAGATAACGAACAAATACTCAATGATACAATGTAAAAGAATAATAGAAATAGAGAAATATGCACTGAACCACACAATTCTATAAATCGGAATTTTGCAGACTTCTGTTACTATCCAGAATCTCTGTATACAAATTCACCTTAAAAATTGCTAAATGCTACTAAAGATAATGCCAAATCTCATTTCAACCACACGTACAGTGAATACGGTGCCTACCCAGCCAATATGCAGACATGAGTCAGCTGCTGACACCTGCATGCTATCTTCTAGGAGTTGTCTACATAGCAAAGTTTCTCACATCACTTTCAATTCTCCTTCTGCTCTATCTGGAAAACATTACACATCAATAGTGACAAGCACTTTCCTCTCAACTACAACTCCAGCACCTGGCTTTTTCACTTGAACAAGGTTTCACGTGTCTCCTATGACAGAGTGTAATACCACTTGGTCGGCTCCTGGCAGCTTTTGTGAGCATGTCTCTTACTCCAGGTTTGCACAGCCTGGTGCAGAAAACCTTCAGTCATGACTGAGGTTTCTGGCAGGACAAAATATGATAAATAAAACAATAGCCGGTCAAAAGGACCCTCTTTAGGGCAGACTGCAGCTGCTTTGCGTCACATCAGAGCCTCAGCCCTACCACCCAAGTTCTGTGCTAAAGTAAGCTGGATTTGAAACGGTCATAATTTAGCATTTTCCACTCGCTTTGGTTTTAGCAGCATTGCACCTATTGTAGAAATCCTTTTCCCAAGAATATACTTCTTTAGGGAAGAAATACTCGAAGCACATCTGTTGCCGTAACTCTCACTGTAAGAATATTATTTACAGATATGACATTGGATTGTTAACTCCTTAATTAGGACAGGGGTCAAATCTTTTATTTTGGAGAGAAGCTCCTGCATCCCAGGCACTACCTGAAATGAGGGATGCTGTTGGGAGCCACAGCACATGTCATTTGCATGTTCTACCACCAAACTTCTGGAAGGACTAACATATATATATATGTGTGTGTGTGTGTGTAACAACTGCTGGTTGTTATAGCAGGAGCTTGGTGGCCGGCATGTGCCTTGGGAAGCTGCTGGGTCTGCGCCGAGGAGCCTGGCTCCCCAGGGGCATGGTGGCTCCCGCCATGGCAGGCCCCGCACTACGAGCTGGAAAGGTTTTAATGTTTTTAAAGTCTCCTGAAGATAAATAACTTCTTTTCTCCTCAGAGCTTTTCTGAGATGATTGCTTCTGTTTTGCTGGTACCCACATCGCACATTCCACAGCACCTGAAGCCCAATGGTACTGAGGCACCGGGGATGGCTGGTGGCTGCCCGGGGGTTCTGAAGCACCCAGCACCGCTCACCCGCAGCCAGCCTGGGGTGGCACCGTGCGGGGGAGCGCGGGGCTGCCCGGGGCAGGGGGCTGTGCAGGGGCAGGGCGCAGGCCGGGCCCAGGGCCCGAGGCCACCGTGTGAGGGTCCCCAGGGCTCAGCGCTGGGCCCTGCCCGCGGGTCACCCCAGCCCCAGGCAGCGCCGCAGGCCGGGGCACAGCGGCTGGGCAGGGCCGGGGGGAAAGGGCCCGGGGGGGCGGCTGGGGCCGGCTGGGCACCAGCCCCCGGCCTGCCCGGGTGGCCGAGGCGGCCGGCAGCGCCCTGGCTGGTGTCCGGAGCGGCGTGGCCGGCAGGGCCGGGGCAGGGAGCGTGCCCTGCGCTGGGCACCGGTGCGGCCGCCCCTCGGGCCCCGGGGCAGCTTCGGGCCCCTCACGTCAGGCGGGACGCGGAGGGGCTGGAGCGTGTCCGGAGCGAGATGGGGGTCGGTCCCTCTCCCCGGGAACGAGCGGCAGGACAAGGGGAAACGGCCTCAAGCAGCGCCAGGGGAGGTTTAGGTTGGGTGTGAGGGAACATTCTCCACCGAAGGGCGGTGAAGCCCTGGGACAGGCTGCCCAGGGGGGTGGCGGGGTCACCATCCCCGGAGGTGCCCACCCGCGCAGCTGCGGCGCTCAGGCACGGCGGTGGGTGACCGCCGGCCCCGCCGCTCTCAAGGCCGTTCCCCGGCGCGGAGGCCGGCCCGGGGCTGACGCACAGGAAAGCCGCAGCGGCGGGGCGGGCGCGGCATAAAGCGCGGCGCGGCGGCGGGCGGAGGGAGGCACGGCCGCCCGGGACGCCGCCGGCAGCAGGCAGGGCCCGCACCCGCGGCTCAGGCAGGTGGGGTGCGGCGGGGCCGGGCCGCGGGGCGGGGGCAGCGGGCCGGCCTGCCGGGGCAGGCGCTGGGGGAGGCGGAGCGGGACCCTGCCGGCGGGCCGGGCGGCGCTCCGGTGGCGCCGGTAGAGATTCACCTTCAAGCTGGAAGAGGGGAGACCTAGATCAGAGATGAGGAAGGAGATCTTCCCCGTGAGGGCGTGAGGCGCTGGGGCAGGCTGCCCCGAGCAGCCCCGGCCCTGGGGGGGTCAAGTGGAACGGGGCTGGGAGCAGCCTGCTCTGGTGGCAGGTGGCCCTGCCCAGGGCAGGGGTTGGGACTGGATGGTCTTGGGAGGTCCCTTCCCAGCAGCCAGCCTGTGGCTCTACATGTGGTCGCGTTAGAGGCTCCCGGGCAACACCGGCAGCCTTTGGGCAAGCACTCGGCCTCCCAACGCTCCATACCCGCTGTCACACACCCCTGGGCTAGTTGCTTTCAGGGACGAGCCACAGCAAACCACAGCTATCTTAGCTACTCGTGTGGCTGCTTTTGTGCAAAAGGAAAACACATGTGGGCATGTATTGTACCGAGCGCTACAAAAATCCCGTTTACAAGCCATACCCATGTGCCCTGCAAGCGGTCATGCCTGTGAGCATCCCCCCATGTTACATAGAAGGCCTAAGGGGGTTGCAGCCTGGACAAAATCTTGCTTTGCTTTTCTTTTTTTTTTCTTTAGGTAATAATATTAAGTTTTCTTACTAATCTTTTTAGAATGTCCTAATCACCAGGATTCACCAGGAATTGCAATAAAAAGTCCTGCTGAAATTGAACAGGCTTAAAAATCTTAATTTCTTCTTTTTCTGAGCATGAGTTACTAACACCTCATGATCTGGTTCCTTGTATGCATCTCAGGAAATAAGGTCTGTGATTGTTTGTGACTATCAGTATAGCAACAGAGATAGCGAAACGCTCCTGTGCGTTACTCCTCCTCAGCAATTTCAAGAAACAAAGTAAATGTTCAGGCAATATTTTTTCCTCTCTGAACGGAAGTAATAAAGAGGAGGGAAATATCACTGGGCACATTTCCACTGACGTTACATACAGTGCCCTTCATACCACACACAGAATCATCCCATCCAGCCTTGGTTAAGGAGAAACTAAAATCTGCCAATCTCACTTTTGCATGAGTAAGTACTCATGACTCCACTACACCTTGGGATACTCTGTCTTTTTATGTTTTTTCCTCTGACTTAAGGAACCACAAAATGAAAGACCACAATGTTAAAAGATTAAAAAGTTTAAAGTTCTCTACTTTAAACTGTTGACATCCTGAAACTGTAATTCAGAACTGGAAATAGGAAAGCTGTTTATAAAAATGTCAGCTTTCTATAAAAACATCAATTTTGATGAAATTCTTTTTTTTTCGGGAAAAAATTCTGTCAAAAATATTCAAGCAGATATAATATGTTGACCCACTGCAGTACAATCTTTAGCCCATGACTGGATTTTCTGTAGACTTAACACAAACAAACATTCTAACAAATGGGAAGACAGCCTCTGGTATGGGATCAGGGTGTGGGCAGAGCCCACTTGAGGACCAGGATCCCAGGGCACAGACCCTAGGGCATCCCTCTTCTCTGCTCATCCACGATGGCCTGTTTTCCACCCTACTGTTGACTTTTTACCCCTGTGCCACATCTAGAATTACAGCCTGGCGTAGCATGCCCTGAGGCAATGTTTTAGCTGTAGTCTTTCCTGCATTGAAAAAATCACCATGAAAATGGTGGGTTCACCAGTGGGATTAATGACGAGGCAGCACAACCCTAGAGTGCAGGCCTCCAGAAGGTAATGTTCTCCTAAGCAGGGAGTCAGTCACTTGGGCTGAGGTGTCTATATGGAGAGCCTGCACACCCAAAACAATCCTTTTAGCCCACAGAGTGGAGCAGATACTAATTCAGCCCACCTAAAATCTGGAACAACCAAGCTTCTAACTCCAGAATCTCAGTAAACAGCCAAAACTTACTCGGGATAGGTTTTTTTCAGTAAGAATTTCAGAGCCTGTCATTGGGTGATGCTACTCTTGCTTGTCTTACAGGTTTCATCTAACTTTACACTTCCCAATTTTTTTTTCTTCAACTCTCAGAATTCTATGGCAATTGAAAATGGAAAAGAAGTACTAGATCAACAATTCAGGCTGTAAAATGTTTGTTCTCAAAACAGAGAATGTGGGGCTCTAGGAACAGCACAGTAACATGCAGCCGTTAATGGCTTTAGGAAAAAATTTGAGTGATATAAATTCGCTAAGAGAACAAATTGATTGCTTTCTACTACCATAAGAATAGTTTTACTTGGATTTGAAGAGTACAGCCCTAAGATGCCTTTCTTAATGAGTGATGCTGTGTAACTCTCCTTGCTTTCTAAGTGTCATACAGTACCCCAAAACATTTGCATTACGGAAGGAAACTGGCGGAGGTGCCCAATCAAGTGTGAGAGCTAGAATTTCTTTTAACAGTCTTGCTCACTGTTCGCACCCTTCCCTTTGACAACTAACTTTAATCAAGTACCATCTGCTGTGAAAGACAGAATAAACAGGAACATTAAAGTATGTAATGAGAACTACAATGAAAATAAGTGATTTATACTCATTGGATCATTCATTCATGACCTTTCAATGGCAAACACGTTTCATCTTTTCTTTTGCAGTATGTCCCAATGGAGTCAAGTTCAGCAATTGGAAATCAAGTTTCTGGAGCAGGTAGACCAGTTCTATGATGATAACTTCCCCATGGAAATCCGGCACCTACTAGCACAATGGATAGAAAGCCAAGATTGGTAGGATTAAATTTATTCCCTCTCTTATGATTTCAGTCATGAACAATTCTTTCATTATCTGGCAGATTTTAGGGTGCTTCTTTGTCAACTGCGCAGGCATCTGCACTTCAAGTATAGTATCCCACTAGTTATGGATTTAGCACGTTGAACTGTTGGAGTTTAAATTTAAGGAGTGTCTGGAGATGAGGTTTCATTTGAACTTACTCCTAAAGAAAATCCAATAATAATGGTTTAGCAAATTAATGGTATTACAGTTTTTTCATAGAAAAAAGTAACGTAAGTTATTTTTCAATGGAAATGTTATACATTTACCTCTTGCAGCATAAAATTATTCACTTGTCCAAAACTGCACTTAAAGCTGGATATATAATTTTGGGGAACAAGCAAGCTATTTGCAGGAACTGTTCTCTATGAGGTGAATTTATGCACGAGTTTTATCTTAAGAAAACTCCAAACTAAATGCAAGAAAAAGTTTATATTCACTGTAGCAGAAAGAGACATCTCAATTTTCAAGCTAAATCCACAAGACTATTGAAGGACTATTGCAATTAAACAAATATCTGCCGAGGAATGTGATCTTTCCTTACAGTTTATAGCTCAGTGTTTGTGGGGCTGTAGGAACATGGGAAACTTTAAAGTCTCCTTTTTGCCATATTTAGCAGGCATCTCTCAAATAGGCATCTGCCACTTGCAGGGCAAGGAGAGAGAATATCCCAAGGACAAGGATGACATATAGTCCAAAGTCTATCTTCCTCTATTTAGCTTGCTAATGTTATTGCCCTTCATGTGCCAAGCTGTTCCATAAACAGAAGAACCAGTAAAGCCTGGTTTTGTGTGTCTTTGTGTCCTGCATACCCTTCACCAGTAGTCAGAGTCTTCCTGTATCCCCAAATAGTTTGGCTGAGTGAAGGCTCATCTGGTGCCTGGTGTGAAGAAATATATCTGCTGACTGGCCATCTGGCTGTTGCCTCCTGGAGCAAAGTTATTACTGCCATTTTCCTCAGTGGAGGCGCTAATTTGGATTACTCTCCTCTACCAACCTGCCAGTTTTCTGTGAAATTTGTAAGAACATACTATCTTTTAGACTTCAAGCCCAGTGTCAACTTTGTCTGAAACTGGGCAACAAAATCAGAAGTTATATCTGTGTGACTGACAGAGCAAGAAGGACTGTATGTGTAAGCCCCATTTCCTTTGAGAAGTGGGCTAAAAATGCTTAAATATTGACCGGACCAGAGACTAGAAAACGCCGGTTGTCTCCCCTCTGGCTGACTCCATAGCTGCACACTAACATCCTCACCCTGTCTTTATAGCTGCATATCTACTTGAATATAAATAAAAGGATCATAAAACCAATCATTCACAAACCTCTAACTATATGCAAGTCGCTATATATTTAAAGGCTTTTTTTCTGCTAGATTTCTGAACAGATTGTAATTTTCTGTACAGATAGATTGACACAACATTTTAAACGTGTGGTTCTCATTTGTGGATTCTTTAGGGAGGCTGCATCCAACAATGAAGCAATGGCAACGATCCTTTTACAGAATTTGCTAATACAAGTGGATGAACAGCTGGACCGGGTTTCCCAGGAGAAGAACCTTCTCTTGATACACAACCTGAAAAGAATCAGGAAGCTGCTGCAGGTGAGTCGTTACTTCAGATGACAAATTGCACACTCTTACTGGTTTCTAAAGGTAGTGTCCAACCTCTGTTGAACATGGTTTGTTCCTGTGCACAGCTCAGAGCAGTCCTGATTGCTATGGACTCTAAGCAGCTATGGGAAGACCAAGCCTTCAACAAGATAATTCAAAATAATAATTCCAGTATCTGTTACTTTGTGGAACAATAATTCACATTTTAATGCATGCTGCTGAGATACAGGTGCTGTGACTTCTTAGCTCTGTGTGTACCTGTGTTCCACTGAGTTCTTGAAAAATAAGACTATGTAGTGCTTATGGATGTTCCTGTTTTGTACAAATGTAATTATCACCTTTCAGACACATACAGATATTTAACTATGGAATAAAAATGCATATTTGGGGCTTAAAGAACCCTGAAAAAGAAAACCCTGTAAATCATTAGCATGTGTGCTATTTTATGCGCAGGTGGGATTATTTGTTATGAATGGTTTAAAGGTTTTTCCGTTAGGCTTCTGCAAAATGATGCTTATTTTGATTAGCTGAATGTTTCTCTAATAATTGTTTATCTAATGCGAGGATTCTCAGAGTCCCACTTCATTAGTCACCTACTTCCTGACATCTCTCTGTCTGCTGCATAAAACAGATACACATCTGAATTTAATGAAAGTTTGGGTTTTCTCTTCTTTGATGGTGTTTTCCATAAGTACTTAAATGACAATTATATGGCTTGCAAAACATTTTCTCTATTTGAGATATATACATACATATATGCATACACACACTGGTCTGGAAAATCTTAGCATGACCATGCCAAATATTTTGTTCTCTTTATGGCTGTATGTCTTTCTATTGTTTATCCCTAATGGTGGCCTCTTAAAAATGTGACAATATTTCCATCACTACCACGATTTCTTCCAGTGTTATGCAAGCAGTCTCATGTAACTTAAAAATTAAAGTTGTTTTTTGTTTCTTTTCTGGTTTGTATAGCAGCACTATCCATAATTTCAGTACTGCTCAGACACACCAGATTTACTTAACTGCTTTTGGAGTTAACTAGAGAAAGGTTAATCCTGTTATTTCTGTCATGGTCTTGGCACACTTTACCACAGCAGAGCTGAGACAGAGCTGTATCGCCTTATTAAAAGTAATCTGCCACAGCAGCATACACATGGAAAGAGCATTTCAGGGCACTGAAATAAGCAGTTGCACTGGTGTATTCCTGGCTTAAAAGATTGTGCATGTATGGTTATACCATCACAATGTGCACATGCAGAAGGACTTCTATATATTTACCTACAGGCTGTACAAAATTAAAATCTCTCACTGGTCCTTTGTCTCTTTACACCATTTGTTTTATTCTAATATTTTTACCAAAACTTGAAGAGGCAACTCTGAATGCTCTGTGAAATTTGGCATATGTAATCAAGCCTTGGGCACACGCACCTAAGTTTACGTAATAGCCAGCATGAAAATGGCCAGAACAAAACTCATTTCATTAAAGTCCTGTTTGGACTTAAGTTTGGAAATTCTATTATATATTTCCAAAGAGCATGAAGCAAAGGAGGCTAATTAAAAAAAAAAAAAAGAGAAAGGGAATTTTAAGTGATTTCTGATCAAGTGGTTTCTCAGGTGGCAAGGATCTGAGCCACAATTCCAGAACAAGCCAAAATTTTCAGCCAAGCCCCCCCCCCCCCCAACTGTATAGCTAGGTTAGAGTCACCATATACTAATTGCAGCAGCGCCAGCATCAGAGCTGATCTTTTACTTCTCTAGATAAAAGAACAGTAAAGGTCTATGTGGAGCAGTCTAACCCATCATTTCGCTTGATTGCTGGCTCAGAAAAGAAATGCTGCACAAGTTGTGAGGTGCACCAACTTATTTTCCCCATCACCCTGTAGCACTGTAAGGCCCTGACTTGGCAAGCTTTCTCAAGCAGCATGGTCTCTCTGCTCCCTTGGGGTGCAAAGGTCTGTAGGTTTGCAGTCTAAAGCATAATGAACTTCTTGAGAGAACAGGTGTGATGCTGGAATGACACTGCTTGTTAAGAAGGATCTGAGTCTTGAGCTTTGCAGTAAAATGTTTCCAGCTCAACAAAAAAAATTATAAATACAACAGCTCTCTCCACACTGATAATGTTGGCCTTTCTCCGTTACATCAAGTCAGTATAACCTGTATTCAGATAAAAACCTACTCATTCAGTTTCAAAACAGACATGAGAACCACCAGATGCTGAACTGCACTTTCACTATTAGAGCTTTTCCTGATTTCTTATGACCTTTAGCGCTATCAGCCACCGTCTATTCTAATTGCCAAAATAATTTCTATAGGCTGAAGTAGGACCAGACTCTTAAAACAGTGTTGTTACTATTGTTATTATGGATAAGGCAAATAACTTAAAGTATGTCTTAAAAAAATCTGACACAACAGTGTTTTTGATTTTTGTGCAAAATATTACGTTACAACTTCTAATTTTTAGAACATTGATGATAAATGCATTTTCAGCCAAAGCATGGGCTGCATGTTGTATAGAGCTGCACAGGCAGTCGCCTGAGTTTCAGCTGTTAAAATTATTTCTTTATTGGTTAGGTAAGTACATCAGGAAAAAAACCACTATAGTAGTGGTAATCAGCTGACATCCTATCCTTGTTATTAACTGTCAAGTATTATTAATGGACTATGAACTGTACATGACACATAGTATGGACAGTATCAGCTGTAACGTCCTATAATTTGACTATGCAAATTATGTAATTATGGGGCTAATTTTTTTTAATGCCTCACTGATTATATTTTATTGCTGAATACATGAGAAGCTTGGAACTGAGCATTTGGCTCCTCACCCACAGCTGGATGCATTTGCAGATACCTAACTCTTGCAGCTTGAGCTGGCTTGTGACAGTTCCGTGACACAACAGCAGCAAAAGGTGACTGATGTACACAGTACAGCACCATGGTCCCTGTTGTACCAACATCCCACCTAGAGAAAGGGAGACTGGAAAGGTGTGCTGTAAATCTAGCGAGATTTTTCACCAGCTTTGATGGACGGAGGACTGGGTTCCTAAATAAGAGAGGAAGCTGCCTTTGCAAACATCTTGTCATTTCTAGTGACTCTGCAAACAGTGTTGGTTTGATTTTCTCTGAAGGTTAGTTACCATGAGCCCACCTTTATCTTTGCTTTGCTCTCTAGCGCAAGCACTTCTTTGAAATTTCACAGTTCACTCCTCTTCCTTCCCCTCTATACCACACACACAGATGTACAGGCACATGTACAGCATGCACACACACACACAAAGCTGGTCAACCTCAATACATGATCTAAGTGCAATGTTTGTTCATTATTTTGAACCAAATTTTGTTTAAATATTAAATAATACTTGTGAAAATAGATAATGCTGGAAACCAACATTTATTACTAAGTATGTGGAGTAGTACGTTGAGCTGTGGTATAGGTCCCTAAATACTATGACAATAGCAATAATAAAATAATTAAAATTAGAGAACACACAAAAGCCATTCAAAAGCAATCTGTAGTTCTTCACAGAAGGCAAAATGAGGAACTAGTGTTTAATTAGAAATACAACTAGATCGTTAGTGAAGAGCCGCCGTAGAAGAGGAAGCAACGCACACTTTACAAATGGCTTGTGCAGCTGTTTGCTAGACAGCAAAGGACTCGTTAGAATCAAGATTCCTGGTGCTGTTAATGAATCTAGAGAGGATTATGCCTATGAGTTGCCAGCACTACAGCCAAGCACACCCCATCTCAAAGATCTCCCCGGGCTTCATTTTTGTTATAAAATGGAGAAAACTTTCTATCCTGAGCTTCACCTGCAACATCTTTATGTAAACATCTTAGTTGCTCCATGAAAATAACACTGGAAGAAGTGGGAGAAGTGAGAACTTACCCGCCTCAAACTTGCAATACAAAGCTCTGTGCAATCTTAAGCATTGTGAAGGGTAGGAGTAGAAGCCTCAGTGGGAAGATGGGTCTGCCTGGCACCCTCGCTTTTAGGCCACAGGACCATCCCTATTCTCCCACCATTAGAGAAATAACTATGGAATGCGGCATTTCTGCTTAGACTGCTGACATTCCCAAAATAATCTTGTTTGAGGCAAAAGGAAACACTGACCAGCAAAACCACGCAATTTGACAAAGTTATAAGCACTTGAAAACAGGGCTGAGAAACTTAGCTTAGCTGCTGATGTTATTGCTAGCCATCAGTAGTAATTTGCTTCTCTATTTCTTGCTTTCATTGAAACGGTGCTTCTTGACATTGATCTGGTGTAAATGCACATATTAAAATCAGAGTCAGTGTTTTAGGTTAAAATTCTTCATGTTTACTTCTTACATTATTATTACTTCTCTAGTCACTAAATTGAATTTATTTCTATTACAGAGCAGCCTTTTGTTGTTGTGCTCTTCGGTGAGACACAGTACAGCACAGTCACCTGCTAAGGTTAAATTCCCTGTCCATCTTCCTACAGAACTCCTGCGCCCCCACCAGCAGCAGCAGTTCTGGAAAGGGATGAGGAGAGAAAATGTTTGGAGGCAGTGGGAGAAAGAGGGGGAAAACTATGTCTGTGGTTCTTTCTGCTGCTTAAAGCCTAGATGGAGAAAAGCAAAGCAGATTAGTCACAAGGAGATGGTTTGTGCTGTTGCCATGCCAACAAAATGTAGAGGGCAGATGTTAAGTTCAGATGAGCTGCCTAGCACTTCTAGGAACAAAATTGCAGATGCAACAGTCTACATGATCTTAGCCCATGAACAATGACATCTTAGTTTTCACAAGAAATGTTTTCAAATGAGAGCATGCCTGTCCCTGATGTAAAGCTCCTGTGCAATACGAGAGTAGGTTGAGTACACAAAGACAACTGGTGAAATAGAGACACTCATGTAAGACACACACTGTCCGTGTTCCTGACTCACATGCCAAAATGTGTGGTTAGGGGAGAGCAGCCAGGCTGCAGTGCGCCAGGGGAGCCAAGGCAGCGAGGGCTCAGAGTAGCCTGGGGATCAGAGGTGGCCACCATATCCCAGTGCCCCACCGCTCTGTTTAGGCATGGTGCTGGCAGGCGATTGCCTGTGGATCCACGGGTAATCCAGGGATGTTCATCTCGGGGATGTTCTTCCCCCTCCAGCTCCGAGCTGGAAATGTGGAGGGCTCAGCAGGTACCTGCTAGCCAAGGCATAGCTCTGCGGGATGCAGCCTGGCCCGTGCATGGCTCAGGTGGGCTCCCGGGAGCTGAAGAGCCGCTGGCTGGGCTGTGCTGTGCACTGCAATGGGTGCGTGACAGCTGCGTCAGGGAAAGGCAGAAATTCCTAGAAACGTCCTTCTCATAATTGAAGCTCTCATTTATACTCTGCTTTCAAGATAACTTCTGAAAGCAATCCCTTCTCATTAATGGCAACATGCATCTGTGTCACATCACTGTTTACGGTATTCAGGGGAAAATCTGATTACATAAATCTTCCTTTATAAAAGTGAAATAACAGATTTCAGGAATAATAAGAAGGGCTGCTCTGCTCATTACCATTGAAGCCTGAGTTAATGAGTATACTATGTGCTCTGGGAAACAATTTGCTGTAAATTATGTATATTCATGATATTAATTTAATACTCACAGCAGATTCTCAGGTATTGGTGAACTTTACCTGCTCACTAGCCCTGCTAGAGCCTAAGATGAGGGGAGGATCTGAGCGAGCAGATCTGTGTGCACACCATTAACACCCTGGGGACTGTGCTTTCAAAGGGAAAGGTCAGGCAGAATCACCAGATTTGCTGATTCACACCAACCAGTTATATAAAAATGAGCTTTGGAAGCACTATAGTTACAATGTGGAGCTGGGAAATAATACTTGAGTTGTATTTCTTTCTCCTACACAGTCCTACTTTCTTATGGAAAGATCTGAAATAGCATCTGAAAGTATCTTCTGTCATCTTAATCAACATATATTAACATTACAGCACTTCTTTCCATAGAAAAATTCCCCTTGTTTCTAAGTAGTACAAACCAACAGCATCTGACTTTACGCAGTGCTACTTAAAACAGTAACATGGTAGTGTGTTCCTGGTTCTGTTTCATGTTCTTGGTTATATTGCCCAGTTTGTTTCCATCTGTAACGAGAATTGAACGCCTTTCTGCTTCTTCAGATAGAACAAAAATGAACATATAAAGCCTTTTTACTTCAGGTGACTGTTTACGCAAGTCACCGTACCAGCAGCGTAACATGCATAAGGGATCCTAAAATTATTTCAATACATCAAAGAAAATGGACAAAATAGCATTAGACCTGAAATAGGACATTCCAGTTGGCACTAAACAAACAATTCTAATAAGTACTGTGGTGAGAAACAGTTGCAAGGAATGGAAACATAGCCATTGATGTTTGAGTTGCAGTTTCCTGTTAAGGCTTACAACAGGGTGAGAATGGAACAAAAGAGAGAAAGTTTCTAATACACCACAGCAGATCCATTTCAAAATGTTATTTACATGTATTTAGCGCTCATGTAATCCACCAGATCAACAAAGCACCAAATTATAGCAGGAAATGCATTTTGAACCAGTGTGTCCTGCTAATACAATTCAGATTGATTTTTTTATATGAGCATCTTTCCCCCAGTGAGCTTTCCAGTTCAACCATTAAAGCTGTTTACAAAAAATTTTGTCATACAGATGGGAAATCCCACACAGAAATCTGTATGCTAAAGCAGCTACCTGTCTGCTGTTAGCAATTGCAGGCTGGTGACTGAACAGCGGCTAATAAACATTTTTTAAAAATGATTAATACAAGACTGAAAAAAGGTTAACTTATTAGAAGTAAAATATTTTTGCATTCCTATTTATTATTTAAAGAATGTGAGTCTAAGTTTATAAATGTTTTCAGTTTGGTTTTGTAGAATGAATATGAGTTAACTTACAAGTAGAAGTAAAAATACAAGCAAACAAACTAAACAACCTCTTCTGGGCTTTGTTCATTCTGGAGTATTAAGGGCCCAGTTGCAATCAAACATCTGCCTGAGAGATTAGTTGATAATACGCACATCTTCCTGGCCAGAAGATTAGGGGGTGGGGTTAAAAAAAATATCTGTTCTCTCCCTCTTCTGCTGTTTTACCCTTTTTCATAGGGAGCACTGTACTTTTATTTCTTCTGAAATAAACCTCATTTAAATAAGAAGCATTGCTACGTTATTAGTCCCCCTGGCTGCACAGCTTTACTGTCTGATGATGAGATCCACAGCCATGTATTTTTTGCAGCTGTATCTCACCCTACCTGCTTAGAAACCTGCTGTTCCGATAGATCATTCCTTGACTGGTTGTAGTGTCTGCTGTGGGCGACTCAGCAGTGGGATTTGGGGGCAAGCTGGGGGATGGAAAAAAAGATTTCTGCCTTCACAGCTCATTCACTATGGTTTCACAGCTTTGCCTATTACAGTTTGGTTGCACATGCCCTAAAAAAAAACTATGATCTTTTGGATGTTACACGTTTTGCGATATGAGAAAAGCAGAAGTACAACACTACAGACCTATGTATTAGGGCTTCCCACACATCATAGGAGCTGTCTAAAACAATGAGGTTGCCTTTAAGTTCTCTCATGTAATTTGAGAGGGGGAAGGGGAAATCTAAAAATAAAAGTCTAATGAGAGCAGTCTAAATAGATAGTGTCACAGGTACTTCCTCTTAAAGACCTAGATAAAACAGAGCCATCTTTCCAGTAGAAAGAGATTTTTTTGAGTAAGAATACTGCCTGTTTATATACAGGCTTTCAAAAAACTCCCAAGCACTTTACTTACATCAGAGTAACACAAAGACTGACTCTTTCTTTGTATTCTAGCACTGTCTTCATTAGACTTTCTGCCTGGATGCATAAACAAAGGTAGAAAACAAATCAAGGCAAAATGTTGTTTGTCATATTTGAAGGTGAAAACGGGAAGTAAGCGTGTATGGTTATGCCTTCCCACGCACACATTTCTTTGAGATACACAACTTTACCAAAGGTTTCTTTCTTTCAAAAATAAAATTATAGAAAAAGTTTTTTTCTCCCTGTTTCTTAATTACATGAAAGATGAGATATCTGCTTATCTAGACAGATGCTGGGTATCAGACAGTAAAATAAGCATATCAAATGAACAACAGGGAAGGTAATGTATTTTTGCTTGAATTTGTAATCCTGTTTCCCTTCTTTCCATGTCCCATCTCCCTTCCATCAGCTTTTTAAAATATTCATTCAACTTCAACAAATACAGCAATAGTCATACTAGTCAACAGTTCCATGCCTCCAAGTAAAGCTGTTCTTGTATACAGTTAAAATGCTCGAGCAGGGCTTTTACAGCAGGAACAAGAAAAAAATCCAGCTGATGTTTTTCATTGTTTAAAGAAAAAAAAAAGAGAGAGAGAGAGAGAAAAGCAGGGAAAACACAACCAAATTCTGAAGTGCTTTTTCGCAATTAGAAAGCACTAAAACCTACTCAAGTCCTTTTCAAGGTCACCTTGAAAACCAGGAAATCACCAGGTAAAACCCTGACTGACTTTCTAAAGGTTGCACAGCCCTTCCTTGTACATTACAAGTAGAGACTAACAGTCACTAATACCTAATCCTCTAATGTAATCACCAGAGTCAGAATACTCCAGTAGTGCATATATAGTATTCACTTATAGATGTGCAGAGTATATAGAGACCTTTGACACATGAAAAGCAAGTTGGTCAATACTACTGTGGTTGGGAGTGATCTACTTTGTGATGGAGCAGCCCACAGGAAAATTATCTAAGTTTTGGGAAAGTGAAAAATGGGAAGAAAACTGAAAGAATGACCTTCTGGTCTAGATTTGTTCATTCTTCTCAGGAAAAGCAGTAAATTCCAGGTGCTAAAACTGACAGCTGTTTGGTGTTCTTTTAAAATGCACATGTATTTTAAGGTGTCATAATACATATCTTAAAGTTTCTCCATGATCTTATAGCTTACAGAACCAAATCCTGTGTTTTCCCAGCCACTGTTTCATCCATCTTAACAGATATTTGAAGCTGTTTTAAAGTTTGGCTGGAGGGTCTAAACTCTGCACACTGTAATCTATAAATTATTTTTGCAGAAATGCCTGTTTTTCTTAATGGTCTAGTAAGATACTATCACAACAGGTGCCTCTGGAGTAGAGAGGGTGCATGCTCAGCAGTGGTAGGAAGGTTTTCTCTCGGGGAAATGTCATCAGCATTCAGAGAAAATATTCACCTGTTCAGAATGAAAGTTTAATTTCCTCTGTTTGCTTAAATTTAGCATCATGCAAAGAAGCCAGCCCAAATCAGATGATTTGCTGTAAACCATAATATGGAAGACCTCAGCAAAATGGAAGAGAACAACAACGACAGTAATATTAGCGGATGAGACTAATGTTTCCATTTGAAACTTCAGATGAAAAGCGAATCCTCATTTTCTCTTTGTTGGTATTTATCAAAAGAGAAGTATAAGTTTTCTCTGTAACTATCTAAACCTAATAATACAATTTTGCATAACTACAGGATCCACACCCATCCTCCTTTCCTGGCTGCCAATTCTCATGTCACGCTAAGTTAGGATTCCCCCATGTCAAGTCTCTCTTTTCTTTTTTTTTTAATTTCCTTTATTTTCCAACTTATACTACTCTTTCAATGATAGGAAACAATTTCCCATTAGTCATTCAGAAGCCAAAGTCATTTGGAGCATATTCTGCCCTCAACCAAAGACAAAATGGAAATGCCGAGCACCAAGAGTTGGCAGTAGATGGATAATAAGGCACATTCTGAAGCAGCACGCTGTGTAGTGTAATTACTTCTGAGAAGTATAAAACATGGAGAGAAAAAATGCAGTGTTATTATTTTGACGGAGTCGAACAAATCGGCTATTGTGACTCTTAGTAATTATTGTTATTTAATAAGCTACAATTATTGAGATACTTAATGTCACAACTTATTTATTATTTATCAATGTATTATCATTGAGTTGCAATCCATCTGCTAGGTTGCTGCACCAGAGGCTGTCAATACGGCACGTATGGGACAGAGGCAGCTGTTGGAGGAGGCAGAGCTGAGCACCGACAGGGCGATGCCCGCGCAGGTGGCGCACACTCAGCTCCGTGCCAGCGGTCCTGCGCTCAGAGCACCCAGCTGTCAGGAAGGCAGGCAGGGCCCGTTCCCAGCCTTGGATCGCTCATGCTGCCCATCCACCGTCACTCCAGCTTTTGTCGGAGGGGCTGCTGCTCCAGGAGGGCAGGTGGCCGTTCCCTATTGACCTGCTTGGTGTCAAACTGAACCAAGCTGAACGAGCACCAGACAGGCACAAGTACAGGAATCACTCTGGGTGCAGCTTAGTGCTAGAGCTTTATGAGTTAGAAAAGTGAATTTTCACTTCAGCTCTTGATTCAGATGGTTTTCTTTTCATGAAACAAAGAAAAAAAGAAAGAGCTTTTTAACATTTTGCATATGAATAGTATCTAGAAACTCTAGGAAAGTCCCTGATACCTGGCATTTTTTCTGGGGGATTTTAAAACATCCCACTGTCAGAAAATTTTTTTGAAGTGCCTCTCCTACATAAATGCATTTTCCAGCTCCAAGAGAGGATTTTTATTTCTTCTTGACTTAGTTAAATGAATTTTTATTTGACACTTTTTTGTCACAGGGCAAAGGCAAAAGGCAACCTTCGATGCTTAGAGTGCCTGAATTGTGTTGGGCGTCGGTAAGCTGGGACTAAACACTTCTCAAGCTTTGTAGCTTCAGATAGCCTGCAGGTACCAGCATGTGGTACGGGCCTCATGTACTAGCTCTCTACATGGAAGGGGGCACCCTGTTTTACCAGCAAAAAGATAACAACAACAAGCAGAAATTAGCAGACATTAACTGAGGAATTAATACACACATCAGTGGATTTACACCAGTCACAGATTTGTCACCACAGCTTTCATCCCAAGGCTTATTAAAGACAGGACTTCTTTCTCCTCTAACCAAGGCGCAGACAGATGGGACAGGCTTAGTGGTATGGCTGACTGCAGCCGAAACAAGGCAAGCCTCTTCCCCCTCTGCCAGCCAACCTCTCCCGACTTCACGTGGGCTAGTCCTTAACAACGAACTCATCCTTTGCTGAGCAGCTTCAGTCCACCGAGGAGCAGAAAACCCACTCAGCAAAAAAGCCTGAGTGGTTTCCATCCCAGTTAGCTTGCTAAGGAGTCAGGCACTGGGCCGGCACCGCGCTGCCTGGAGCATGACCGTTCTCTGCAGCAATTAATTTGCTCCGGCTGTTGCTGTTGGGCTCTACCTTCACCTTACTTCCACATGAAGCTCCACTCCGCTCAACCTTTTGCAGGAAGATCATAGCCATGTCCCACAGTCCTGTATTCCCTTCCCAAAGTTCCATCCTGACACTACGCAGAGACTGCTTGGGAATATGCTCAGTAAAGGGGACCAGGGATATATTCCTGGAGCTGAAGTTCAGTTGTGCTGAAGGAAGTGTGCAGTGAGAACAGTTATTATCCTTAGACCCAAGAAGCTGGCAGGGAGAAACGAGTGATGGCAGATCTTTGGCACTGTTTGCCATGGAAATCTGCAGTGCTTAGTGTTTCATCTGAGACATAGCATGTCCTGGGGTAGTGCTACTCACCACTTCTTTTTTTTTCCAGACAACCTCCTAAAATCACAGTCTAGCCCATAACGCCTGTTCCTCAGGGTGATACAGATGATTGCTGGAGTTAAGCACCACCCTGTGCTGCATTTAAAGCGCTCAAAGGATGCCCAGCACTGGGGCTGCTTTGGCTGTGCACTGGCTGCACTATGGGGCATGTACTTTATTTGTCCTGAGAAGACTTCAGAAACCCTAGAAACATTAGAAAGCTTAGTTTCGTTGCTAGCAATGCCATGGCAGTCACAGCTGCTCTAGAAGGGAATGTTCTGTACATCAGTTATTTAGTTTTAAGAGTCCTATGTCTTTCACCTTAGCCTCAACGCAGAACCACAGTATAAGCAACAGCACGGTATTTAATACCAATTCTCCATAATTACAATTAACATTTTTAATACATTGTTTCTTTACCTTGTAATTGAAGTAAAAACATATTATGGAAAAGTCTTTCACGTTACTTGGATTTCATGCAAAAGCACCCAGGAAACGATTGAGTTTTGTCTGTCTAGTAAAAAGTGTTAGAAATATGTGTTTACTGTCATAGTAGTTGGCATATAGAAGCAGTGTGTTAACATTTCTATCAGATGTGTTCCCACCCTGTTTCTAATACAATTGGTATGAGATATCAAAGGGAAACACAGCATCAATTTAAGTATATATAAACTTACTGTGCCACATTCAGAGAAAGCAAGAATAAATGAAGTTCTGAGTGGCAGCAAAATGTGATGAGAATAAAAATTAATCAGAAAGAGGAAAATATAACGAGTCCAGAACTGGAAACCATGGAGGAAAAGAAATTAACTGGATTAATTCTAGTGAATGGTTGAAAACGTTATGAGCGTTGAATACAGGCCATCTGAATGAATGGTATGTGAATACTGCATAAAAGGCATGAAGGATGTTGAGAAACACTGAACAAATATGTGACCATGAAAGAAGCTGCTTGAGAGTCCTCAATGATTCCAATTTGATAAATACAGCACAAACCACTATGAGCTGAAATTGACCCAGTCCTCACTCACACATCAGCAGTTCTGTGCCTTATTTATGCTGGTGTAAAAACATAAGATATTTTTTGGTTCTTTGATTTGGGACAGGAGTTGCATCTTCCTTCATCTTAGGCACATTATTTATTGAAGGAGAAAAATTGTTCAGAGACATTAAGATTTGTCTTCTGGCTTTATGCTGAAGAAGCTTTTCTGCTCACATCATTACTGTATTGATATGCTTACAACTTTTGGTTGGCAGAAGTGCTACGTGCTAACAGTGACATCCTATTTCAAATGGAAGACATGATAAAATCGTGCCCAGAATGGGCTGACAGGAAAGCCCTTTCAAAACAGCTGCGTTAGCAGTGGAGCAATTTGATCTTCACATGGTGCACATCTCAGAGTTGTATCTTTATAATCTCCGTAGAACACTGTTAAGAATATTTTATGGCAATGGCACTGATGCTCCACTGCAAGGCTGAACCAGCACCAACAAAGTTCAAGAACGGTAGGGGAGTCTTTTCCACCCACACCAAGCTCTAGCTCATAGACACTGAAGCACATGGTGATTTCCAGAGGGACACCCTGAATTCTGAATTTTTAAGAGTTGTATTGACTTCTGCTTACAGGGCAAATATCATGGTAATCCCATGCATATAGCAGTGATCATCTCAAACTGTTTAAGAGAAGAAAGAAGAATATTGGCTGCAGCTAGCATGCCTGTACAGGTAATGAATTACATTGCATTAATCTGTTCCATGTTAATCTGCTCACATGCTCTTAGGACCAAATCCTGCCCTTTCATTCCACTAGAGTGATTTGTGTGCTCTAGGGGTTACCAAACATTACCCTTTAAAACTCATGTTTGTACTTCGTTAGTGGCTCTACTGCTGCAAACATTGCTATAAGTGGACTTCTGTGTCACAGCTAATCTTCTGAGACTTTAATCTGTGGGAAAGGCTTTAAAGAGATTATTCTTTGCAAAACAGATGTGTATATTGTCAATTATGCAATGCATTAATGCACATCAATTATGTAATGCAAAACACATCCCATCTGATATGTGGAAAAGGCGTTGACAGGGTTTTTGTGTTCTTTGAAGAAAGAAAATATAAAATTACATATAAAACCTATTTTGGGGAAATTGTTACATAGTTAAAATCCAGATACAATTTTTAAGTCAAATGTGTCCTTTTTAATCACATATGGATATAATACTTACTCTTACAGGGTGTTGTGACATGGGTCTTTTTCAAAAATCTAATAATCTGTATCTCAGTCTCTATAATTTACTGGATATTTACTGTTTGCATTATACCCAAACCTTTTCACCTTTTGGATTTCAAAGTTAAAGGAGCATGTTTTTATTTTCTGTGGAACTAAACATATTTGTCTGTTTACATCAGTCTCCAGCTGGTAGAGGACCAGATTCTGAATTCCCTCTCTATGCTAGAACTTGCAGTACAGTTGCTATCACCTGTTATTACTCATCCATTCATTATATGTTCAATGTGTTCCAGGGCCCACTGGAAAAGTCTCTGCAGAACTCCACGGTTTCAGAACGACAAAGAAATGTAGAACACAAAGTGTCAGCCATCAAGAACAGCGCTCAGGTATTTTGGGTTGGGTTTTTTTTTGGTCCTGTTTGCTTTTTACACAGCAGTGATTTCCGTACAGACATACCTGAACTATCTTTAAGCTAGGTAGCACAAAAACTTTTGCTAACAAGCTCTGCCACCCATTTTCCACTATTCTAAGAATCTCAGCCCAGACTAACTACTCAGGACATACCTGGATCCTCAGGTTTTTACAGCTGCTCTGGGTTCAGTGTGCAAGCTACCTGTTTTAAAGCTGTCGCACTCATCCCTACGCAACTTGAAGGCAGACCACCAAGTGCAGTAAGAACATAAACCACTGTCTCTAAAAAGACGTGGGGTTCAGTAAATGCATTTCTGCAACTTCACCTCTTTTAGTAGCTGGCCTTCGTGACCTCTGAGTCACATACCAAGATCTTTGTAAAACTGAAGGCTGTGTGACATAATTATGTTTTGGAGACATGAGGGTAGAAGAACATTGGGAACTGATGGTAACAATTCTCCAGGAGTTTCCCATACCATTGCAGGGCAGAGGCAAACCTGTAGCAGTGTCCCACAGAGACCTTGAAAGCTCAGTCAGAGAATACCTGCCCATTCAGGTCAAGGCAGGATAAGGATTCAGATTACCTGCAGCCTTTTTGCTATCCCACTCCCAGCTTTGCAGCAGCCTCAGTTTAGAAGCTGTATTTGAAATATCTGCCCATATGCCGTTCAAGAGCAATAGTTCTGGTATACTGGAAAGAGGTCCTAGTATCATCCTCTCATCAGTGTCTCCCTACGTGGTGAAGAATGGTTGGAGAGATGAAATCCTTGGAAGGATAAAGCTAGTTTTAGAAGAATGTGATACTAGATCTCTACCTATGTATAAAGTTATGAGAGTTGCAGAGCACAAGCAGGCAAAGCTGCAACCTAGCAGCCTACCATGCTGCTCCTTCTGCCTGCATGGGGAACCACAGCTATCCCTGAAAGGCCAGTGAAAATGAGAACAATTTCTAGATACAAGGGGGTTTTTAGTAGGTAATTAAGTTGAACACAGAAATCAGCCAGCTCCTTGTGTATGTAATTTCATACCTTAAACATATAATTTAAAAGTTTAGTCTCCAAAATAAAGAGTAAACCAAAACGGCTAATTCTGCATGTCCTAATTTAGCAAACAAGTTTTTGTGTTTTCAAATGCTTAACATGCACATCCCAGGGAACTAAAAAGGATTGTTTATGAGTGGCTGGCAGAATCGAGTCTTCCTATAAACAGCACAGAAACAGACCTTCGAAGTGAAACAAATGATTTCCTGCAGTTTTATTTTCCTTCTTTTGATGTGTCTTTTTTTGAATTATTGTTTGGTTACTAGAAAACACCTTCTAGACTTTCTGCAGTATGCAGGAGAACAAACTCTTGCAAAAAAGCTAAAACAGCAAAAATCTTTCATTTCTTTACTTGAATTCTTAAGTAATTAAATAAAGTCTCTGAGCTCAGCTCCTGCCTCTGGCTCCACCTTTCTTTGCTTTGCACACCCCATTCCCATTTCCATTGAAGTCAATGCAAAAGTATCCATTTGCCCTGCTTTAAAGTTCCAAGAAGAAAGTTACATTATTGGCCTAATAATTTCAGTTTAGCTCAGGCTAAATGTAATAATTCCTACTTTCCACTTTGTCACTGAACTAGAAAACACAGAGTGGTTTAGCTGTATCAACTACTGTTTGACTGTGGGAGAGAGAACAATAGTTGGTTTTCTGAACAAGCAAAACAAACCTGTAGTTACAAATGTGCATTTATAATTCAGTTGCCTTTTCAAAGTTTACAAGATATTAAACCGGAGTTCCCAGAATGGCTTAAAGATTTTCAGATGGTAGGAAAAGAAAATACTACATTATGTATTTATCCATTACAAAACAAATTCCTTTTTATGTCCCTGTGAACGCACAAATAATTTTGCTTTCTTTTCCCTGGGAAAGATGACTGACCAAGATGTTAAATACTTAGAAGACTTGCAAGAGGAATTTGACTTCAGGTATAAAACAATACAAAGCTTAGGTAAGAGTTCTTACATTTTTTAGATTCTCTAGGAAATGGCTCATTCCGCAACTAGACCCCAGGATTCAGGGGGTTTTGTGCATTAGCCAGTTAATATATATAAAGATAAAAATGGATTTTTAGTCTATATGAAGTTATAGTCTTGGAACATAATGACTCTTTTGGGGTTAAGAGAATCTTGTCAAGCAAGTATAGTTATTTTCTATAGATAAGCTACATAATGGCATGAAAAATAGTACATTTTTAAAGGAACCTATTTTTTATTTCTTGGCCTTTGACTTGGCCCTTCCTTGACAGGATGTGGAAGAGCCTCTTATTTCTCAGAGCAGTTATGCAAAACTGAGGTTTTAGCCTCTAACTTGGCTTTCTGTTCTTTTGTGACCACAGTGGCAATAGCCAGCTGGTAAGCGCCCTGAATGCATGTTCGGCCAGCCTACGATGGCTGAGATCTGCACGTGGCAGCAGTCCTTGCATGATCTCTTTCAGAAAAGAAACTGAGGTCCACTTGTGTCTGCTCGGGTATCTTCATATTATCTCCCTTTGAACAAGCAAAGATATTGGATTTGAAATATTCAAGTTCTTAAACGTGCCAATCCTTATGTTTAAGGCTGGATATGGCCAGGCAACTGGAAGACATCAAGATGCCACGGTTGTTAGTCAGGCCAATCATAATTACTGATCATGCAGATGATTGAAGCCTGCCCCACTTGCAAATTAACACAAGCTTATATCAATTACTTTCAGGGCTTAACATTTCAGTGTACACAAATGCTCTACACCAGCACAGCTGACGTACAGTGCCTTACAACGTGTGTGTAAGCAATTGCTGGGGCTGTCTGCCTCTATTGAAATGTCTACCCTAACGTAATGGGAAAATGTCAATCCAGAGCTTAGCAGAGACAAGGTTGGCACCAATTTCTTTTTTGAAGGTAGCATGAAAGATGCAAGAAGAGCAATAGGTGGGGGGAGGTGAGGGCAGGGGAATTGCTGCATATGAAAGAGCATGGGGCAAGCTTAGGGAAGCTTGAAACTAACGTGTGATCCAGAGAAGGAAAAAAGTTACGGAGCAGGGGAAATACCCAGTAATCAGTACTCCTGGCTGCTGAAATCCCCACAGTGAGGAACACTATCTCTGTTTCAAATGCCTAACCTCCACTCCCCCAGCCAGACGTGTAATTCGCATCAAGTCCAAAAAGCTTTCGTCTAGCTACTGACACCACACGCACGTTTCACTAGTATACAGATCAATCGGTGATCTGAGCAGATGCATATAACACGTGAATATGCACATGAGTAAGGAGTTTGTATATTTCTAGGTATCATCCATATGTTTTCTATGTTTTCTTGTTCCATATGCACATCTAAAGAGTGGAGTCATAAAACCTTATCTTAAACTTGTACTAAAGTTAGTCCATGCAAATGAAATTACATAATCTGCTGATGCCTGCAGTTTATGTTTTCACAAATTCATGCTGCAGTCTGGTCATGGTTTTCCCCCTCTCCCCCTTATAAACACGCACATGCACCCACAAACACATTTATACTGACTTTTTTTTCATCCCCTGCAGAGCAGAGCGACAAAAACAGCGCCCTCATTAAACAGGAAATGTTGGCCTTGCAGGTGATGCTCAATACTTTAGACTTCAAGAGAAAGGTTAGTGACATGTTTTGTCATTTGTGGTTTGTTTGCTTTCTCCCCTCATTCCCACACCAAGCACTCAAACGCTTATGTGTGCCTTTTAAAATTCTCCTCCCAGAAGAACAGACAAATAACATAGGAAAAATCCACGAAAGGTTTGGGTGGGCATGGGTGATTCTGACTAGCAGTTAAGTAATGGCTCAATCAAGGTTACGGTTCTGCACACCTTAGAAGTGAGGTGAGGGTGTCAATTCACAGGACCTCTTATGTACTGTGCCAAATGGATAACTTAGCTGGCAATCTGTAGCTTTTAAAGTAAATAAGAAGTACTGAAAGTAAATGTAATTAATATTTGCAAAGAAAATATACCAACCCCAACAACCTACCAACGGTACCTTGCTCCGTGCAGCAACAGAGACTTGTAAATATGACAAAGATTCCCCAGGTCACTTCTTTACTGGCACAGAAAACAATACATTTAGGCAATTTGTTTGAGTCCGTGTAGTTTTTACGGTTAAAAGCGAGCAAGCAAAAACCCAATGCACTGGATATGATGCAAAACAGAAGGAGAACTTTTTGACCTTGATGGTGCTTGCAAGTGTCAACATCTTGGAGGTGTTATGCCCACAAAGAATGCAACCATCCTCCCTCCCACCTCTCTACCCCCCAAAAAAACCCCCAAGTTTTACCAAGGAAGAGTTCATAGAGATTCAGGATTACTTTCAAGGGATGAATCCCGTCACCTCTGAGTTAAAGAGGCCAAAATGGTAGGGACTAAATACACTTACTTTCAAAATAATTGGGAAAAAAAGATACCTAACTGGCACTTTCTGATAATTGCTGAATTTTGTGGCTGTTCCCTGTGGTCAGTTTATGACACCTTTCCTATTTTACAGGAAGTACTCAGTAAAATAGGGCGTGTGATTCATGAAATCGATATGCTTATGAGCAACATGCTGACTGAAGAGCTGCTAGACTGGAAGAGACGGCAGCAGATTGCCTGCATTGGGGGGCCTCTCCATGGTGGGCTTGATCAGCTCCAGAACTGGTAAGCTTGCCTTGAGCTTGTGTTTCCACTGAAAACCACAGGAAGTCTGCTGCACATGAGATGATCATTCCTTTAGATTAGTTGCCTTGCTACCTTGCAACAGCAGCAAATTAATTAGCAGCTAAGCAAGTAAATAACTAAAAATACAATTTGTTTTGGTGGGCAATGTTTGCTATTCGGAATTAATAACGTTACAGTGAACTGCTGAGCCTGAGCTGTGGTAGTTGCTCATTTTTTGGTTTGACAGTTGTTCCAGATACATGATGCATACCCTCTCGGGAGTTTTGCTTGAGTAAGAACCGTGGTGGCTGTTTGTCACTGAGGACAGTGGGAGTTTTGTCTAGGCAGGAGCTGGGTAGACACTTTATGCTTTGACTCACTAGGTACGTCACTCCTCCAGAATTCAAACTATGCAAGAATTGAATGGCAGTAATCTTGTGGTGACAACGATAAAGGTGATTGCAAATAAAAAGAAAATAGCATTATATTTAAAAAGGTAACATAGCCAGAGAATGTCAATGTCCTGGTCATTTGTCTCCCATCAAACTTCTCTTCTGGAAAAGGCGAAGTGAAAAATAAGAAGAAAAAAAAGAAACACAACCAATAACCTTTTTAGTTTTGAAGAAAAAAAGTATTTTTTGCCTTTTTTGTATGTCGTTGGTTTTTTCCAATGAAGTTGTTAAAAATAGCTTAAAAGTGTGATTTTATATACACATACCCTATTAAACGGTTAGCATGTGTGTTTGGATTTTATTTTCCTTATTGTTTTATACTTTGTCAGTCTTGGTAACTTGCTTGTTTTAGATAAATATTATCCTTTTAAAGAATACATTTTGCAAATCTACTGAGCTATAGGAAAGAATTAAAATTGGCACAAGTGCCTTGCATGTAAAACATCAGGACCATGTATTATTTCTTCCAAATTATCACAGACAGCATTGCATTGCTGTTGATGAGGCCTGTAGCAGAAATATTTATCTTTGAAAATAAAGTAGGTAATTTGCCTGATGTATTTATACACTCATGTAAACAAAAGGTGAATGGACATGAGTTTGGATAAAGATTGAAAGCACCAGGCGGTACCAATTCTGATTTCCCCAAGCAAGAACTTCAGTAGCCATTGTGTTCCAAGAAGTGGTTTAGATGCAAGATTGCAAACTGATCTTTTGTCTTGCTGTAGTTTTACGCTGTTGGCAGAGAGTCTTTTTCAAGTTAGAAGGCAACTAGAGAAACTGGATGAACTGTTGACCAGACTGACTTATGACGGGGACCCGATCCCAGTGCAGAGACCTCAGCTGCTGGAAAAAGTCAACTTTCTGCTCTACAACCTTTTTCGGAAGTGCGTAAGCCATTGTCAACGTATATAAATTTACCTGAAGTGGCACAAATTTATTGGTAACAATGAGACCATATTGTTAAGAAGAAAAAAAAAATGAAAAAAGTTTGATTCTCTGAGGATCTTAAAGACAGAGTTTCCAATATAAAAAGTATGTACAGCTGTCATCAAAACTCCTAGAAGCTGAAGGTGCCAGGCAGCTCCTAGTGTGTGGCAGTTAAGGGTTTGTGACTAAGTCCTGACTCTAAGCAAACACATAAAATCCACTTATTTCAGTAGGAGTTATGTATGTACTGCTGAGAAAAGTCTTTGGTTTTTTTGTGGGGTTTTATTTATTTATTTTGGGGAGGGTTGTTGTTTTGGGGGGGGGGTGTTTGGGGTTTTTTTGTGTTGGTTTTTTTTTTTTTAAGTAAAGTGGCAGGTGCTAATTTGTTCCTTGTCTTTCCTCTTCTCCACAAAGACATTCTTCCCACCCATTTCACTCTTCTATTAATAGATAAAATATTATTATCATCAATCCTTTTGCCTTTTGTACTGGCTATACTAGAGATATACCACAAGTGACTATTTGAAAGCAAAAAATTATCAATTGTTTTTTTATGAAAAATGAAAAAAGATAAAATGATAGTTTAATTTCATTGGAGCCAGGATCAATGTATTTTCATACTCTGTTTTATGGTTCTGATAAAACCCTTGGTCTTTCAGACTTTATATCATATAGACCTGGTATTTTAAGACTATGGAATTTTCTTTGGTTTGGTTCTTAATGTATTCCAAATATCTGTTTGTTATGGGAACAGTTCACCTAAGACCACTGGATCATTTTGAGAACTGGGAGATGGAATACATACCTCCCACCTCATCTGTGGAGAAATAAGTCTCTAAGAGATACCAGCACTTTTTTTACCCCCCTAATATAGCTGTTTATGTATATTCCTAACAATCTGTTTGTTTCACTTCCTTCCACACAGTTCATTCGTGGTTGAAAGGCAGCCCTGCATGCCAACACATCCCCAGAGGCCAATGGTTCTTAAAACGTTAATACAGTTCACTGTTAAATTAAGGTAAGGAAAGGACACAAAGAATCCAACACAAACTCCTTCATTTGCGTGCTGCATTTTATCCTGGGAAAATTGAGAAAGCACAGCAGACCAACTTGTGTCAGAGATCCTTTTGACTCCTGAGAGATTTTCTGGAATGGGGGTATAAAGGCCATAGAGTCTGTCGCAGTAAGTGGCAATAAAGAGTAAATCAGTGTGAGGAAGAAAGGCAGATTGTGACTGAAAGGCAGGACCTTTAGGGTTCTGTATGCATTGAATTCCTGTTTTAATGACTTTGCAAACTGAGCAAGTAATGATCTACATTGTACAAGCCAACACCAGACTACTCAGAGCCACTTTTGCATTTAGGAAAGAGTCACTTCTGCATTTTGGGGGGCTCTGGTGAATCAATGACAAGTTATTTCTTTCCCACTAGCTCCTTGCCCAGTTGTGAAAAGAGCAGAGATTGGAGAGGAACTCTCATCTCGTTTCCACCTTGCAGCATAAAGAATGCATAGAGGGCTAGGATGTGTGGAAAGGGTATATGGAAGGAAAGTACATCTGCACATCTACGGTGCAACATCTGCACATCTACGGTGCAATCACAGATTATACAAATCCATATCTTAATTATTACTTCTTTGTTGCCTCTCTAGCCATTCCCTCAAACACATTCTAACTTTTCTACATACTTGCAGGGAGGGTGAAACACCTACCACTGGAACAGCCCAGCTCCTCTTTCTGAGTATACGGCCCTGTAAATCATGATACAATCCTAGATGCCTAATCTGTTTTCAGATTATAATAATTTCAGATACTTTAGTGTGGAGCTACTGGTCTCTAATATTTTCTGGTGACAAATGTATTCTGTTAATACTCACTTTTATATTTTCTGTTTTGAAGGTTGCTAATTAAATTGCCAGAGCTGAACTATCAGATCAGAGTGAAAGCAACTATTGACAAGTAAGAAACTTTACAGTGAAGATATTTTCTCTCCCACTACAGAGACAAGTCAGGTTTTTCAATTGCTACCCTATCTGATTTAGAAGTTGCTCTAAAGAGAGAAAAAAACACAACCCGCAGTTAAAACATCAGGGTAATGCTTTTCTTTTTTTGATGTGAAAGATTTCTCTGCCAATGTTTTTTTTAAATCTGTTATGCCTAATTGATGTTTTCAAATTAGAGGTAAGAAGTCCATTTAAGATTTGTTTCAAGACTGATAAAATTCATCATCCTGAAACAGCAACATCACACAAAAACTTTAAATCAAACTGTATTGCATTCATGGGATAGTTTGAAATACTTTCAATAGTTTGAGATGGGATAGCTTTGAAATACCACTTATCTTTGCTTATGTTAATAGGCCCAGTACCTTCAATGCAGCTGCTCCAAGTAGTACACAAAGCTTGTGCTTGAAAAGGCCATGCTGTAATTAGTAACTATGGTAGTTTACAGAATTTTACCCCTGCCTGAAATTAAGGCTGCTGCATAAACTCCTCCTTTCTAAGGTGTTTGGTTCTCCTTTGTGTTCCCATTATTTCTTACAGTGATCCCAAATGAACAGGATCCCCAGGCTGATTGTTATTTCCTGAGCAAAAAGGATCTCAAAGCCTGTCTGTAATACGTTTGTGAAAACAGTGTTAACGCTGCCTGCTGTATTTCTATTTGAGTTGATGCGTCTTCTCTTCGCAAGGTGTATTATTCTGAGCAATACCCAGTGCTGTAGAGCAATCTTGGTCACGAATAGGTCAGGGCACCCTAGTGTGATAAGACATGGGGCTGAAGGCTTGCTGACAAGGTATGATTTCAAAATCAGCAAAGGTGATTCAAGTCCTCGCCACCCCCCATCCTCAGCCACAGGTACGAGCTACCTCCCTTCTTCTGGCTGTTGTGCTTCTGCAGGCCCCTAAAACCCACCTTGCCCACACAGACATTTGGCCCAAAATAAGGAAGGAAAACACTCGGTGACGAAGGAGCAAGAAACAGGCCAGGATTGATTCTTTCAAAAGCTGTGTCCTGTCCAGTCTGCTCCTTGTGCACATGGTCTCCCAGTACACCGCAAGCTATCACAAGCTATACGCAGTCTTGTATTGTCCCAGAAGACAGGCGTGCAGGCAGTTAATACTGCAGCTTTGAGTACAGAGTCAAGACTGGTCGGGGTCGAAGGGACCTCTGGAGCCCATCTGGTCCACCCCCTGCCAAAGCAGCGTCACCCAGAGCAGGCTGCACCGTCATGCCCAGGTGGGTTTTGAACATTTCCATACCCACTTCCATACCATTTTCATTCCAGTGGCAGGGAACAAGCTAGATTAAGCATACTGCTTGCATCTAGCCAGGTGCAGAAGTTTAACTGGACAGTACAAATGTGGGTTCTTTAGTTAAAACATTGCAGTTGTATTGGTAACACAAATCAACTCTGAGAAGGCAAAATCTACCAACTCAAGATAGGTTTCTCAGTACAAGTTACGGCTTACATATCTACTGATTCACAATCTGTTTTCTCTCCCCTGCCCCTCTTCTATTTTAGGAATGTTTCAACTGTGAGGTAAGAAAATAAAAGATCATATTTCTTAAATTATCCCACATGACTTTATCTGAGTACGTAAGTGTAATGTCCTCCCGTAGTAATCGTAGATTCGTTCTGTGCGGAACACACGTGAAAGCAATGAACATGGATGAATCCGCAAACGGAAGCCTGTCAGTAGAATTTCGACATTTGGTAAGTTTGACTGCTTTTGTCCTTGTCATGTACCTCTGATAAAGAGATAAACAATTCTTTATGCAGGGACAACTGCATTACTGTCAAGCCTACACTCATTTTCTCTTGTACAGAAAGTTTACTCCTATAACCTCTTTATCCCATTCCATAGTTTATTACCTAAAATAAGACTGTATGTTTTCAAAGAAACAACAAAGCAATTCCTAATTAATGCCAGAAAAGGAAAAGATTAATCATGGTGAATTACACAGCTTCTCAGAAACTGAGTTTTATTAAAAAAACCCAACCAACCAAATCTCCCAACAAACCAACCAACCAACTAAAACACCAAAACCCAACCACCACCACCACCAATGCTTTAGATCTGGTTGAAATGAATGCCTGCAGTAACTGTCTTTTGGGAGACTAGAGTACCGCTTCTGTAACTTCTCTCATCCCAGGGAGTCATGCTTTCTGACTAGACTCCTTCACCTATGGTGGGGTTTGGTTTTTTTGGCTTAACCACGGATGCAGTACATCAGTGCAGTTTTGCAAAAAGAGGTAGAGATCGGTGGTCTTTAGTGCTTGTTTGGATTACATGCTTCACAAACACCCTAAATAATGCTTTGTTACATTAACTTAGTTTCTTAAAAATTCTTTAAAAATATCAAAAGACTATTCACTGAATAGACTTTTCAAGGCATAGTGTCAAAGCCTTCATTACAGAGTATTTGTGTACTGTAAATAGAACTTTATCGTAAGAGCATCACAGTTACAAACTATGTTCTTTATATGTACTTCTGTCTATAGTTCCTTTGGCACATAAATATTGTTTTGCTTTATACAGCAACCCAAAGAAATGAAATCAAGTGCTGGAAGCAAAGGAAATGAGGTTTGTGCATTTATTTTATGTTATTTTTTATTACTCTCACAAGTATTTTAGATTAGATTTTATTTAAATCAAAGAGCAACCATAAGTTGTTAAATTTTGAAATATATATTTTCCTTATAATAAGACCCAATCATCTTACAAGAGTAAGTATGATGAGAACTTTTCAGAACTACTCATAGAAATTTTAATTACGTAGTTCGCATTTCTATATTTAAAAAGTTACAGCAGAAGGTAGGAAGTAATAATCTGAGTATATACTTTCCTCTGTAAGGCTGCCTATTTGGTAATTTACATTTTGAAAAAAACCCAAGCTTTTTGAGGTTTTTGTTGAAGCAACGTTTCCTAGAGGAACGGTTCTTTAAATGCATATTCCATTGACCAAGTTCACAGCTGAAGTAAGGGTAAAATTAGATTCGCATCGGAGAAGTTTGTGTGCCTCAGCCAGGACTGCATGTGCCGGGGTGACCAGCGCCCCCGCACCGGCGGGGGGCTCCCCTCTGGCGCTGGCACTGCACTGTGGCACCCCAGCCCTAAAACCAGCCGGTGCTTGGCAGCACCCAGATTTCAGACACATCCACGTGCCGCCTGGCAGACGAGGTGGAACGCTATTGCAAGGGCGTGCTTCCTAGCGGAGGAGCCTAAACCCGCACGTTCTTGCTTTAACGGAGGCCAGAGATCAGAAGTGTTGGCGTCGGGGCTAACCCACACCCCAACGCCGTGGCCCTGCACCGCAGAGCGCTCCTTCTGCCCCTGTGTGTCCCCCAGCACCCTGCACGTCCACACCACCGCCCCGTGCTCCCCCCCTGCCCAGCTTCTCACCCCTTCCCCTTCCTCGGCACCCGCACAGCTTTACCCTACAGCCCCCTGCTCAGCTCCGGCTCCCTGCAAACCCCAAGTCCACTGTCTGCCCCAGACAAGAACCCGAATCACAGGCCAGAAAGCCCCTGCCCTCGTGCCCCCACCCTCGGCATCGCCGGCACGAGGGGGACAGAGAACCACATCGCATCCAGCAGCTGGAGGTGGCAGGCAGGGGGGCAAAGGCACGAGCACACCCAGACCCGAGGGTGGCCGGGGACCGTCGCTGCGCATCTGACCTTGCTATTGAACAGCAAAAACCTGCAGATGAATCTCTGACTGAAGCCGTCTCTGCCAACACTACCAGAATAATTAGTGTCTCCCAAGGTAACTGCAGCCCTAAGAAGCTTCTATGAACGCCACCTACTGACACAGGAAACGAAACGGCCTGTACTGGTTTAAGGTGTCTCCACACCAGTATAACTTTTTTTGTCACAGTAGAAGCACTGAGGGTAAAGTTTTATTGACAAATTTCAAAAAAAGATTTCAAAACCAATAAAATCACTCGTATCACTGCCCAAATAGATAAGAGTTATACAAACACAAAAGTTACTACAAGTAGTATTGAAGTACAAAGCAAGGGTGCGATCAGCATGGGGAATTTTAACCAAACACCTAAAGCAGAAGGTACTTGTGCACGCTTCACTCGGTTTTCTGCACGGAGTAACTTGCAACCTGATTAGCAAGACTGAAACTCAAGGCTCCCCTCCCGGTTACTTTGCCACTTGCAGAGTCATTTGCATGGAGACAAGCAAATGCAAAAACGTAGGTGTAAAAATGTTGGCACTCTGCTTTTGGTAGCATTTTACTCCCCCTTTCACATATTGTGCTTTTATATCTATAAAAACATAGGGCTGTGGACCATTAGGGCAGCTGAGCAGCGACATGGTTCACTGCTAACTGATTTCCTCAAACAGCCTCTCCTTGGTCAAATCAGGCTGGGAAGTCATGATTAAAAAAACCAGCCACAATGTGTTCATGCTATTAACAGCAACCATAGTAATTTCAAAACTTGGTTTGTTATAGGATTTTAGTAAGTGGAGATTGTAGTTGTTAAATATGAGTTGCCTCATAAAAAAAATGTGGAAGCTCTGTATTTGAGATTATTTGTCCTTTCACATAGATATGGCTGTTTGCCTAGATGGTCTTTCTATAAGAAAAAATGAAGATTTTGCAAAATCAGAATGCAGAGGAGTGGAAAGGGGAGTTTCACCAACACTTTTCAACTTTGTGCCCACAATACAGGTTGAGCTGGATTGATTCTACCTGTATGAAGACATTTGAGCTCATTTGATGGATGTTTCATGTAAAAGCCTTCAGCTCTAAGCTGGATTTTCCCTTTGCAAGGCAGATTATTATTCAGATGCCTGAGGATCTCCTGTGGTCTCGGTCTCTCATTTATACAGTACCTTTTATTGCAGCAGCCTGTACCTGTGCTGCAGGAGGGGCTCCATGGGAAAGATAAGGCCACAAGGCACTTTCCCAAGGAACGGTTTTATTTTACATTGGCTGACAGCAGAGTATTTCAGTAAATGGAAGCATTTTGATCTCAGATTTTTTATTGGGATTTTATTTTTTTTAAGTCTGGCAACACAAATATGTGATGGAGAGGGGAAAACCACAACAAGAAATGGGGAAAGGACAAATATATATTTATATTTTAACTTCTGGGGGTGGAAATGTATTTCAAAAGATCTCTTTCCCAAGGGGCAGAGATATGCATCTTTACAGAGCCATGCTGGTTTGTAATCAAAACAAAAGACTTGTACTACAAACCTTAATCAACTATGACAGATATTTTTTTTTTTCATCCAAGAAAAGCTTGGGTTTTTTTTAATACCAGATTTACTATGGACTAATTAATTAGGCCTCTACTCCTTCAACTAGTACTGTCTAAGTATGTTTAAAACAAACCTGTGATCCCAGATGAGGGTCTACATGTCATTAAAACTGTGGCTTTTTGTTTTATTTCCGGTTTGTTTCTCCTGAAAGCTTGACATCTCTGTTTAAACTGGAATTGTCAGTCAGTAAAGAAACTTCAGGAAAAGTTGAGACAATCTTTATGAGTCACAAAAAAGAATGTGAATTTTTGCGTATGAATCTGTGTTTTAAAGCATCATTTTAGAAGAAGTTAAAAGCAAAAGTTAAAAGTGTAAAAGCATTGCTTTAACAATGTCAAGGGGTTTTTAGGTTCATCAGAAAAGAACATCCACTAGACTTCTGGACTAACTTAATGCCAAAATAAAACAAATAATTTATTTCCTTCACTTCCCTCTTTTCCTGTTCTGCTTATATATTTGCTACATGTTTTCTTTCAAAGTTGTGTTATCTCAGCAGTCAGATGACTAAAACAGTGTTAAATGCCAACTGCATTCACAGTTTTATAACCTGCTTACTTCCTCAGGGCCCTCACATGGTGACAGAGGAACTGCACTCCATCAGCTTTGAAACACAGGTCTGCCTGTATGGATTGACTATAAATCTGGAAGTGAGTATTCCAGCCAGATTTTCTAGGGCAAGAATAAAAAACATTTTCTAGCAGCTTATAGAACCGCCGCCGTGTTGGGCTGGACCACAGGTCCGTCTATCCTAGGTGCTACCTTCAGCGGTAACCATAAGCAGACCCAAGATTTTCAGAAGTTCTGGACAGAAGTGTACACTTCAGGAAGGAAGAGGGGGCGAAAAAAGCAAAGCATAACACAGCGCTAACACTTTCCTCCGCTGCATTTACATACCGCATTCATTCTTTCCATCAGACCAGCTCTTTGCCTGTGGTGATGATTTCCAATGTCAGCCAACTACCCAACGCATGGGCTTCTATTATTTGGTACAATCTGTCAACCAACGATCCTCAGGTAAGTCTTCAGTACGCAAGTACCACCCTTCTGCATTTTCATGTTTCTATTATTTGGTTACCAAATATATTAGTTATAAAAATGTTGTGTTTCGCTCTGAAACTGGCCTGATTTTTTTCACATACAGAGTTACCAACGTAGTATTTTAATGTTGTTTGCTTCACCATTTGTTCCCTGCCCAGATATGAAACCACATGAACACTTAGCCTTCCCTTTTGCAGGCTAAAGCAGTAGTTTTTAAACTAAGAAAAGGTGATAGCCCTTCTCCACAACTTTTCTAATTTGAATATGGATGCAGCTGACCAAAACTGTACACGGTACAGAATAAATCGACTAGTGCAATTCAAAAGTAGGTGTATAGGTGGGGGGTCTGTAATGTGCTTAACTGCTGCTTTCCCTCATACGTTTTATAGGAGCTAGTGCTTTCTATGGAGAAGACTGTAAGTGTCAAGTAGCCCTTTCTACTGGCTCCAACTGTGAGCAAAAGCAAAATTGTTCTTTCTCAGCTCCAGCTGGCTCAGCACATATTTCAGATTCAGTTGCTGTTACTCTGCAGGTTGTAGAACAGTGGTGTCAATAACTCTCAGGCTTTCAGCTGGGGATTAGCAGTCACATAGATGTTCAGAGGAGAGAAAGGGTAAGACAGTTTACAGTGGCGTGCACCTAGGAGTGATGGGAGGCCAGCTGACCAGCAGCCTGGACTGTGTGATCACTCTGTGATACTTCAGAGAGTTTTTGCAGTCCTCAGGATGGTCATTACGTGTACAGTCCAGAAACCAAATGAAAAAACCTAAAATGAGCCAAACGATCCAACAACATACCGCTATATGAGGGTGTAACAATTTAAGATTCCCATGCACCAAGCTTGACAAGTGAGAGTATCTGCATTTAGTGGACAAGATTTAAGCATATTTTCACTGTCTTAACATTCGATACTATCAGAAGCACAGCAAGGTATTTTATCATCCAAGATGCACGCACAGACTCTTGCTTTCTCTAGGAGTCTCGCTCTAAGCTCCACTCGGGCACCCCTGTGGACCTCGCTGGGTGGCTGCAGGTGGGAGGGCCAGCACATATTTGCTCCAGTGTATCCATCCCACACACCTCATTTTTAACATTTCCAGATTCTGCTCAAGTACAAGTACTTGCAGCCTTCTTTCACAGCCTGCAGTGTATTTCACGGTTGCTAACTCTCTAAACAAAGCACTAATTCTGTTGCAGAATTTATCATTCTTCAACAATCCCCCTGCTGCCACTTTAAGTCAGCTCTTAGAAGTACTGAGCTGGCAGTTTTCATCGTATGTTGGTCGTGGACTCAATTCCGAGCAGCTCAACATGCTGGCAGAGAAGCTTGTGGGTAAGTGTGTAGAAATACACAGATTTTATTTGCTTTGGGCTCTTATATTGATAGTTACAGGTAACGACTTCAAACGTGTCGTGGTTTAACCCCAGCCAGCAACGAAGCCTCACACAGCTGCTCCCTCACTCCCCCCCGGTGAGGTGGGAGAGTGAACTGGAAGGGTAAAAGTGAGAAAACTCGTGGGTTGAGATAAAGACAGTGTAATAGGTAAAGCAAAAGCCGCGTGCGCAAGCGAAGCCAAGCAAGGAATGCATTCACCACTGCCCACGGGCAGGCAGGGGTTCAGCCATCCCAGGAGAGCTGGGCTCCAGCGCACAGAACTGGGACTTGGCGAGACAGATAACATCACTTCAGACATCCCCCCCCTTCTTTCCTTGCTTCCTTCCCCCGCTTTATGTGCTGCACATGATGTCCTATGACACAGAATATCCCTTGTGTCAGTTGGGGTCCACTGTCTCAGCTGTGTCCCCTCCCAGCTCCTCGTGTCCCCCAGCCTCCTTGCTGGTGGGGTGAGGAGCAGAAAAGCCCTTGGCTCGCTGTAAGCGCTGCTCGCAATAACAAAAACATCCCTGAATTATCAATACTTTTTTCAGCACAAAAACCAAAACATAGCCCATAGCAGCTACTATGCAGGTCAGCTCTGTCGCAGCTAAAATCAGCATAGCATGACCTCTGCTTCCAGAGCTGGTGTCAAAAATGCCGCAATGACATTTTTTTTCTTTAAAGAAAAGCACGCGTCAGCTTATTCTTACCACAAAGTGATTCAACTTCTGAACTTCCAAGCTGCCAAGCTGAAGAAAGAGGGCATCAGAGTCACACTGAACTGCGATGTTATTTTGTTTCCTTAGCAAGTAATTATCTCTTGCATCTGAAATCAAAAGGAAGTCTTTCTGCTTGGTTGGTTGGTTCAGGTTTTGTTTCATTTTAAATACCCGTCCTTGTGAGTGTGTTTAGTTCTGGGACCCATCCTGCACTGGTGACAGCACAGCAAAGAGGCCCTGTACCTTCAGCGAGATGAACTGTTGAACCTTGGGTCTGTCCCCCAGAAAGGAGAGGTCTTAGGGAAAGCTGGCAGGAGAAAAGAAAGCTTTATCTGTTTCTGGAGAAGAAATAATTATAAAATATATTGTGAGCTGCAAGAAACCCCAAGCTGAGGGTAACGATACCTCTACTGCCAGGTGAGAACAGAAGCATTTGTCAAAGACAGGGGAGAATCTCTGCTCTTGTTGTTTTCAAAAGCTGGGAAGCAAAGATGGTTTCCTTGGGTAACAGTCACTTTTCCTGATGGTTTTTTTGAGATTTCATGCTGAGTGAAGGTAATGGAGTTGAGAGGTGCCATTGTAAATCAGCAAGAATCATAAGAAAGAAAACAAGTCATCTTAAAATACAGAAGCTCAAGAAAGAGCGAAGGCCAAGAGAAGTAACACTCCAGCTAAAAACTAAAATTGAGCACACTGTTGCAGAAACAAAGTCCCAGACTACTTTAGGCAAATATTCCCAAAACTACCATTATCAGCTGCTACAAAAGGATACAGAAAAAAAAATAAATTATCTACAGCCCCTCTGTATGTCCCTCCCATTCCCTCTCCAAGTCCAGCTGTACTGTACCCCACTCCCCCAGCTATACAGATACCAAGCTATATCTATTGCAAAACTTCAGAAAAAGAGTCACTGTTTGGTGTTTTTTTCAGGACAACAAGTCAGTTACAATGATTATCAGCTGTCCTGGGCAAAGTTCTGCAAGGTACGGTTCCAAAGGTAAAACCACAGTCTTACTGGCCACGCGCGTGCCTGTCTCTCTGATGCTACCGGTAAGATTCCCACTTGCCATACGTGGGACTTGTAGCCCAGCACAATCACATTACTTGTAAAAACCGAACTAGGAAAATAATATTTCCAGAAGTTTAAAACTTGATCTAAGAGATCTACTTAGTTACATTGCTACAGATACCAGAAACTGTCATATAATGTGCCCCATATATTTCTGTAAATGAGCAACAGATTGTGCTATCAAAGCATACAATACATTTTTCATCAAGCACACAGTAATTTCTTTCATACGCTCAGTTGTGACCGAATTATTTCAAGTCAGTCAATACAGTCAGTATTTTTGATGAGGAACAGACAAGTTATTGAGAAAGAAGGGTAAATCTATTTTATAGATATTAACTAAATTATTTAAACAAGTATAGAACCTGGGAAAGAAATTAAACTTTCTCGCCATCGTTTCTCTCAAAACATCATTCCGTAACCAGGAGGAAACAACAAGCGCAATTTTTTCCTCTTGAAAAATGAGCCACTTCCAGTGCTTATCTTAACAATCAATTGGGTTTATGTCAGGCTGAAAGAGAGACATTACTTAAAACCAGCAGTTCAAATCTGTCACTCTCACCTGAACAAACTAGATTGTTCTTAAGAAACTGAGACAGCCGTGTCATGTGGATGTTGGGTAATAACACTCTCACAATTCTCATGTGTGTCATGTCTGTTTGTGTTTTGGTTTGGTTTTTGTTGTTGTTTTTTAACCATTAGGAACATTTACCTGGAAAGTCTTTTACCTTTTGGGTTTGGCTGGAAGCCATCCTGGACTTAATTAAAAAACACATACTTCCTCTTTGGATCGATGGGTGAGTGACAAGGAAACTGCTGTATATTGATCTCCCTCTGCTTTGTCTTTTTTCTTTACTGATCTCAGTTTTAGCTATGCAGAAGAGAATTTGCAAAGAGTCTAATACTTCTGTCTCCCACTTCCCATTTTTCCTTTCGGAATTTTTTGCCAAAAGGGAACACTCTTAGAAGTGCAGGTTTAGCTCTATTTATCAGTTCTCTCAGTGTACAGTAACGTACTGTGATAAATTTCATCATGCTTCGTAGTACTGTGAGCTCGCTGCCATACCCACACGTAAATCCCATGAAGCTTTCTTCACCGTTTCAAGACCATATAAAGCTTTTGTAACCAGGCTTTGAACGCCTATATAAAGTTTGGCCAGATGCACTGTGCAGATTGAAGTACATATTTTTTCCCCCCAAAAGTAAACCCATGATTTCCTGTTACACTTCAGGTACGTTATGGGATTTGTAAGCAAAGAGAAGGAACGAATTTTGCTCAAAGACAAGACACCAGGAACATTTTTATTAAGGTTCAGTGAAAGCAATCTGGGTGGAATTACCTTTACTTGGGTGGATCAGTTAGAAAACGGTAAGTATAGCTTTTTTTAAAAGATAACATAAACCTCAACCCCTGCAATACACCATACAGGAGCCACAGTTTCTTTGGCTCAAACGTAAAATTTGTGTGTTACCATGTCTTAGTGTGGTTTTGGCAAGATACAAGTATCATATTTACTGAAACACAAACCAAAACTCTGAAACTCTACCTCTCAATTCTTTGTATTAACTATTTAAGTTCGTTAGGAGGTGTACCTGCTCTACTGCAGGCTTTAAATTTGTTTCCACATGTGCAGAAAGTGTATCTTGAAAGATGCTAGCATTGGTGTGAACAGGTAAAACCCACACCTGTGTAAACTGAAAAAAAAAGGCGAAAATACATTCCAGCTGCAGATGTTGATCTGCTGTTTATCAGCGGTGATGGTGCCTTTGTGTTTTTACAGGAGACGTAACATTTCATTCAGTGGAACCCTATAACAAAGGTCGCTTATCTGCACTGCCTTTTGCCGACATTCTGCGCGATTACAAAGTTATTATGGCAGACAACGTTCCTGAAAACCCTCTGAAGTATCTGTATCCAGACATTCCCAAAGATAAGGCCTTTGGCAAACACTACAGCTGTCAGCCAAATGAAGGTTGGGGTCCATTTCTCTGTTCACCCTTTCTGCAAAGCAGCTGCAAAGTCAAGAGGCCATTTGAGGAATGTGGGGAGAGGAGGAGGAGAGCAGATTAAGATGCCTCCCTTAATCAGCATCTTCAAGAGAATGGTTTTAACGTGTCTGTCACTTAGACAGCATCATTTTGTAAATATATCCCTGGACTCAGAGATTACATTAGAGGTGATGACAACAATATTTAAAAGAAGCTAAGAAATAGATGTTCGTGTAGGTAGAAAGAGTCCAAAAATAGGATATTTTTTTTCCTGACCAATGCATTAGAAAATTCAGTGCTTGGCTGTTCAAAGGAGATGAAACTGAAAACTCATTCTGCTTATCAGCTTCATAATCATGTCACGCTGTAGTGTACTGTATCTGTAATTCCAAGGAAATTCTGTACTTTCCAAACAGCTTGGAAGACCAGCTTTATTTAATTTCATTCATTGGAACCCTACAACAAAGGTCACTTATCTGCACTGACTTTTGTCAACATAGTGCGCTATTACAAGGTTGTTCCAGCAGACAACATTCCTGAAAACCCATGGCGACTGCAATGGAACATACAAAAAGGCCAGACAAGCACGGGTCCAGATATGTTCAGGCCCATGCTCTTTCTTGCCCAGGTTACAAGTCAGGCCATTTAGCTCAAACACTCCCTCTCAAAAACACCCTCAAAGCCTTGATTTTCTCAATAGTTAATACACCTTCTTCTGGACTTTCCATATAAAAGGTTGCAATTCCGTTTGAATTCAAATTCCTACACTACTCAAAAATATTTGGAGGCCACAAACATTTTTCCTCTTCACTTTAATTCAGCGGGCTTTGCCTAATTCTCCAAAACTCTAAAAATATTACGTGTATGCTTAAAAAACATTGCTGAATCTGTACCTGTAGAGAGCGAGCTCCACGCAAGCATTTGCAGAACTGAAGTCTAGAGGCTCAGAAGTACCAAGCACGTAGAGTTATAGCATGTTTGCTTTTGAAGCCCTAACGAGACCTCTTTCATCCCTTGTGGTATTATATTCTGAGATGGCGAAACATATCAAGGGAACACAGTCAATTATGTGACTAAGATCTGAACTGAAAGACTAACCTCAGGAATTCCCCTCATTTTTATGGCTGCTTATTTAAGCATAAACAGGGATATTTAGTTTTTAATACATTATGGTCTTTGGCACTTAAAGCAGATAATGAACTTCAAGTAAATAATAAAATTATCAGCCAATATTTAATTTCTCTAATATTTATTTCTAGTCTCAAAGCCCTCAGATGGAGGAGGCAAAGGTTACGTTCCTTCTGTATTTATCCCAGTCTCCAAAATGTAAGTACCCTTACAGATGTATTACACTTCAAATATCATTTTTACTAAATCTACATACTTTTTCAAAGTTTTCCCTGCCTCCCTTCCCCCATTCAAATAGTTCAGGGTAGCAACACATCATGTGTTTCTCTTTGGCCAAGGACGGCTAAAGACAAGAAAGGGAAGTAAAGAACTTCACTTCTACAGTGCTTTACCCATCTGTGTGGCATAACATCTACAAAAATTGAATTCAGACTTTATGGTACTCTGATCTACTTGTCTTTCTCTGTCTCCTTTTTCTCTCCAGCAGCTGATATTACAGAGCCAGGCTTATCCTCTCTTCCCTTGGTCCGATCTACATTTTTAAACGTATACCAGGTTGTTGGCATGTGGTTACAGGGCCACCAGCAAGCCCGAGTACAAGCTTAATTAACTTAATAAGCATTCACCATACTCCACTGCTATGCATCAAGTTAGAGGAATTTAGGTTGCTTTTAAGATTATTTTTGTGTTTTGTTCTCGTTTGTTTTTTTTTTAAGCTTAAATGATTCTACAGATCCACATTCTCCATCAGATCTTCTTCCAATGTCTCCAAGCGTTTATGCTGTGCTGAGAGAACACCTGAGTCCCACAGTGATTGAAACGGCCGTACGTTGTGACCTTTTCCATTCTTAAGTTACTACTAAGCAAATGGGGCATGTACAACACAGATGCTAGTTACTGCTGCTTGCACAATTATGAAAAAAATAGACTTGTATTATATTCTGAATACCACTTTTATTATATTCTGAAACAATGGTGCTGACATGCCCTACTCTTAAGCGGGACAGGATCCTGCAAGCATACTTGAAAGGACTGTGTCATGTGAAATTGTCTGACTTGCTGGCCAATGAACCGTGAATGCCATAAATCAAAGATCCCAGAGTTCTCGCACAAACAAAGCCTTCACACTGACAAATACATAACAATTACACTAATTCCATAAATAGCACAAAGGACTTGACTTGTTCAGGGAAGCTGCACAAGGAACATAAAAATTTCCAATTCAGCAAACTTGCACAACTTTTCCATGCTGCAAGTTTCTACATGGAGTACCAAAGTCAGAAATTAAAAGTCAACTAAAACATTTAGCAAGTAAAACTAATATTCACTAAGTATACCGAAAGATTGGGAAAATATTGTACCAAGGTCTTATTAAAAATATTTTCCTCTTTTACTTACTGACCAGAAACTGTGTTCTGAATCATCACAGCTCAGAGTATTTAGAGCACTGATGTATACCCACCGCGGGTTTGTCCAGCAGGCTTCTGTCAGGAAACACAGCAGTGGCTTGTCTTTAAGAGCTTTAAAAGAAACCCTCCTTTTTTAATATTAGCTCTCAATTTTCTTATGTTCAATGATTTATGTCTTAAAGTGGTTATGTATTTAAAAGCCTGTCAACTCCCCTCCAAATGCCTCTCTGTAAACACTCCTCCTCACACACAAACAGAACAAAACTAAACCAGAATCCTGACTGTCAATGACTGGAAACACACTTAAACCTTATATACAAATAGAAGAGTTCTTTAATATACACCAAGCTGGAGATCTGTTCAAGAACAAAATATCTTTTTTTGCTTCTTCACCTTTTTCTCTGATAGCGCTCATGACAGACTAGTTCTTCAGCTAAAACTAAAGTACTAGCCTGAAGGAAAATTCTGCGTTAAAAACTACCCCACCCAGTCTGAGAAATGTCCCCACTCATCTGTTTGGTTTACACATGTGAGAACACTTCTGACCTTCTAAACTGCATCTGTGAACTATGTACGCATTTGCATTTCCCAAAGTTTCAGCAGTGAAAATAATAGTTGACATTGCTTTTGTTAATCATCAGCCTTCAAATGTTTTTAGTTTCTTTTAGCATGCACAGTAATTCTCAAGGAAGCTCCGTCCAGAGCTCCCAAACAAGCTGTGACCGTTGCAATCTTTTGGGGTCATAACCGCACAAAAAGAACATGTTTGGTGATGAATTGGGAGTCTCAAATACAAACGTTGCAATTTTTCAGGGTGCTAGAGAAGTGGTTCAGTGCTGCTAGATGGTAGGGGAATTTTTGGAGGCTTTTACTAGAAATGTTTTCAAGTTCTACAAATTGGAGGACAAACTACAAAAATACAAAAATAAAAAACCCTACAAAAATAGTTTTGTAAGGTTTTTAAGGAGTTCCTTCCTTCCTTTTTTCCATTATATTTACCTTGCTAAACAGAAATGAAGAAAATACATAGTTTTATTCTTTATCACTCCAAATTCACATGACAATCTCCCCTGGTGAAGAGCTTGCCAAGCACAGTAAGCAGACAATCTGCATTAAAGCAATACTTTTTCCTCCATGAGATGCCAATAAAAAAGCACCATGTGAGATGCAGAGAACAAGAGTGAAATCTGCAGCAGGACTATATCCTACAGCTCCATAACTCAGTCTTAGCAAGATGTACTTTCTGCAGTCTTGCTGAATTCCCCTCTATTGCCCCCCTCTGCAGATTCCCCTACCCATCAGGAAAACAAGCCTCCAGTAAGAACCCTGCTATGCATACCCATAGGCTGCAAGAATCACAGAGGTTCATATAAAAATATATACAATTTTTATTGTAGGAGTTTGCCATGCAGTGCTTTCTAATCAGCATTCCTGTATTTTGTGAAGAACTAGTAACAGGATGCTCAGATCCTTATCATTTTTTGCTAGTTACACGATCAAAATGACAGTGCAGCAACCTTTAGTCAGAGACAGTTTCATTTGTGGTTGTTTTTGAATGAACAGCAGTAACTGCCATGAGAATAATCTTTTCCCTTCTTTTCTTCTAGCTGAGTTCTCCTTATTCAACTGACTGAAGCTCACATATTGGAAAAATAAGTAATCATGCAAACACTGGATGCGTTAAAGATGCAGTAAATTTTTTTTTTTCATCATCTTTGTAAATCAGCATTTCCTGGAAACCATTATGATGTTACTCTTGGGCCTCTTTCTGTTATCAGCACTCTCTAAATCAGAAATCTTCTCAGGGATTACAAATAGCCTCAGAATTGTTATCGTCACTGATACATAGCCAAATCCTTCCCAGCTTGGAAGTCGTTTGACTTTAGTGGGGTCCAGCAGGGATAAATTTTACTTGCAGAATTGCTGTAAATATGAGACTGTAAGAACAAAATGTTTTGCTTCTGAGAACAGCATATAACTAAAGACATTAATGTGTTCAAGGAAATTAGGATTTATTATGTTCCTCTTTAATCATCATCATGCACTCCGTTGGTTTAGCTTTAGTTTTAAAATAAAGATTCTCGTCTCCCTGAATTTGAACATCCCATAGGTGTCTGGGGTTTGCTTTTTTCCAAAGATAAACTTATCTTCAGCATAGGTTTTTATCTGCTACCACAGCAGAAGTTGCAGAAGGCAGGCAGGCAGACAAGGCTGGGAAGAAAAGGGAGTTCCAGAAGGGAAACAGACACAAAACTTAGGGTGGTGAAAAGGCTGGCTTCATTTTGCCAATGGAAGAGAGGGTTAGTAAAACTCGCCCCTCTCACAAAATAATTGTAGAAGTAAATCTATTTTTGCATGAAGCACTCAGATACTACAGCAAGTACTATTGTAAAAGTCTACAAAGAAAAAATCCTGATCTGACAGAGTTTGGATACTATCTGGTAAACATGGACTGGAAAGCACAGTTTTAAAAAATAGTTACTGAAGAGCTGCAGCATTTGCTGACCACTGGGCAATTTATGCTACATGACAGAATATTACACCCTGGTCAGAGACTCATTTAATAAGCAGAATAACTAGTTTTTGTATAAATGGTAAATTGCCTTTTACTATTTTTTTTTTCCTTTCAGGCACTGTTTATTGCTGGGTTTGGGTTGTTTGGTTTTGTTGTTGTTTTTTCCCTCCTAATATTATCCCTAAAACCTCTGTTAAGAGAATAATAAACAGGCAATTCCAAGATTGCTGTATCTCATATATGAAGGCTCATTCGAGATTTAATTCTTGTCTGCAGAATACATAGTTAATGTGTGCAAAGTTTTTAAAATACATACAGTTGAGCATTTGCATCTTACAGTCTTCTTGAGTAGGTACAAACTAGACATCTGAGATGAAAGCCTCCTTGAATCAGTTAGACCTGGATATTACTTTCATTTCTCCTTTTTTACTCACTCCTCTTCCCGATGCTATTGACGTTCGTTGAATGCAAGTGAATGGAAACAGGAAAATGTGGTATTCCTATGATACATGGGAGTAATTCTAAACTAACAAACACATCTCTGTTTGTTAATCTGGGTGATTGAAAGCAAGCTGCAGATAATTCATTTTCTCTCAGAAAGCATCATGTATAAATAATTTTCCAAAACAACAGGAGCAATGGTGTATATAGTTTGGTAACATCTGTAATTTATATGACCAGCATGAATAAAAACAGATTTTTGGCTTAAAGTTGCATGCCTGGACTTCTGTGGAATTTTTTCAAAATACAACAAAAATAGTCTTGCCTTTTTTTTTTTTTGTTGATCTCAAGTCTGAACATCAAGCAGTAACACAAACTTCTAAACCAGCAAGCCTAACTTCACCTCGCATCAGTTCTTGCATTCTTTTCATTCTAACCTGTTCTCACAGTCTTAATACAAACAAGATGGTGAGTACCCTATACTTTTGACCATCTCAACCTCTTAAGTAACGTAAAAAAGGTCCAGACATGGCAGATGTGAAACAACCTTCTCCCTCCTTCCTCCCTACTTGGTGTGCAACGCAACTCTTCAAGACTCTCAAGTATTGACTTCAACACACTATATTTTGTGTTGCTGAGTAGCATCGTGGAGCAGGTTTTGGCATTACAGTTTCTACTAGTTTTAAAACAGATTTTGCAAGGGGTAGATTTAACATTTAATTGAGAGGCATAGGACTTCAGATCAGTTCACTACTTTAAAGAAAAGATTGGAGTCATTTTCTGCAAGGTAATATATACAGCGCAAGCCTCCTTCCATTAAAGAGTAAGATTTTTTGTCTTTATGCCACTATGAGTAAGAATAGGGTTCTCTAGTGAAATGATGGGGGTGGGAGGTAAGAAAAACACAGATTCTTCAAATACAGCCAGGAGAAACGAAACATCTGCTTTTAAATACTTTTACTAACTGTGCTTGTGCTTTCACTGTGTTTTGCAGCAACAAATGAAAAAAGAAATTGTGTGATTGTTTTGTGCTGTGTCTTGCTGCATCACCATAGTGATTCCATTTAAAAAAAAAAGTGCAAACTGTCAGTTAACTTCAACTACAGCTTTTATTTATACCCACATACACTACTTGGTAGCATTTCATGCCATATTACCAAACAGACCTTGTACTTCTTTCTTCCATGGACTAAGAATTATCTCCTCCGAGGACAGAGGAGGATACAACAGATACTGAAAAAGATCCAAGTACCCTGGAGATCTGCATGAAAGCCTGGGTGTTCATTCTTCCAGTCTTTGTTGGCACTTCATACACAAGACAGAAACCAAGACCACATGTGTCTAAGTAGCAGTAACAGTGTCCTAGCAAATAAGACTTCTGCAAGAAAGGTGACATGAAGGGAATCTTCTAATCAAAATACATTTTCCTGAGAAGAAAATACTCAACAAATGCCAGGAACAATTGAAACAATCAGCTGCCTGCAGTTTATAAACACTTAGTTTCTGTAACTTACATGGATATCTGGGTTGCAGTTTGTAAACAATTACAACTGTGTGAGTACAATCCTTTACGGCACTTGCGTGCCTTTCTTCCACCTGTGCATCGCAGCCGGTTGAGACAACGGCCACCTTCACGGGCTTCTGCGCCCCAGCTACTGCTTTCCAGGACCAGCCAGCCATGCCACCAGCTAAGTATTTTCTTACTGCAAAGGTGAAGAGCAGGTCGCTTCCTATTCCTTACAGTCCAGAACGACTTTTTAACGTCCAACCTATCAACCTCGATAAACCATGATAATGAGGCAAGCAAGCCAGCGCTGCTCGGGCAGGGAGAGCCGGGCCGGGCCGGAAGGCAGGTGTCACCACGCCAGGGGCCCGCGGCCGCCTGCTCGGCTGCCCGGGGCGGAGCGCTGCGGCGGCCAGCTAGCCCTGGGAAAGGCGATACGGGCCGCCGGGGGGGGGCGGGGGGGGGGTGAAGCTGGGCCGCCTGTACTTTCACTTTCGCCTTCCCCTCATCCAGCCGTTTTCTGGGTCCTCGCCTCCTTCCCAGAAGTCACGTGTGGCGGCTGTTCCCGGTGCCCCCCCCGCGCACGCGCGCTGCGCAGCCCGCCCTGCCGGGCTCCTGAGGCGGCCGGGCCCCAGCCGGCGGCTGGCCGCAGGGGAGCCGCGCCTCAGCGGGCGGAGCGGCGGGGGCTGCCCGGCGCAGCTAAAGGCGCCGCCGAGCTTTACCCTTCGGTATCTTTCCTCCTAGGGCAGGAGGAACCACCCCACAGCCTCCATTCCTCACAGGGTGGGAGCCCGCTCCTCACAGGGTCACAACAGCGTCGCCCACCTGCAGGGCGGCAGCCCCTGCCTTCCCTTCGCCTGTTACACGCGCTGACAAATCCTACTTTTTAACCCGTCTTTTAGCCCCTTCTCGGCAGCTGTACGCTCTCTCGCGCGTTTACTAAACTTTTAGCGCAGCCCTGCTCGGCAGCGCCAGAAGCTGGCAGAGGCCTGGCCCCAGGGACGGTGCTCAGGCTGTTTCTGCCTCACCGGCTATCGCCAGCACCGCCGCACTGCTGGACAGCTTTTTATTTAACGGGTGCGAACCTCTCTCCGCTAAACGCGCGGCGCTTCTGCCTGCGGCTGTCCGGGCCGGGCTGCGGGCACCGGCGGGCACCGGCGGGCTCCCCTCAGGCTGCCGGCGCAGGGAGGAGCGCGGCGCCGGGAACACGCCGCCGCCCCCAGGCGGAAAGGGAAGGGGCTGTGGGCGGGGACAGCCCGGCGCGCCGCGCGCCCATTGGCCGAGGCCTCAGCAGCCGGGCTCCCATTGGTCCGGCCGCCGGCCGCCCGCTCCCCGGCTCTGCGGGTATTTCAGAGCCGAGCGAGGGTCGCGGCGCGGAGTCGCAGCGGAGCCTCGACCTACGGGTAAGTGCGGGCCGGGCCGCGGCGAGCGTGTGAGGTGCGGAGTGGGGGTGGTGGGGCTGCCCCCTACCCTCCGCTCCCGGGGAGCCCGCGGTTCGGCGGCCGCCACCCGGGCCTGGTACCGGGAGCGGCTCTGCGGGGTCAAACGCCGCTGGAGCGCGGGGGAAGGGCTGTGGTGCGGTGGGGGCCTGGCAGCGCTGGGTTAGCGGCCGGGCTTGCAGAGCTCAAAGGCCTGAAAGGGCTGCGTGCTGCGCTCGAACGGGGGTGTTGGAGCACAGACCCGCGCAGCTCTCGCCGCCCGTCAGGGGCGCCCAGCTGGGCCCTTCTCCCCGGGCACCCGCGGGCTGTGCCCCGGGCAGGCAGAACGGCCCGCGGGCTGCGCGGCCGACAGCACCTCGCGCGGCAGGTGGCCGAAGGCGGCAGGGTGAGCCCTGGGCCGCTGTGGTGGTCTCTAATGCCTTCTCGGAAGGTGCCAGCTTCCCACTTTTGCAGTGTCTCCCTGCTCACATCCCCAAGGATTATCTTTGCTGAATTATTACTTTGCTCTGTAAGCGCCTCTTTGTATGGTTATCTGCCACCGCTCCCTAGTCCCTTCCTAGTCTGGCAGCTTTAAAACACAGGAATAGTGGAATAAGTCTTCATTTAAGCACTCAGGGAAAAACCCCATCAGACTAACTTCATGCATTTCGACAAATTCTTCCAGCTTTCCTCACCAATGTCACATATAACTGTTTGCCTTGGTACCACTACAGCATACACAAATGCTATGTTACCTATAGTCTGAATTCCATGCACATCAAAATCCTCAAAGCCCTCACCTTAAGCATAATAGCATTTTTAAACTCTCATTTGCTTCTTATGTAGCATGTGCCATTTGGCAGGCGAGGGGACTGAAACACTAATGAATTTGACAGGAAGCCACATACAAGATAGCCCTCTGCCCCAGTGCTGCCCTGTTCTTTGGATGGGTCCAGTCACCCTTTTTTAAAAAAAGTTACAGGTGGACTTCCATCTTACCACCCATGTTCTCAGCCTGAGCTGTTCCTTGGACATATCTTTACATGCCATTTCCACTACAAGATGCTAGCCTGCAGCCCACTAACTGATCTGTGGCTGGAGACTGTACATCAGAACATAAAGCCACTCCGTCATAGAAGTGTTACTGTACAGCGTGGCTTCTCTCAGTCATATTAGTTCATTTTAAGTAACCAGTGTCTGCTCCACACAGAACTTGAATTTAGCCTGAAAATTCAAGGGCATAGCAGAAAATTTTTCTTTCCAATACTTCTCCATTTAAAGTGGCTTGAGATCTAGTCCATTTTCAGAGCAGGCAAGTGGGGACACAAGTAGCCCTTGAAAATGGACCCCTAGAGGTTTCTTTTATTTTTCCACTCACGCTCTTGGTGATGGGAGTACACCTGCGCCAACAAAACGTGAAACTCCACATACTGGATCTTGATCCTGCGGAGTATAGGTGTCAGACACACAGGTCCTCATTCCCACATCCCTGCTAAGCAAGATGACAGTTGCCAGTACTCTAAATGCTGTGAGAAGGGGTTTAAAAGAAAAATGCGACTTCTCAAAGGGAAGTGTGATCTAGGTTCAAGTTATTTTTCACAGAATAGTGCACTATCCTAACTTGAGTGTTTTGTGTTTAAAAAAAAGTTAAACACAGAAGAAGTTGTATTCAGTTTTAACGATTAGCATCTAAAACTGTTACAGCTGAAAATAAAACAGTTTTGTTTGCTGGAAATGCTTTTCCTTCCTACTCCTCTGTCATGGTCTAACCACAGCTGGCAACCAAGCCCCACACAGCTGTTTGCTCACTGCCCCCGGGTGGGATGGGGGAGTCAATCAGAAGAGCAACTCGTGGCTTGAAATAATGACAGTTTAATAGGTAAAGCAAAAGCTGCATGCACAAGCAAAGCAAAACAAGGCATACATTCACCACTGCCCGCAGGCAGGCAGGGGTTCAGCCATCCCAGGAGAGCTGGGCTCCAGCACGCATAACAGGGGCTTGGGCAGACAAACACCACCACTCCAAATGACCCCGTCACCTTCCTCCTCCTTCCCCCGGCTTTATATATTCAGCATGACACCATATGATATGGAATGTCCCTTTGGTCAGTATGGGTCCACTGTCACAGCTGTGTCCCCTCCCAACTCCTTGTGCCCACCCAGATCTTCCTCACTGGTGGGATGGGGTGAGGAGCAGAAAAGCCCTTGGCTCTCTGTAAGCGCTGCTCGGCAATAACAAAAACAACCCTCTTAACAGTTTTAAGTACAAATCCAAGACACAGCCCATAGCAGCTACTATAAGGAAATGAACTCGATCCCAGCTAAAGCCAGCACATCTCCAATTTTGCTGATGTTCATGAAAATCTTGAATGAGTTACTTTTCACTTGTTCAGTCCAAATACTACTAAAACATTTACACTGATTATTTCCCGCTCTCCTTCCTCAGGATGACTCAGTGGTATCAGCTACAGCAACTTGATTCCAAGTTTTTGGAGCAAGTTCACCAGCTATACGATGACAGCTTTCCTATGGAAATCAGGCAGTACCTGGCACAGTGGCTGGAAAACCAGGATTGGTAAGCGTAGAAGTGGGCTGTCAGGTTGTGGGTTAAGCAATGCAGTTACAGGCAGCAGGGGAAGCAAGCTGCTAGGTGAACCTTTGCTGGTACGACAGTTCAGTAGCTGTGTGGGTGCTGTAGCCTGTGTTCCTGCCCCTCTTCAGGGCTTTCTAGAAGGACCCAACACGTAGCATATCTGATTTCCCTTGGTTGGTCTGTAACAAAAATGGCTGTTTTAAAACCCAATCAATTACTACCTTGGCAGCTCAGTCTCTCACTGTTCACATACTGAACTTTTGCCAAGATTTTGGTGGAGTGTCTTCTTTTAGACGAGTGGTACAACACACACATGCATCACGTTTGCTTTTTAGCTTCTTGATGTGCGTGGAATGAGTAAATGAAATTGCACAGAACGTGGCAAGCATAATAGAGAAAAACATTTCTGTGTCAAGGAAAGTAAAGTCAAAGTTGAGAGAATGAAACTGGTGTATATTTGAAGGCAATTCTTACTGCTTGCATCTGCTACAACTGGAGTTGGGAATTAAAAAAATTAGTCCTGTATGCATTTCTTGAACACGGTGTTGAAAGTGTGTTTAACACAAGCATGCCTTAAATTGTTCTAGGGAACATGCAGCCAACAACGTATCTTTTGCTACGGTGTTATTCCACGACCTGCTCTCACAACTTGATGATCAATTTAGTCGATTCTTGATAGAAAACAACTTTCTGCTGCAACACAACATAAGGAAGAGCAAACGTAATCTTCAGGTACGCCTGGGGTATAATGCCTGCACATTTGCTTGAATTGCTTCAGTAGTGCAGTTGGATGCCTTTAAGCAAACTACCCTACCATGAGGGATTTTCGCAGAGAATGTGTGAGAATCTTAATTTAAAAGCCAGAATTCAAATGTTGCTCCATTTTTGTTTTTAATTGGCTACAGTTATAAAGTTACCATTTCAGTACTGGTACAGTTACAGTTTCTGAGAACTCGAGGAAAAAGGAAGTTGTAGTTTGCAAGGTGTTTGCTATATTTATTTGGAGCACTTACTCGAATGTAGTTTCACTTACCCCACCCCTTGCCCAGCAGGTTTCCTCAGCATCCCAATAAGCTGATGCAGAAGAAACACGGGAAGAAATCCTGCCCGTTTAACTGCAGAGCTACAGTTAATAGCAGAGGACTTGTCATTAAACAGCACTTCTGTGCACCATACTGTACTGACAAAGACAAGGGCCAAAGTAATTGGTAGCAAGTGGCAGTCGGAGCATATCCTTAGTGGGCTTGATTACTTTCATTAGTCCTCCCCTCCTCCCTGTAGGGCTTTTCCATAGAGTCACCTTCTCCACAGCCTGTTGCCCACACACCTAGCTTCTCCTCACCACACGTCAGTGACTGGGGGACTGTTTTCTGAGGAGAGGAGACATGACCAGGCTGTACTTGTAAGGCCTGGTGACCCCTCGGGGCAGCCCCGTTCTGAGCAGAGCACAGGCAGTACTCCGTCCAGAGCATGTTTCAATTTTGTATGCCTGTGGAACAATAAGGTTGAATTTGTATCCAGCCTTGACTGCGTGTCCATAAGCAGCAGCTAACAGATCCCCTCTGCACCACTGAGCAAGAGCTGTACCTATCAAACTGGAACAACTGCTCTTCAAAACCAGCAGCTGTACTTCAGAGCTGTGGGAGGATGGCTCTCAAGAGACGAGCTCGCTCCCGGATTGTAGGGTAGTATCTCACTTCTCCCACTACCGTCTCTGACCCCTACCCGTTTTGTGCCAAGTCCCATCTCTTTGTACACTGGTGAACTAAAAATAGAAACTCATTTGGAGATAGTTTCAGCTGTCACACTTGCTGTAGGCTTGGAGCACGTTATGGCCAGTGTGTGCCCCAAGGCTCACAGTCACCCCCTGATCTTTTTGCTGATCGGTTTAGTGAGGGACAGGAAGTTATGGGTAGGAACTTTTAACAACATACTGTCTCTAATGCCAGGATAACTTCCAAGAAGACCCAATACATATGGCAATGATCATCTACAACTGTCTGAAGGAAGAGAGAAAAATACTGAACAGTGCCCAGCTGTCAAATCAGGTAACAAGTCTTTGAATGTTTACTGTGGTTGTATCTATCCTTTGTTATTTGGGACAGAGGGACCAGAAGAAGACTGAAAGAGGAAACAGGCTGTTCTCTCTCTGCCCTGTTTCTTAAAGACGGAAGAGTGAACACCAACAGCTGGACAGTGTGGTTTGTTTGTGCTGTATGAAGCTTTTGGAGGGGAAATGGCCAGGAAGTAATTCTTATTCCTTGACTGATGTAAAAGCTACACTTTTTTTAATGCTTAGCCTGATGTAATAAATCTGATGAGCACAATTTAATAATTACTGCTTGCCTCATTTCTCCATCAAGATTTGATTTTTTTCTTCTGCATTTTACTCCTGAATTTAATCCATATTAAGCAGCTGAGCCTTATTGCTTCTGTGAACTCTCTCTCTGGGAAGATGATGCATCATTCTCCTTCCCAGTTATCTCCAAGTATTTCTTTTTTTTTTTTCTTTTTCTCTCTCCAAGTGAAGCCCATCTCTGAACTATAGGTAAAGCCATATTCTTCTCCTTCCTTATCTGTTCTGACTTTTCATCTTTTTGTGTTTTCTTTGCAAGGAGAACTGTTTTGCAATAAGAACATTCTGCAGTTGGGAAAGGCATGCAAACTGTATAGCTAGATGTAATCCACTTACATAGTAATAGTGATGACTGACCAAGCGTGATACTGAAATACTTCCCTTTAGGGCAAAGCTGGTAGAGTGGCAAGAGCACCCTGGCACAGACTTTCAACAAGGAACCCAATACAACTGTGTCCAAAACAGCTCCACTAAAAATATGACTGACAGACCCCTTGTAGCTGCAGCACAGCTGTTCAGTTTCTGTTCTGGCAAAAGCAGTCATGACTGGCTTTCTAGCACACAATGTATTTGAGTCATTAAAGAGGGAAATAAGTCCTCCTATACTTACTGTTGGCACTAGGTACGACAGCATGCCCTACCTCTGCTTTCTGGTAAGTGTTCCTATTTCCCAAAGCCGAGAAGATAAAATGCAGAGCAAGGCCAATTAATAAGCATCATATAAACCAAAAGGAGAATGTTAGAGTATGCTCAGATCGCCTGAATAGTCTGACTTAAACCTATGATGGGGACTTTTTGCAGTTTACCAAAATAAATACCTTAGATGACCTTAGCTTAAACTGAAGCATTAGTCAGACCAACAATGCATACCTGACTGTCCCACACTGGAGGGACAGCAAGTTTCTAACACCAATTGTTTCATTCCACACATTAACAGTACATCTTGTCTTTCAAATTACTACAACTCTCCCTGAGCAATATCGTGCAATAAACTTCCTGAATGATATTGAGGTCAGCTTTCAAAAAACCTAGAGAGTTCTAAAAATGTGTTTCAATGCCCTGTAGGAAAGAAACTGCACACCAAGTTACCCTTTTTGCCTGTCAACAGACCTATCTTGTTCTTGCTTTTAGCCCGTTTCTCCCCGTATCCAGTGTGGATGAATCTAATACCTGATGTAGACATCATCCAGCCTTCAGGGTGGTGGTTTTCTTGAAACACATTTAGAAGATACATGAAGATAAGCAAAACAAAAAAAATGGATTTGTGCAGAGAGAAAACAGAATATGTTTATAGCTTTATATTGCTACAGATGAAAAAAAAAAGCAGCATTACCTCGCAACTGGCATTTTTAGTCCTCCCTTGTTTCTTGCAAATTCACCTGAACTCGATTTTATGTTATAAAGCCTTAGTATAATTTATCAGAACAAGCATGCTTCATCATGTTGTTTGCCAACAAGAGCCGCTAGCTTACATTAATAAAAAAAAAAAGTATTTACTGTCATGGTTCACTCTGGTTTGACTTCTGCTGTTGTTCTGCTTGCTTCCCTCAGATGGAAGTAGGGAGCATACAGAACACTGTGATTGGGATGCTGGACAAACAGAAGGAGCTTGATGCGAAAGTTAAGGCCGTAAAAAACAGTGTTATAGTAAGTATAGTATGACTTCGGAAAGTAGTGTTTGTTGATTCACAAATGTTGAAAAGCTTTCAGTACATAAGACTTCTAAAAGGACAAATAAAAATCAGGTAATGGTTTGGTTTTCAAGGCTATAACCAGTGATTGAAAAAAGAAAGCAATTGTTTGTCAGTAACACCATAATGCAGATTGGTATTTGACTAGTTTAGCAAGATCAAATTTCTTGTGCCTGAGTATTGGCAACAAAAGCATTTTACCTATCTGGAATACTGAGGAAAAACTAACAAATCATATACTGACCAACTTGTTGTAAACTAGAAGATAGATTTTCATTTAACACATACACGTTTGTCATCTTAACAAGTAGTGTCATGACAGAAAGCTTTTATCCAAGCAATATCTAAGAATCTGGAAGTTTGTTTAAAAAGCTGTGTGCTGTTCCAGGTTTTTCCACTGTAGCCTAGGTTCTTCTAAACTCTGGAACTTATGGAAAAGCCCTTATTGTCTAGCCATATATTTAAAATCACTGGATTTTTAGTTAGCTGAGAAGAGGGAGGAAGAGTGAATAGAAGGTGATTAAGTGTAGGGTTATTTCCTCTTCGGGAGTTCCAGGAAAGGGCATTACAGAGGTGAAATCCAGTTCTGAAGCAAAGGGCTAGTACCAGGTAGTTCCTAGTCAGAAGTAGTCTTGCATTACATAAAAATATTGAATAATTGTGGCCACCCTTCATTTGTGCTTTATAGGACGTAGAGCAAGACATCAAGACATTAGAGGATATGCAAGATGAATATGACTTTAAGTGTAAAACCTTGCAGAATAGAGGTGAGTAATTTATCAAGGACACACCCTACTGCATATAATTTGTAAGAGTATAAACTCTGCTGCCTTGTGTCAGGAAACGAAACCTAACAATGTGTAGCCAAACATACTGGGAACGTCCCTCCTCTTTAATTCTACTTTGATAATGCCCCTCCATTAATGCCAATTTACACCAAAACCTAAATTCCTGAAAATGCATTCTCTGCATCTGTCTGTTTGTACAAGAGAGCCTCTTTTGTTAACACAGACAGCATTCCTTTGTCCTTTATATCTCTTTGCTGCTAGAAGCTGCAAGCCCTATAGATTCTGTCACTCTTCAACCATACACCTAAATAGTTAAGTTTAGGCTTTTCTTTGCCATCTTGTATTTCACAAATGCCTTCCTGCTTCAAGTTTTGTATTTTCTTGTGTACTGAGGGAAGCACATGCAGCTGTAGGTCACACTGGTTTTATTATATAGACCTGCCTTTTTCTTTTTTTGGCTACTTTGTTCTAGAAAAGGCTTCAGTTTCCAACACAAATTGGCAGTTGATCATCCCTCAGAAGAGGGATGTGTTCAGAAGATCCCAAGGGGAGCACTGAACCAGGATCTTGCTCTCTGTACTCGGGGGCAGGGAGCACTTGTGTGAGGCAGACAGGAACCCCTACCCTCAGGTCGGTGGGGAGCAGAGGTGGTAGCCAGGGCGACTGTAGGACCTGTCTGCCTGTGCTGCCTCAGGAGGCTCCGAACAGCCTCCCTTGAAATAACCTGGCAACAGAAGTTAACCGTTAGGTAATGTGAATGATTAACACCTGAAGTCAGCACGAGAACAAATTGCTCAGTGTGTATCTTTACACAATATAATCATTATTTTACGTAAGGTTCTTGCACTAAAAAGCAAGCAAACTCACATCTCAATTACTTTGCTGGGATAGTGGCTTTTCCTTGCATTAGTGCTTTAGTTGCAGACTCTGTCCTTTCAGAAGCGGGAAAGGAGGAATCCAAAAAAAAAAAAAATCTAGGAGATAGTAAACATTTCCTCCCTTAAGCTTTAAAGATACACTTCACTTGATGCTGGCCAGGCAGGTCCTCATGTACACGATTTGGACTTTTTTACAGAGCATGAGTCCAACGGTGGGTCACAGGAAGAATATAAGAAAGAACAGATGAATCTCAAGAAGATGTTTTTATCACTTGACCTCAAGAGAAAGGTAGTGCTCAAATTTTCTTTCAGAAGGCAACAGCACTTCATTTTGAACACATGTTCATTTTCATTGGATTGACATAAATTATAATAGAAAAGTTTTCTATTATTATCTGTTAAAGTAAGATTTCATTTTGTCCATCCTGACTAAAAATCTAGAATCCCTGTAAGCAATTTTATTTCTCTTCTAGCAACTTTTATCACTGTCAGGTAAAACTAGACAAACAACAAGAGGGAAAGTGTCATATCAATAGTCATGTTCTTGAGGAAAAAACCGATTTAAAAATTTGCAGCTCTAATGGAGTTAGTACGCTCCCTCTTGTTGCAGTGCTCAAATCCACAGCAAGTACTGAGTGATCCCAGATATACACTTGGGAAAGACATGGAAGAGATACACTGGCTCTTCAGAATTTAGCAATAGCGACTATGCTTTGTTTCTCCACTTAATCTAGCAAATCCTCCAGCTAAAATGCATGCGTTTCTAGGAAACATCCTCTGTTGACAGAAACTATTACTTTGAGGTGCTTGCAGAGGTTTGAGAGACAGATAGCATTAGCTAAAACTTAGTTTTCCTGTATGAAGTCTTTTTAATAAACAAGGCAATTTAATACTCTCTATAGGAAGTAGTGAACAAGATAGTACAGCTGCTGAACACCACAGAGCATACTCAGAGTGCTCTTATTAACGAGGAGCTGGTGGAGTGGAAGCACAGGCAGCAGACTGCGTGCATTGGTGGGCCACCCAACGCCTGTCTTGACCAGCTACAGAACTGGTAAGTCTTAGTCAAGAACTGCAGTGGACAGGAACCTGCAAGCGTGTTATGAAGGAACACCAGATCCGTGAAATACACCGATTATTTATATTACGCATTTTTATTCTGTCACAGCATAACTATGTTTCATTGATTTTATTACCTCACCATATTTCCAATGGGTGAAAAGTGTTCTCTGTGCACTGCCTAGTCCTTAGGGACAGTCACCTGGCTGGTGTCTCAGCACTATTACAATACACAATCTTATTACTTTTAGCGTGCTTTTGTAATTGTAGGTTCACCATTGTTGCTGAAAGTCTACAGCAAGTTCGTCAGCAGCTCAAAAAGCTTGAGGAACTGGAACAGAAGTTTACCTATGACCCTGATCCCATCACAAAAAATAAACAAGTTCTGCAGGATCGAACATACAGTCTGTTCAAACAGCTCATCCAAAGGTAACAGACAAGAAGAGTCTTTTTGTGCTTGCATGAATAAATGGATGGAGAACACCTTCCCTTCTGTTCCCTCAGTATTTCCTGCATGCTAATTTGGCATTTTCTGAGGTTTTCCAGGGCTTGTCACAAACAGTAAACTGACTGGCTTTGATGTTTACCCTATCTAGGTTTTCCACAGGTTTAGGCTCATGGAGAGGTTTGTAATCAGTCATTTAATCATAGCTTCTGCTAACTACAGTCTACGTTGACTACAGAATCAAGACTCGTAGTGTTTTTTTGTGCTTTAAGCTTCAGCCCTGCAAAATTCAAGTAAATAGAGGCAAGAAGCCACCCGCAGCACCAAGCTGTGCCCAAGATAAATACACACTAGATTCTTCAGCCCTTTTTTCTCTGGACACATCCTTTGTCTCCAGCATGGAGAGGCCAGCACTACTGCTGTATCATCTCTAGGATGTGAGTTACTATAGCTGATAGTTGCCCCACATAAGACCAGAGTCCCATTCCATAAACATACAACAAACAAAAATCAATGTTGTAGAAGACTTTAACCTAGCAGGAAAGAGCAAGGACTTAGATACAGTAGGTAACACCCTGTTACAGGGGTCCAGAACCCACATTTCTATAGTCCCGTTCAGGTGCTTTGACCACTTGCCTTTCATTGGAACTGCTTTTCAGTGAAGTGATGGCAGTGAAGAGCTGTAGAAATCCAGCTGCTGTTTAGTTATCTTGCCTGTGCTTACAGTGGAAGGAAAAGTCTCCATGCTGCCTAGGACTCTGTAGCATTAGAAACGCTTCAGGATTTGTATCTACCTAGCACAGTGTTACATAAAAAGATGCTAGAGATGGCAGCAGTTTAGGCTGTTACCAGAACAGGTTGGCCTCAGGGGTTTGTGGGCTTAGCCAGCCCTCATCAAATCCGCACATAGCTTAATCTAGCTCTTGGGCACCTATTTTGACATAGCACTGTAACCAGAAGAATTTAGTGAGCACTGGGAATGGCAAAGGAAGCAACATTCCTCACGTGTGTTATGCTACGTACCTCAGTGTTTACACACTGTTGGATTTCAGGGAAGTTTGAGGTAGCAGTCTCCCTTCTCAAGCCATCAATTTATTTAGACAAAGCCAAGCCACATGAAATCACTTTATGCTCGCAATATTTCTAGCCCCATCAACAGAAATGAAAGAAAATTACAATCTCTGTAGACTGAAACTGAACAAATGAAGTATATAGTACTGCTGGTAAATCACCATTCCTGTAAAGTTTAATTTTTTATGCAATTTCTTATTCCTTAAGAACACTGATAAATCAGAGTGCCTTTAATCTGTTCTTTCCATAGCTCCTTTGTGGTAGAGAGGCAGCCTTGCATGCCAACACATCCGCAGAGGCCTTTAGTCCTGAAGACAGGCGTACAGTTTACTGTAAAGCTGAGGTATGTTTTCCCCTTCCCACTCATTGCGTGGTAAGCCTTTCATGTCACCGGCTTCCTCCAGCAGAGCACGTTGCACATCTTACGCTGTAGCCCAAGTGCTACGGTCAAAAGGAAGCAGGCTCCATGTGGCGTGGGGGCATCTTCTAGCAAAGTTTAACTTGCAGTCAGCTTCTACTCTTTACCAGAAATGGGGGGTATTGAGTGTATGAGAAACACAACCAGAGCACTTAGTCATGCAAAAGAATAACTCATTTGCCCATCTAGTTTCCTTTTTAATTACAATCATGTATGAAGCAAGCCTGGAGCCTGCATGTGGCCCCGAGTTGTGCAGCTCAGGTATATCTGTGATAAGTAATACGGTAGCAGAGAACCTATCTTTTGCAATTGGCAATAGTTTGGGTTTGGTTTTTTTTTTCCCCCTCTTTCCAGGTTGCTGGTGAAATTGCAGGAATTGAACTACAACTTGAAAGTGAAAGTTTTATTTGATAAGTATGTTGCATTTTTCTCATCCCTTTATACATTAATAGTAAACAGTCCCCGTGTTCAGAAATCCAAAAGGCTGTCATATTTTTAAGTGCCGAGTTGGCCAGCAGCAGGCTGGTTCCCCGTGGCAGCAGGTACATCCCATCCTCCCTTTTTCTTACCCATACCCTTGCTCTAAATCTCTTTCTGCCATTAGAGAAATGTCACAAAGTACAGACGGCCTCAGCTTCTTGCCACCAGCTCTGCTCAGATGCACCAAGGAGAGCTCGCTTCTGCTGAGTGCGGGCACAGAGCAGCACTTAAGCAGCATGTGCACTTCTAAACTTCACTGTTGCAGATGTTTCAGTTGGGCTAGCTCTAGGTGAAAGTGTAGAAACTGTTTTCAGTCACATAATTTAGTTGTGTCTTTAAAATACCTTCCTTTTTGGGTAGCCTCTAGTGATGAGTCTAGCTACCCCTAAAACTGTCTTTGAATTAGGGGTATAAACGAGTCTACCTTTAACATGTGAGACATCCTTAACTAGTGAAAAACTATAGCAATAGCAATCTAAACAGACTATTACCAATATTTTGTAAGCAAGTTTAGCTTTTTATGAGCAATACAGTTCAGATGAATTCAGCGTTTACTTAAAGGGCAGGGAAATAAATGTAACACTGTCTCCAAAATAATGACAGTGGCTGTGCTTCTAAGAAAGCAGATGAGGTTTTGTCTTCCCATTCAAGTCTTTAGGGGGCATTCCATTCGCTTGAGACAGCTCTGAGGTCCAGAAACTTGCATGGAGTAGGGAAAAGGAAAACTAATTCTTATGTGGATGTGGGAACCGAGGCTTTGAGAATTGCACCAGATATAATGCAACTCAGTAAAATCCTGAGAAGTGGGAAAACCAATTCAAGTGATGCAGCAATTTATTCTGCAATATTGTATGGTTTGAAAGCAAATTTAGAATGACAGAGCTATATTTTTTTTCCTCAGAGCAAGAGTTGAAACCTATGTGGTAAAAGGACTTTGATTATGAGACCCTCATAGCAAAATTTAAGCCTCAGTTAAAGACAGCCTGCATAGCACAATATTTGACTGCTTGAACCAATTGCCTCCTCTTGTGCACAAAAGGCTTCAACCAGTTCTCATCAGCTGTCAGCTGCTAAAACACTTAGTCTGTGGCAACATCTTTGAAATATTTTTGTCTTTTTTTTTTTTTTTGACAGAGATGTAACCGAGAAGAACTCAGTCAAAGGGTATGTAGCATCGCAGTTCGGTATATTAATGTTGGGTTTTTTCAGTGAATTTGAGACTCAATTCTTTTCTGTCTTCATGCAGGTTCAGGAAATTTAATATTTTGGGAACAAACACAAAAGTAATGAACATGGAGGAATCTACTAATGGAAGTCTAGCAGCAGAATTCAGGCACTTGGTAGGGGATTTTTTTATTGGCACATCCATTTAATTGTGTGGGTAGAGGGTGTGGTAGGAAGGATAGAGATTGCTCTTACTGAAGTCACTGTTTACTTTTGTAAAAGAGGAACTGTGATCATCTCCCCTTTTTCTTTGTTCTTCCCTTTTTGAAATCTTTGGATCAACTGAAGTGCTGTATCTTTTGTCGCTGAAGTAGGGCCAGAAATGCAGAAGTATTTTCTACTATGGAGCTTGTGTTGCAACGAGTTCTTTGGAGGAGGAAGAAAAAAAGCCTGGAAATGTTGTTCAGAACAGACACTGTCTGGACTTTATTGTCCAGTTCAGAGGGTACTTTGATAACTAGTATTTCATCTGATCCTTCCTGATTCACACTGCTGTTCTTACAAGGCCTCTTACATAAAGTCATTACATCGTAACGGTGCAATATCTGTTTTCACAGATGAATATAAAAGAGTAGTAGTTACCTATAGTTTAATCCTACAGCTTTCACAGCTTCGACCCAAATGGAATCAGACACTAGTGCAGCCAGTTTGCATACAGTTGATCAACTAGAGCATGCAAGCATTTCCATCCTCTACCACTTTCATTTGTGGCTGATATAAACAAGTGACAGGGGGTTTTTTTGTTCATTTGCAGCAACTGAAAGAACAGAAAAATGCAGGGAGCAGAACAAATGAGGTAAGCAGCACAAACATTTGAGACAATTCTCCACTCAGCCTGATGAAGAAACACACAGGTTGACAGATCAATCAATAGGAGTTCAGGGCTTCTAGGAAGTGATCCACGTAGGAGGCATCTACAAGCAAGAACTACTGCCAGAATGCTGTTCCTCTGGACTCTCCCTCACTGGCATCTAGCTTAAACATTTCGGTTAGGACTTTCTGGCAAGGACAGATTTTTCTGTGGCTTCTAGGTAGGAGCCAAAAACCCCACAAACAACCAAAAAAGGTGCTTAGAGAGTACGCATTTTAACAGGCAGTTTTAGGAAGTCAGCAGCATCATTTGACTTTGACCTGTAAACTGTTTCTGAAGTCTAGAGCAAGTAACCTTAGGCAGAAAAGGTTCCCCCCCAACCATGATAAATCCCCTTACCTTCCCCCCAGGCAGTTTTCAGTCCCTGAAAGGTTTTCCCTTTTTTCTTTTTTTTTTTTTTTTTTCTTTTTAAGGGTCCTCTCATTGTAACAGAAGAGCTTCACTCTCTGAGCTTTGAGACACAGCTGTGCCAGCCTGGCTTGGTAATAGACCTAGAGGTATGTCCTACATGAAACAGATAGACTTTAATTCCTGTATTTCACTCATGCTGACAATCTAAACTTTTTTTTTTAAAGCGCTGGCTATCAAGCACTTTCAGTTATTTCAAACTATATGAATGAGATTCCACAACATCTCTGTATAGACACATGCAGTGAGAATGCTGTCAGATCTCTGGGTAAATAAGAGTAGGTGTTCTTTGCAGGCTGTCTGATAACCAACCCTATGTTGTAAGCTCTAGGTATCCATTTCCCTTTATTTCAGAAGCAATATGCTATGTACCATTACTATCAGTGCTATCATATCTGACACTAAATGAAAGTCTTCATCAGATAAAAGTCACCTAAGTCTTTCTAGCATTTCATCATACTAACATTTTCTCCCTGCGTGCAAACTTCAAGTGAGAAAGTGAAGACCATGCAAGGAGGGACTTACGATGGCAGTGTGTTTGAGGATAATCTAGAGGAGGACTGCAGTGGCAGCGCAAGGTAGTCTGACATGTTTCCTTTTGTACCCTTTCAGACAGCTTCCCTTCCCATTGTTGTGATCTCAAACGTGAGCCAGCTTCCAAGCGGATGGGCTTCTATCTTATGGTTCAACATGCTATCTACTGACCCCAAGGTATTTGCAAACCCCAAAAAAATGCATCAGAAATGCTATGTGTAATTTTCAAGCATTGTCTCTATATTTTTTCCATGCAGTAACTCTTAATGGCTTTCAGGTGTAGCAAGAGGCACAGTGACTTCCCTATCCTAAACAGAGCAACCTTCAGATCCCACATAAGGATAGTATACATTGTGTTAGTGTATACAGTACACAGCGAGAAGCCAAACATTCAAGAATTAAAATACAGCGCATTTGAGTAATCTAGGAATTCTACCCAGTGGGAGAAGACACATCCAAAGCAGAGCCCCAGAGGTTGCTTTTTGCTTTTCCTGGTAAAGAGTGCCTACCCCTGTCAGACTAGCAGCCTGCACTCGCTGAGCTGTCTCAAGCTGACATCCATTCTTAAGTCTTCGTTTTGTTTTGGCAATACACTTTTATTAATTTAAACGGCATTCCAAAAATCAATGTTTATTAACTATAGATTGTATTTTTCCCTTCCATTCTAGAACTTGTCCTTCTTTCTGAATCCACCTTATGCAAAGTGGTCTAAACTTTCTGAAGTTCTGAGTTGGCAGTTTTCTTCTGTAACAAAGAGAGGACTTAATGCAGATCAGCTGAGCATGCTGGGAGAGAAGCTACTTGGTATGGCCTGCTTCCATCACAGATGTCCTCTTTGAATTGAAGCTACGTCTTCACTGCAATCTTATTTTAAGTTTTCATTTCCTCTCACACCTTTTCCCCTCATACAGTATCACTTTAGAGTAGTGAAGCGTTTTCCAGTTTTCAGTATGGTAGAATTTGTAGATGAAGGTCAGGTCATGAGAAAATCCACAGTTCTAACTTAAGTCCTATGTATTAGGGCAAGGCAGATTGGGGCTACTTTTGCCTTTTGAAGAGCCACTAAAGTAGTGCACATGTTCAGTCAATCTTTAGAGGTGTGGCTGTTTCTTGACTTTTTTTTTTAAGCCATCTCCGTTAATTTTAATTTCACACATGCCCCCAACTATGGTGGGGGCTTACTCTAACAGCATAAATACAGCTGCAATACCAAAATGCAAACACTATGAAACTTTTAAAGGACAGCAAATGGAACATCTCCCAGGCAAGAGTCCTTAGTAAAAGCCTAATCAGCCACGAGCTTTGTTTCCAAACTCCTTGTCAGTTTGCCTGATAGGCAGAGCACTTGACACCGCTACTGAGTTTGCATAGTAGACTAGGTTAAGATACCATTGTTTCAGCATATTCTACTAACTTAGGTTTCAGGAAGCATTTATATTTAAAAGGATTTGATGTTAGTGGGTTTAGGTGGTAAGTACAGCATTCAAGTAGTCTTTTCCTTTAATTTCCCCAAGACATAAGATCTGACAAAAAGCTTACCGATTTAATAGATTACTTTTTCTGAACTCTTCTGGGAGAGTAATTTCTTTAGTTTAATTAACCATCATGAAGACAAAGTGACCACTGACACATTTCTGTAGTCACTTAGCATTTCAGAACTTCAGAGATTTTGTCAAGCTCTGGTAGCAGCAAGGATGCTATTTAAATCTCTACAGCTAAAAGTAGTTCACTACTGAGACTGTTCAACAACCTGGATTTTTTTTTCTATATTCAGGATTCACTAGTGCAAGGGGACACAGAATCTAACAGGGTGCCAGGATACAACTCATCTGCTGGTTTTGTGATGTGAAAGTTGACAGAATCTTGCTCTCTAACACTAGCGGCACAGAAACCAGCTCCCTAATCCTATATATATTTTAGGGAGATTAGAGGAAAAAGCAGCATATGCCCGACTTCATTGAAACACATAGTGTGATCTGTAACAGAAAGGATTTGGCTCCGAATACAGTCAGGGTCCTCAAAGCGCTAGCTAGCTACTGTAGTCACAGCATAGGATTTGCTTTGCTGTTTGAACGTGGTTATGAAACACTAACATAAAAACAAGGTAGGGGGAAATGATTGCAACAGGAATGACGCGAGTCTGTGGTTGGGGCAGACCTAGGAGTCAAGAGTTTCTGGAGCAAGAGCCCAGAAGTCACCAGAACGGAGAAAAAGTGCTTAATCCCAGAAAGATATTGTAGAGTCTGCTGCGCTCCTACAGCAAAGCCTATGGGTTGCAGTTCTCTCGTTCTGCTGGAGAAGAGATGTGCAAGATTTCAGTCTGCTTCCTGGAAGCATTTTGAAACTGGCAAGTGTTAGGTGTAGCACAGCACAGAACGCCTCAGAACAAGTTGGTTCCCATTATGCAAGGTCTGTTTAATACATCTGGTCATTCTGATGCAAACTTCTCCAGAGGGGAACTTTGCAAGCCCTCTTTGCACTAGTCATGAAAACACAGTAGTCCTTTTCTTTTCTTGCTTAGTACAACAGCTCAGAATTGTAGATAAACACTGAGAACTTGGTGCTTTAGGTGCTTTCCTTCCAGCCTAAGTAACTTGCACAACATGACTGAAGTCTGTTTATTCTGTTCAGGGCCAACAAGCGGAGGATCTCACGATGGCCTTATTCCTTGGACAAGATTCTGCAAGGTATGAACACAGTTTCAAAACTGAGATGAAGAGGGAACTCTGTCTTGGGTTGGTTGGGTTTTGTTCCCCCCACCGCCTGGTGCTTTCTTTTTCAGAATTGTACCCGAATTATTCTAGAGTTTATATGGTTGTGGGAGGTTTTAGTGGTGAGGTTAAAGTAGCAAGAGGAAAAAGGGCTTGTAACAGCAAGGAGCAGATGATTTTGGATTGCTTTTGAGTCACGTAAAAATGTAGAATTATAATAAAAATATGTAGAAAACCGCATCTTTCAAACACAGCATCTTTGTTATTATTAAAGCAGTTGCTGTTAATAGAATAGCTCTCCAGTTTAACTATTACAGAAAATTTTTACAAAACCCCCACATGGCAAGATGCACGATTCTTTTGCCATCGTGAAGGGCATTTCCCAGACTAGAGGCAACTGGATTAGGCTAAGCAGAGGGCAGCCAAGAGGGTCAGCGTGATGGCAGAAAGCCACATCATGAGATTTCATAACACTGGCTGCAGCAAGGCAGGAGGCTGCATCACATTTTCTTTGGCTTTAGACCCTAAACTGGTATAGATAAGTGGGAAATGACAGCAGGCAGAAGCAGAGCAAAGCTCTGGTGACCTACAGGTACTCAAGGTCATTAATACGAGTGCTTCTGAGGAATTGAAATCCGAGTTTGAACAGAAAATGTCTCTGAGCTGTTCTGTTCGCCAGCCTTGTTGAAAGCCCCACAGTGTTGGATTATTTGGATGTCCCAAGAGCGCCAACAGGGACAGTACCCAGGCAGAAACCAGAGCCATTCACTGGCTCTTAGACCGGTGGTATTGCACGAGAGGTGATGGGTCATGGCTTTGTGGGTACTGTAGGCTCATGTAGGCGTTCACTCACACTGCCTCTTGCCTAGAATTCTGTACATGCTTCATTCCCAATAGTTTCTGTCCTTCTGGAGTAGAGAAGGAGAAAGAAGGGGGGCAGGAATTCTAAGAGAATACAGGGAATGTGGGGAAAAAAGGGGAGAAAAATGCTGGAATAAGTAGATGCTGGCTCTCAGCACTGACAGCTTGCTTCCTTTCTGCTTAATAAAACTGATGTTTCATTATCCCTGTTCTCCCCCCTCCCCCCCCGCCTTTCCCTATTCTGAATTTCAGGAAAATATAAATGATAAAAATTTCCCGTTTTGGCTGTGGATTGAGGGAATCCTGGAGCTTATTAAGAAACATCTCCTGTGTCTCTGGAATGATGGGTAAGATGTAGTTATTGCCTCCAACCTTTCATTTAGGCTACAAGTTGCATCCTCAGGTTGCAAGGTTGTTTGAGAAGGTACTTTGGATCCAATAAAATAGAACCTACAACCAGAAAAATCTGAGGCAAATTAATTCTAGTAGGGAAGAATCCTCTAATGAGGCAGCTGCTTAAAGCAAAAACATCAGATGACCAAGCTGTCCCACTTAAGTCACAGAGCAAGGCTTTGAATGTTAGATGGGTTTTTTTTTTTGCCTCTGCTCACACTGTATGTAGGTTCTTCCCACTGTCTAAAATGGAGACTCCCTTGTGTTGACAGGGAAGACTGAAGTACAACAAAGTCATCATCCATCTTAAAAAAAAAACAAACAACAAAACATACACCACAAAATCCCAACAAGCAAAACGCCTACCCCACAAGCAACCATCGTGGTGAGCCTCCTGAGGGTGGCAGCAGCCAGATTCTGAACTTCTGTGTCTACAATATGAGTCCAGAAAGTAGGTTTTACTGATTTTAGTAGAGTATTAAGTAATTGCTGCCACAGACAGGTTTAGCCAGGGTCACAGTGACAAAACCCTGTCGACAGCACGCTCACAGCAGAGCATCCTAGCATCCCACAAGCTTGCAGGATCTACAACAGCAGGGTTGCTCTGTCTTGCTATATTCAGCAGAAAGCTTCCAATTACTACCCCCCAGCTCTAGATCGGTTCTGTCGAAGCCCTTTATAGTGCAAGCCTTGTTTCTCTGCCCAAACCTACGTATTTCTTAGCTAAGCAGACTCCAGTGCAGTGGGAACTTCTGCTCCCATTACTGAAGCAGAGTTGCAGTTCTGTCCTGTTTGGTGTTCCGCCTCAGCACGGCTGTGTGCCTGCAGGGTTGGTTCTGCGTGTGGCTTTGATAGTATACAGGCTTGAACAGCGTTACTCATTGCCCTCTGTTACGAGGGCAATCCCCTGCTTAGGGTTTAATGGAAGAGAGGTGCGAGCTAAATCCCGAACGCAGTCAAACCCAAAGATTTACTACTCTTAGGTTTCCCCCTCTCAGCTGGCTTTGGTGGATAGTCACAGATCTTTGTTTCCTAGAAAGGCAAGAAGGGGAAACTGAAGGGAAAACTCCTGTCAACTGCAACGATACTTGAGTGGGAAAGAGACAAATCTATAGTATCCACTAGGATAGAGACTCCGCTTGAACACAAAAGAATAAGTATTACAGCCTCAACAAGCATTGTTATACTTAAGGCATGGAAAGGCAAAACACTTTCGTTATACACAAGATATTGGCTACTAAACACATTTGTTACCCAAAGCATGCCATTTAAAAAAGAAAAAAAACCACAACAAAGCAAAACAAACCCCCGTAAAACAGGATAGCTTACAGCAACTCAAATTCTAAGCAAAGTCATGATTTTAGGTGGGTGTGTTGGTTTTTTTTTTTGCAAAAGGCGCTTTTCTTAACTGAACGGACAGAAGGACAGTTGTACTCAAAACTTCATTATCGATGGAGTATTTTAAGGAATAAGAAGCAGTCCAAAGAAATTCTGACCTTTTTAAACAAATCACCCGGGGTTTGACCAGGGTTGTGCCCTAGTACAAGTATGGCTTGTGCAGCTCGCTCCCCACTGCCTGTTCATTTCCTATAATTACCCCGTTGGCCTCCTCGCCAGTGACATTCGCTGAACATAGTGAATTTGCAAGGTTAGTCACACAGGCTTAATAGCTTATCTAGAAAATGCATGCAAGGAATAAAGCAAACCCCACCCCTGTACGAACACAACCTGGTAGCTAGCAAATTCTGCTTCATCAGCCAAAAAGGAGAAACAGCTGTTCCTTAATACACTTTTGAAGTTAAAACCACTAGCTGGGATCCAACCATATTACATATAAATTCACTTCTGCCTCCACAGCCCAGCTTTGACAGTAAAGAACAAGCTCTCTTATTCTGAGCTCAGAAAAATATTTGTATAAGCCACAAGGCCAAAGGAACAGTGCCGAGGAAAGCTGTGGCGATTCATGGCTTCCACAGGGCAGCTCCAGCCTATCCATCCCACTGCTGGCTTTCCAGCTCTTCACCCGATAAAACCTTCTGTGAGGCTTTTTACAAGTATTTCAGCTCTTCCAAGTGACAAAAGCTTTTTAGTTTTCTCTACCTAGCTCAGCACAACTTGGGGTTTATGTTGAGGTGTAAACTCAAACTTTTTCTTTTCAACATTACAGCTGCATCATGGGTTTCATCAGTAAAGAGAAAGAACGTGCTTTGTTGAAGGACCAGAGCCCAGGAACATTTTTACTAAGATTCAGTGAAAGCAGCAAAGAGGGAGCAATCACATTTACGTGGGTAGAAGGATCTCAAAATGGTAAGCCAGTAACAGAGAACATCTTTGCCTTCAAAATATGTTTACATGAGAACAAGAAACCTTCACACTCTTCCACACCAAGAGCCAACATGATACACCACCCTCGCAAGCAGCAGGCCACAAACGGCAGCAGACAGACCTTAGCGCAGCACATGAGCCCCACAGCGACTTGTTCAGGGTTTCAGCTGGGGCTGATAACACTGCCCAGGTACTGCTGCTGGCCTGGAACTCTGCTGAGGACAAGCTGCCTCCCCCCCCTCCTTAAGTTCTTTCTTAGCAAGACACCCTTAGTACATACACACCTGCTTCTCCCTCCAAACCCATATCAGCTTCCTATCAGAGATTTATTTCCCAGGATAAGTTCACTACAGCCACATTCAGCGCTCTGTATTATTGTTCTCTCCCACTGCTCCTCATATACAACACTCCCTTCTCAAACAGCTTTACTTTAACTCATGGTCCAAAACATTTGATCCTCCTCACATTCTCCATAGATAAAGCACATACTCACTTCATTTTCCAAGCAGTTCTCCTTCCACCAATTTCCAAAAGGCTGATGAGGAGCTTGCTTCTTCAGTTAGCTGGACTGTTCTCTCCTCCTTTTTCAAGGAAACCTGGAGACTCAAAAACTGCAAAAAAATCCCACCCCATCCAGCCAGGGCTCCTCTCTTATCATACTACTTAAATCAGCCCCACCTGCCAGGATGGCACAGCTGCTAGCATTCACTTGGATGAGCCCAGGATCTACAACAGCTGGAAGAGAAACTGCTGAATGTACTTGAATGACTTCTTTCCCTTTGCTGCCTTCATACCTGAGACATCCAAAAATCAAGTAAAGAGAAAAGGCTGATAGTATGTGGAACATTCAGGGAGGTTTTATCTTTCTCTTTCTATGATGCATAAAAGCTCCAAGTGGTATCTTGGGATCAGGCTTCCTAATAGGCAATAGAGTTGGAATGACATCATTTGGAAGAAGGTTGAAAAGGTAGCGCGACTTAAATTAGTTGATGAAATACTGCAGTTAATTTCCACAGCCAAGTCACCCCAGTCATTCTGAATGCAAACTGCACCAGGAGCCATCACTACGTGCTATCCCCCCGTATGCTCTCCTGTCCCACAAAACAATTATGCTCCTTTTGAGAGGCATTAAATATTTACCTGTGGCACAGTAGGTGTCATCCAGGCGAGCCTTTTGCTCATGGGACCTCTGAATTTGTGGAAGTGGCTGCAGCTTTTTAGGACAGTTTTAGAAAAAAACTTTGAAACCACCTTTAAGAGTCACTGCTTTTCTCCTCTGCAGAGCCCCAGTTCCATTCGGTAGAACCGTACACCAAGAAGGAGCTCTCTGCTGTTACGTTCCCCGATATCATTCGCAACTACAAAGTGATGGCAGCTGAAAACATTCCTGAAAATCCACTGAGATTTCTGTACCCAGATATACCCAAAGACAATGCCTTTGGCAAATACTACTCCAGGCCTAAGGAGGGTGAGTGCTAAAAATGGCTCGTACGCTGTCAGTGCGATGTCTGTGCTTGAGGTGCTTGGGCACTGTGTCGGTTTGGTGGCATCGAAAGAAGGGGTAGCGCTTGGTCGGAGTGTCCTGGCAGCCTGTGGCACGCCGGAGTGCTGCCCAGCTGCAAGGTGACAGCTTTAGTAGGCTAAGAACAGGTCTGGTTTTAAAGAGGTGCAGCATGAGATCTAGTCAGATCAAAAAAACCCCAAAAATAGTTGTCACTGGCCCTTACATGTGAGCCTGTGAGGTATTTCGGAGATGTAGGTTCCTGCTAGCAGCCGGAACCATGGCTCACATTGGACTGGCACAAGGGCTGGGCCTGCCTGGGCGGCCTGGCAGCACGTGTTGGAGAGCTACACCAGACTTTAGTGGGGGCTCTGTTCCCCGTTTTCGGTAGGGGAAGAGCAAAAAGGAAAATGTGTCTTAAAAATGGAATAAATTAACCATAGTGCTGTGTTGATAGAGCTACATCAAACTGTAGCAGGGCTTTTGTACCCTGTTTTCTATAGGGGAAAAGGAAAAAGGAAAATCTGACTAAAAAATGGAATAGGTTAACCGTAGTGCTGTAAAATGCATGAGAGAGACTTGCCCCTTATCTGGGTCACAGGCTTTATTTTTGGTACAATAAAGATGGCAATGTGAAGTAAACCTGCTGAAAAAAAAACCCAAGCTTTTTTTTTTTGCTTTTTTTTTTTTTTTGTCTCCTTGAAGCACCAGAGCCTATGGATTTGGATGGTCCCAAGGGAAATGGCTACATCAAGACTGAGTTAATCTCCGTATCTGAAGTGTAAGTGGAATGCTGGATTTCTAGGAACTGATCATAACTTTTTTAGCTGTGGTTCATGGGTATTCACAGTATTTAAGGTGTAGGCGCTCCTGTCAAATCCCTCCTCTCTCAGAGGATCTGATCACACTGCGTGCATGCAGCGCAGTGTTTGAAACACCAGGTTTAGGTAAAAACCCTAGAAACTTGCAGGTAGTTGTACTGGCAAGTAATTTCTTGAAAAGCAAGTTCTTACAGACTTGTTGGGCTTCCATTAGAATGTAGATCACCGGGTAGGCCCAGTTTTCGCTTAAAGCCATGCTGGCTTCGTAAAGTGTATTGCACACAGGCTCGGTCTTCTTCACAAGAGACCTCATTAGTGGCCCTTCCGGACTCAGAGCCGGACACGGCAGCCCAGATGTGCCTCACTTTTACAGTGAAGGTTTTTCCCTGCTCTTCTCCTCCTATTAGCCACCCCTCCAGGCTCCAGTCTCCAGAAAATCTGCTCCCCATGTCTCCTGAAGAGTTTGACGAGGTGTCTCGGATGGTGGGCCCAGCAGAGATTGACACTGTGGTATGTATCATAAACCCTTGTGGGAGGCTTGAGCTGGGACGTGCTTTTTTCCTTTGTTTTTCCCTTCGGACGTACATCAGACACTTGACAAGCTAACGCTTCGGAACGAGTCTGTTCAGACGCGTAGGAAAAGCTGGGAATCCCGAGTTAGACTGGGATTGCTATCAGTTGTTCTTTCCCCTTGTTTGTGGGGATGAGGGTTAAGGACAGGAGGGGGAGGGAAGACGTGGGGCAGGAAGGAATAAGGCTGTGCTCCTTCCGAGGGGTCTGGGTGGGGAGGGAAGCTAGAGCAGGCGTGCAGCTTGGAAGCGTTGCCGTCCCAGCGCTGCTGAGGTACCGCCTGTTAACAGACAGCAGCCTCGTCCTTTTGGGGTGTACTTCAGAAAAAAATTCCAAATTGAAGCGTGGGGTTGTCTTTTTTTTTTTTTTTTTTCCCCATGGTAGTTTGATCCTAAGATGTGAATCTGCTGCTCTTTGGCGAGGACCTGGTTGCACTTTGTAGTTAGTAAAGGGCAGAGTATTAGGTCTTTACTTGGCTTGTTTAATTGACATCTACTTTTCTTGTTGCAGATGTGTTCAGCATATTCAACTTAAAGGCTGAGCTTTTTACTGCTGATTAGCTTACGCATCCTGCTCTGCAGTCAATGGCTTGGTGACACGCTTCGATTCTTTGGTTTCTCAACCTGAAGGTCCAGTAGCAGTTTTTAACTCATGGGCATATGGACAGCATTCTGAGCAGCCTCCTTAGGTGCACTGGTTTTGTTTAGAAGTTCTTTGTTAAAGAATTGCCAGTTAGCGAGATACTGCGCCAGAGCCGAGTTAAAGAGGAGGATGGGAATGAGAGGCAAGAGTGATGGGAGAAACACGCTTTTTTTTGTTTAAGGGAATTAGTTAAATTTAATGTTTAAAATAGTTGGCTGTATGTAGGCGGCTTCAAAGGAAAGCTAGCTCCTCTGCGGAGGTTCTGCTCAGAAAGCTTGCACCTTCTGTGGGAACTACTTCTCAAGAAATTTCATAGCTTTGAATTTTCATCTGCATCACAGAAGAGAAACGCTCTGCAGGTATACACCACACTGAACCCACGTGCTGCTGAAGTTTGACCTGGTTTAATCATTTCCTAAGGGCATGGTGCAGCGAGAGAGCATAAGCCGAAAATGTTAGCTGGGTTTCATGTTCGCTTGTTTCTTAAGGCAAGGTCTCCTTGTGTAGGACATCTAGCACGACCTTTCTCACGAAGAGCACTTCTTAGGCCACCACCTTAAAGCTGTACTGGAACATGCTGAGCTTGTAGCTCAACGGGTACAACCAAGACTAAAGCCTCTGCAGGCTGCAGCCGTGCTGCCTAGCGGCAGCGTCGGCCAAAACGAGACCTACTCTTAAAGACTGCAGAAAGGGCTGGAGGTTGTTTTTATTCGCCCTGTTTGATCTAGCAAGGTGAGGATCTGGTCGCTCATATCTTTCACAATAACAGATGTGCCATGTAGGTTAGAACAGGTGGAATGGAACTTCATTTTCTCATGTACTGTGAACCAGGGCATTTGTTGTAACTGTTGATTTGAATAGCTAGAAGACCTTACAGGCTTTGATAATGAAGTGTTTTTGCAATTAGGGATAAAGCAAAGGGAAGAAGTTAAATTTATACGGAGCAATAGCTGCAGGGCATGCCATCTTTAGCACTTAAAGGATGGAGTTACCAGAGCAGGAACAGGTTTGTTTCTCAGCACCTTTGAAGATAATTAACAACTCGCAGTCAAGAGGCAAGGCTCTCTTAAGCAGCTGGTCTCTAGGATGCAGCCGAGCGGAGGGACAGACCGCAGGACCCCGCACACAGCACCTTTAGGTGGCCCTGCTTGAGCAGGGGGGTTGGACAAGGAGACCTCCAGAGGCCCCTCCAACCCCAGCCCCTCCGTGACACAGTCGCTGCTGCAGCTTCTCCAGGCGCTGCCATCTGTTCCCAGTGCCTGGCAGGGTGGCAGTGGCCAGTGTCACTCACAGGGACTGCAGTGCTGCTTTGCTGCCACTCAGAAGCGCTGGATCGACCAGCTGCTGCTCAGAAAAATAAATGGCTGGTTCAATTTAGTGTGCTGTGCCCAGGAAGACTGATGTGCCCCGTGCAGTCAAGAGAAAGAAAATCCGAAGGACCTAGAGCACACAACGTATTTAGCAATGCTTTCCATTTAAACTGACTTTTAGTTTTGGTGCCCCAGGCCCCTGAGGTTAACAGTGCTACAGAACATCACGGCTGGTGACCTGATGCCTTTATCTTACTATAACTAGCTGAATGTGTGTCTTTACTGTAACAGAAAAATCCAGTATTTGTTTGTTGAGCTACATCTCGTACTCATGTTCTGTATGCAGCTGTTTATTTTCACTACTTTTATACTTCCAGTTTTATTGACGAGGGTGAAATTTTCTTGTGAGATTTAAAGCAATCAATGGCTTTGTCTTTACACAGCCAGTGTTTTTTTCCCTGATGGAACATTCTTTTGTCATTTTAAATAAACGGAACTGTCAGTTGACGCTTTTGTCCCTTCTCTTGTGTTTTGCCTACTTCTACTATAAAGATGACGAGTCTGCCAGTAATTCACTGTGTATCTCATTTTAAACTTGTTTGTGCAACTGAACGGTTACAGCCCTAAAGCCTAAGGCAGTGGAGATGCATTTCAGTCAATACAGTGCTGCAGGTCAGCCTGCAGTACGGGGTTCTTAGGAGGTAGCTATTCTGATTTGGTTTTTAATTATTTCTGGTATCGTATCACTGGGGTTTTTTTATTTCCCCAACCAAACTTCAGTAAACTCAACTTGAACTTCTAATCTGCGTTGATCAGCAGGATAACCAACCTACAGGTGAACGTTACGAGCTATCAAGCTGGTCCACGGCTGCGTCATTTCCCCTTGGGGCTACCCAGTGATGTGATTCCTTGTCTCACACTTGTCAGGCTTTTACATTAACTACACAGCCAGAATAATAATACAGGAAAGAAACAGTTGGTGAGATGGAGGACAGCAGGAGTAAAGAGTAGGCAAGAGAAAGCTAGAGCTGTTGAGGGCACTTAGCCAATCCACTTAGGAATCCCAGCATTAACAGAAAGCAACCAGTGAAAGGACACCGCTCTAGAAGCATAGGTAAAAAAACCCAACAAACCACAGAACAAAAAAAACATCAAGAAAAAGCAAACAAAACCACCAGCACAAAACAGAAAAAAGCAAAGCTCCATCTGATAAAGTCATCCTGAGTTCCCGTAAGCCTCGCACCGTGGATGTGACCAGAGGCAGTCGCATAGATAAGCAATAAAACCCACCACCACCTGGGTATTTCCATTTATTATGCTGTAAAAAGCAACACTATCTGGATTTTATTTCTCAAAATAAATAACTTTCATTTTCAGAACCAGTACAGCTCAAGTTTAGACTCATTCATGGGGAACTGCTAGAAATACATTCATCACTGTCTGTTCCCCACGACACAGAATCTAAGAGTCAAGATCAGCCCAGTCCGTTACCGTGACCAGAAGTACACTGCCAGGAAGTGGAGTCACCCATAGTCCAGCTCTGAAGCAAAAAAAAACCCAAAACCCGGTACAATACATTTTGTTCACGAAGATAGGCTAATTAATGCTAAGACTATCACAATATTTCTGAGTACAAAGCATTAAGTTAGCTTAACGATTTTAGGTTGTGATACAGAAGAAACATGTATGACAAAAACCCAAAGGAGCGGAGAATCCTCTTTGGAGCGTAAGGAAGTCAGCGTTTGAGAAGATAACCAAAAGCTATTTACGGTAAAATCTACATGTCAGTGTCGTGAATGATCAACAGCCAAACCAATGTACTGCATATATTTATATTTATAAATAACGCCATGTCTAAATAGCTGCATCGCTGAATCGAACATTACAAAATAATCCATCTTCTCACAATGAGGAAGTACTAAAACAAACCAGCAAAAATGCACTGAAGCGAAGACCGGCTAAAAGCACTCGGTATGATTCAGGAAAGCGTTAGGCTGAGGGACAGCCGTGACCTTTAGTGTTAACTCAGTTAAAACCCTTCTTTTGGTTTGGTTGGTTTGGTTTTTCTGTTAAATATATGTGTATTATATAATATACCTATCTTTTAAAAATGCCAGTTTGAGCAATGCAAGTTTCAGTTAAATAAAGCTAAACCAGGTATTTTTCAGAGCAGCTAAAGGATATGTTTTAATAGGAAAAAAAAATACGGAGGAAGTCAGATTAGCACTGAGATACAGAACATTAAATCAGAATCCATCTGAAAATATTCCCCTGCGCTGAAGTTGACAGATCTGTTGCCAGAGAAAACATGTTGGGATCCAGCTCGGAGAAGAGCCCTTGTGCTGCGCAGTGACCGCTGTGGCTCAGCAGGGAGCCAGAGGCCACCTCGTTTAGTTCTCCCTTAGAACTAAAGGTGGCTGTGACACAGGATGTGAAAAGAAGGGGTTAAAAGCCTTCAGAAAAATAGCTGATCTTTGGACAAAAAAAAGAAAAAATACAAGGGAAAAAAAAAAAAACCAACAGCTTAAGAACAGTAAGATTCTTGAGAAAAAGTGTTTGATAACCATGCCAGCCAGCTTCGCGATGCTGTTCCAGGGCTTCGCACTTTGAGACTCCCCCAAGATTTCACCACCATGAAGACAGTCACCGCTTGTGACGGGTACCAAGCACTTTTCCCGTGGCCTGTCCTCCCTGCAGGGAGGCAGTATGGCTATCGACGAGAGACTGTACAGGGACCCCGGAGGGTTCGTTCTCAACTACACCGACCTGCTGGGCCACGCTGGAGAAGGTGCTTCTCCCTGGCCCTTAGTGTGCTCATCTGCAAAAGGAGGGTAACGTGGTTCAGACCATCTCTATAAAGTGCTCGGGCCATTCTAGGAAGAATTTGGACATCATTTCAGGAGGATTTTGCTGCCTAAACACAGAAAATTTAGACTTTTGAGATCTAATGACTTGTACGCTATGCGCTAGGATAAAACCAGCCGTACACGCAGTCCTCAAGCACAGTCTCCTTTTCCACGTGCTGAACGATTCTCACCTAACATTCTTGTGCTAAAATCCTTGCCTACGTCCAACAACGGTGGTGCTTTGTGAATATCGAACTCTTAAGCGACCGCTCACTCCTGAGGCTCCGTGCCCCGCTATCAACAGAAGCCGCTGCACGTGGGGCAGGGAACTCTGGCACGTGCTGCTTCCGTGGACAAGCAGCATCTGCCTTTCCCACGCCCGGGCACGTGCCGAGCCGCCATCAGCGGTGCGACAACAAATGCCGCCATTCACCGCAAAAAGGCATCACCTGCTTGTGCTCCTGACGCTGAACTCCTGCTCTACACCAGCAGCATCCCACCGATGCAACAGCCTGCAGCGCGAGAAGAGAACAGACCCCAAAAAAATCGGGCTGCCCTCCCGCTCTGCTCATGCTTTGATTGGCTCTATGCTCCTTAAAGCTGTTTCACTCCACCCGCGTTCCTGATGACAAGCCTAAAGTCAGTCACATTTACAAGTAATATTTGGTTTGGTACTTCGCCCTTCCCTACTTCCGCTGCCCTCGCCGGTTCGCAGCCCAGGAGGGCTCCGCAGCTCGCCGGCCTTGCCGCAGGGCGAACGGAGCGGACGCACCCGCCTTCCCCGGCTGCAGGGGAAGCACTTTAGCAGCTGGGTGTGCAGAGAGAGGAGGGAGGCAGAGGGAACTATAAGAAACTCTCCCAGAACAAAAACAAAAAACCCCACTAGACACTGTCTGATGTTACAAGTCACATTCCCCTGTGCCATTTTGGTCAAATAAACCTTAAAACAGATTCCCTGACAAGACTATCTCTAAGAACAAGCCTAGAGCACTGACAACTGTCACCTATATACTCTTGATATTTATATTATGTAAACAAGGTTGTGTGGAAATCTCTTTTGTTTATTTTTTTCCCCAAGGTAAGTGCAGATCCTTAACACACCCAGCCTAAATCTACATCAGCATCCTCAGCTTTTGAAAAAAAAAAAAAAAAACCTCACTGACGCTCATACCCGACAGTACTCTGGCTCACCTTGGCCATACTGGAAACAGAGGGCTACAGAAACAAAAAATTCAGCAGAAAAATTCCTGACCACGGACTAGAGTTCACACAGAACACAAAAATAAATTAAGTAGTGCACAGTAAAGCCAACAACAGCTAAATATTTTTATACATCAATTATATGCAGCATGAGGTAATATTGCTCACATTATGGAGGGAGATTCTTAGTTGGTTTTGTTTCGAGAGAAATTGGGTTTGTCCTGTGCGTATAGAAACTCCTGTAACATAACACTGAAGTAACAGAGACTTCTGTAAAATATATACCACTATCAGATAGAAACACACACGCTCTTCATTACTTATGTATACCACAATTAAATAGGTGATTGGATTCTTAGGATCTAGCTGAAGATGATTATAGTAAGCCATCTAGGTTTTTATGGACCGTTCGGTTCTCCTTCCCGTTGTTGCAATCCTCTGAGGGCGTGTATTGGACCTGATATTCTTGGAGAATTTTGAATACATCGTGGTGTCCAAAATGTAAAGCTTCGTCCATAGGAGTGTTATTCCACCTACAAGAAGGAGCAGAGCATGGCCAACATCAGCACCCACGTACGGAGCCCAATGCACCGACAACCCGGCTCTTCCCACGCGGCGCGAACCGTTCAGCCAGTTCTGGAACCGTGAAAATACTTTGGAAGCCGAACTGTGAGCACAACCTCTGCTTTTAACAGTTCGCCTTTTTTTGTTCCTGCTGGCTCTGCAGAACCTAGAGAGCAGCAGTAGGGTCCCGTCCCTGCTGCTCCCCTGCACCGGCTCAGTAGGTTCCCGGCTCGTTTGCCCGGCACCGCTCCTCACGGGGGCACGGAGATGCTCCTGGGGCACCTGTCCTCCAAACCGGCAATAAAGCCACTCACCTGTCTTTGGGGAACGGATTCACTTTGCACGCTTCCAGCAGAAATTTAACAACATCCACATGGCCTGTAAGACAAGGAGCCTTGTGAGTGTATCTACGTGTATGTACCTCCATGTATACACAGACCAAGTTTCAAAAAGCAGGTGATGCCACCTACGGTGAGCGAAGGCACTCTAAGGAAAGCCGGCCACCACTGACAGCCAGCGGATCACCCGTGAGGAGGCATTACCTTCTGCAGCTGCCACATGCAGGGCTGTTCGTGAGTCATAGTCTCTTTGTTCCATATCCATTCCTGACAGAGCAAATCTGAATAAATATAAATAAATATGAAAATATTGCAGAGGAAAGTCGTACGTAATTACAACAAGTTACCAAACTAGCAGGGAACATCACCCCTATGCTGAAACGTCTGCTGCAAGAGGGTCTTGTACCCTCGGTTGCAACAAAAGGGGCCCTTACGGCTTTGGCTTTAAAAAACAAGGTAGGGGCTTAATTGTCTTTCTGCTTTCCAGTTGTCATAAGGAAGAATAAAATGTCTGCAGGAAATGTAACAGTTAAAGTATCTGATCTAATAATCTAACACGGACAAGCTAAGTCATGTAAGGCAAAGTGATTTTATGCCAGCTGAGGACATCCAGGGAGGACTACCACGTCTGAAAATCCTGAACGGTGTTAAGCTGTTGGCAGAGCTCTTTCAGCACACTACCGTGCCCGGCGACAGCAGAGCTGAACTACACACATTTTTCCGCCTACTAATGATATTCACATATATTCTAGCCAAATTTATACGCTTATTTAGGATCTCTTACCATTATTACTTTAAATGTTGCCAGACTCTATGCCAGATTTCAAAAGCAAAGCTAGATTTCCTAACCCCTCCAACAAGAACACGCATTTTCCAGCCTGAATTCTTGTGGCAGTTTCAGAATTGAATTATAAAGCAGGTGAGAGTACAGCTGGGCTTTTTGGCTATCACTATAAAAAAAAAAGCTGGTTGAGGAAACATCTTTAGACCATCCAAAGCGATGGAAAACAAAGGGGCCGCGGGATAGTGTGAGGGTACCTTTTTGGTAGTTAGGTTTGGGGGGGGGACGGACTGGTCAGTTGGTTGGGTTTGGGGTGACTATTCCATCCCCCGGCAGCTCGGATGTCCCCGACACGGACACAGCACATGTGCGCATCCCTATGGAACCAGCAACCGCGGGTACCAAACAAGCAGCATCCCCATTCCCAACCCCGCACCGATTTTTACCTCCGGAGTGCAGACACGTCCCCCGTGTAAGCAGCAAACAGCAGATTTATCACAGACTTCACCTACGAAGAGAGATGAAGACCAGTTTATTGAGCTTCTTTCCACCAAAAGAAAACAAAATGTAACCCCAGAAAAGTCCAGCATGACCAGTTGGTCCAGTGCTTCGGGACCAGCTGATTTTACCCCCTCCCCTGGTGACACTTTGCAGAACAGTGTAAAAATGAGAGAACTCGTTCCAGCTTGCGCCGGCTACTGGCACTTTTAGGTCTGTCTTTCCAAGGTGGAAGTTGTAAGGACAAGTAAAGGAACGACAAAACACGCGTTTCTACTCTTACTGTGGGTAAAAAATACGAGCTTTGCTGTATTGACAAACGGTATTTCTCTCTTTGATGCTTTGTAATGCAATAGCCAGGATCACTGCGCAATCGCTCTGCAAAATTCATCAACACCTCATAACAAACTCATTCCAGAATTTTAATTTTTTTTTTTAATTAAACAGAGCAGACTCCTAATGCTAGGAGAAATCTGTGTTAGCGGAAATGAAGAAATGGCACCGGTTTTGCTTTGTATTACATATTTTGCTTGCATACTTCTAATATAAGGGCTTTCTTTGAATAAATATTTTTAAGCAATTCTATCACATAATGAGCCACCACAAGAAAAGCAAGGTTTCAAGGCAGACAAAAGCAGGATCTTTTTAGATTGAATAAAGTCTCAGACAAGTAGTGCTTTTCTCAGCTACGTTAATTATGCTAATAAGAAACAACACTGTTTGGTTACACCAGCCTTGTCCCATGCACATTTTTAACACATTCTGGCTATAAAAACTCTACAAGTTTTAACTAGAGCCAAAACTGACAGGATAGATGGTTTTAAACATCCCACATCAGCTTCTTTCATGAACTGATATAGTCACTTCTAGGCAGCATTTCACAGAAATTTCCAGTGCATTTTCTAAATGCTGTGCTACTGTTTGGGTCCACAAAGTCCTGTCACTGCTACCAGCCAGGTAACGGAGGTGAAGAAGAAAACTGATGCTGCACTGACCTTCTAGAACAAGGAGGAGAAACAAATTTTTTTTTAAAAAAAAACACCACCAAAAATAACCCCCACCAAAATCACAAGCAAGTCTCCCACAGATTTCTGCAAAAACACTGGTGTGTTTGCACAGGGCCACAGCCGAGCCAACATCTGCGCCTCTTACAAACCCAAGCAGCAGAATTGCTTGTTATTTTTTACACCTCAGATATGTGCTGACGCAAAGAGGGGCCGAAGCCAAAGGGGATGGAGGCAGAAAGGCCGGATGGGAATAGCAAGGGGAAACAGAGCCCCTCGCCTCGCTCCGGTGCCCACGAACTCCTGCAGCTCCTTTTGGGTTCGCACAAGGATGCTCGTGTGGCTCCCCCCGCCTCGTGCAGCGGGGTGAGACCTGCAGGTCTCCGTCGCTCCCCAGGGGCTCAGCACTCAGCACCCACCCCGAGGCACCTGGGTCCCCCTTCAACCACCCCAAACCTCCCTTCCTTTCCCAGACCCTCCTCAAAAGCACTATGGAGGGCAGGGTTGCTCCTCACGGAGGGGGGTGGGGGTGGTGTGTTTAAAGCTTGTATGAAAAAGGAAAAAAAAAGAAAAGGTGGGGGAAAGAGAAGGAGGAAAAAGAAAAGGTGGGGCAAAGAGAAGGAGGAAAAAGAAAGGTGGGAAAGGGAAAAAAAAAAGAAAAGCCCATCACAAATCGACCCAGAACACCACAGGACATCAGCATGGGCTTTGCTGGGACACCAGGCTGGCCACCCCTGGCTGAGCCCACCCCCTACAGCCCTCCTGCCCCCCCCACAGTGGGGCTGCCTTCTCCCCTGCCCCTGCTCCGGTGCAGAAGCGAGGGGGCCGGGGTCCCTCAGCACCCCGCAGGGATGCCGCGTCTCCTCGCTGCAGCCCCAGCGCAGAGCCCTGCGTCGCCCAGCCCTGCCAAGGGCAGCGAGCACCCACAGCACTCCCGTGAGGCTCTCGACACAAAACATCCCGGTCACACCAACCCACGGCACCCTGCAAGAACACACACGTGTTTTAAATACAGCCTGCAGCCCGGCATCTACTAACACAGGCACGGAAGGGGAACTGGGCTTGATCATCTCTAAACTTCTGAAGATGCTCCAGGAGCCTTCCTCGCTGGGAGAGGAGCTGTACGCTGCTGGCGCCCTGCGGGCAGACCGGGCAGCGTGGGAGCCTCGGGCATCCCAGGCCAGCAGGTGCCCAGCACCCCGCCTCTGCAGGAGCCAGGATGAGCAAAAGACGTTCTGCCTGTAACAAAAGCCATTTCAGAGGTTACCAACCATGTTGGCTGGGCTTCTTTATGGTTCTGGGAAATGCAAATGTCTATTAAAATATTTAAACGAAACTAACACACATTCCTTCCTTACAAAAAAATAACTTCCCAAGTGCACCTCGGGCCAAGAATCCCTCTGGATTCAGCTGAACCTTTTGCTGAGAAGCCATTTTTCTATAATGATGTGACAAAATCTAATTTGGAGATTGCTGAGGCTTTCTAACACAATCTCTCGGGCCATGTCTCTCAGCAACCCGGGAGAGGTTACAGCCGCTCCTGCCTTAAGATAAATAATGTAAAAATCCAAGGTCGCACTATTATAACACGGAACTTCTTGACAAATCAAACCAAAAAGAAATACAAATCCAGAAAAAAAAGAAAAAAAAATAAAACCACTGCTTGTTTAGTTCAGAAGGAGGAAATACAACTGCTCTCTGTACAACAGTAAAGGGAACGAGATACAAAAAGCAGGAGACAAACAAGTTTAGCACAATTATTAGCAGAATAATTATCCAGAACTGGTCAGGAATGAACTCAAGGTGAAAAAAGCTGCATGTAACATTCAGAGCTGAAACAACCCCTGCAGGGCTACCTGCCCCCACTTCAAGTGAGACTTCAATGATTTTATGGAAGAATGAGGTTGGATTTGCAAGCAACAAAATACACCGACTCTGTAACCGCCCCCTACTCTACCAGCAGCATAGCCCAGGCCAAAAAAAATGAACACGTTTTATAAGGCATGAAGCAAAATTGCTCAAAAGGCATCCCTAAAGATGGGCATAAAAAGTGAATTCAAGAATAAAATTTGAAAATCTGCAAATACAAAATACATTTCAAATTCAAGGCAAGGAGACATTTTCCATAAGCGCCTCCTCAAAAAACCCTTAGTTTTCAAGGGAATATTAATCTAAGTAGCACAAGGCAGCTTCATGTAAAAGGTTATCATTGACACTCAGAAAAAGTTATGCAAAAATAACTTGCTGTCAGCAGCTCTGCATCTGCACGTTTCAAATTCAAAGTAAGAATATAGTTTCCACGAGCATCTTGAACATCCCATAGTTTTCAAGAGAATATTAACCTAAGCAGCATGTGTGTATGTGTATATATATATATATTAAACTGTCATGTAAGAGGTCATCTGCATTGAGAAAAAGTTATTAAGCGAAAATAACTTGCTGCCAGGATCTGCACAGAATCTCACTGAGGCTGCCATGAAGTCAAGCACAATCAAGACTTCAAAAACGCACGGAAAAATTCTCTACCCCCCAACGCACAGCTCACTCGCCTGAAATAACAGGTCTGTTGCCAAAATCAAGAGCCCAAGAAACTCTGAAGTGGGAGCAGCAAACATGATTGCGGGGTTTGTAACTGTAGAGGAGAGAGGAAAAAAAAACCAAAAAAAAAAAGGCGCAGACGACAGCTGAGCTGCACCCATTCACACTAAGTAGGGCACGAGGGACCAGGCAACTGATTTAGGTGCTCAGAGCCTTTGTCAGCGGGTTTCTCACCGAGCGGTACCTTCTACGTGCCACGGTCAGTGCTGGTGTTTCTGTTTACTGCGCTGATGACCACAATTTTTCCCTCATCTTCAGAAACAGAGAATCTACCTTCAACCCAACAGCCAGGAATTACCTTTTCCTAGTGCGCACAATTCCTTCACTATGAGAACTTAGTAAAAGGAGAAGGGATGGAGCCCCTTGGCTACGGATGGACACACACCCAGCTATACGCCGCTATCAAACCCAGAGTGAAAGCTGTTCCACCTCTGGTCAAACAGGAGATAAAAGCTGCACGTGGCGCCCCGCAGAACTCGGCAGCTCTGCTCATCACCCCAGACACGGGGAGCGCCGCTCGCTCGGCCGCGATGAAACCCTCTTTGTACAACACCTCACCGAGCGCTGGGCACCACCCTTGCTGCCCAGGTGGTACAGGTTCCTCAGGAACACTCGTGTCACTCCACACTGAAGATCAGAAGCCCCAGACCACACACCTTTCATATTCACCTTCAGGTTAGGAGGTGTCAGAGGTCTCGGGCTCAGCGGGATGAAGCTACGATGGACCCAATCTAATGCCAGCAGTGGTCCTGCTTCGCGTCAGAGGTGGCCAAATAACCACCTCCAGAGGTCCCTGCCAACTAACAGTCCTGGGAGTCTGGGGGTAAGAACGCCAGCAGCACATGACAGAAAACCCAAGCCCGCTGCTGCTGCAGAACCACACCGAGGTCCAGTGAAAGCGCGGAAACGCTCCAGTTCAGAGTGGCGGGAGGTCACGCGGCTGCGGCAGACAGTTCAGATAAACACTGGGGGCCAAAAGGAAAAAAAAAATTTAAAATAGGAAAAAACCATCAATCCAAAACCCCAGAGCACAAACCGAGTGAGACACAGCACTGACAGTTAAAGGAAAACCGAGTGTAAAAGCGGCACCTAGTCCAAAGCTTTCACACTGCAGTTATTTTAAGCATCTTCTGATTGTGCTGCAAGTTCCAGAGAAGTCTCCTTCAAGCAGCAGGATTCAGATGCGAAGCCAACTGCGTGTGAACGGAGGAAGCGCAGCAACAAGCACGGGCTGTCCCAGCCTTCCAGGGAGCCCAGCGCACAGCACGCACTCCCCACTGTCCCCTCTCTGCCTGCAAACACGCTCTCAAAGTAGGTGAGAAGCAAGACACGATGGGGTTTGGTTTATTTTTCAATTTCTCAGTGTACCCACCCGAAAAACCTAATGAAAAAAAATCAGTTTTAACTTCAGTATTAATACACTGAAGTTAACTCACCGCAAGTGAAATTTCAACACATGGATAATTGATCGGAAAGGCTGGGCTGGTACGTGGAACAGCCTTGGTGGAGCAGTCCTAACAAAACAGTCCTTCCTAGCTGAGCTGCGCACCCAAATCCAGCCCACATGAGCAGACTTTAATTTAAATAGTCTTAGTCTCATGATGGCTAATAGCAAATCCCCATATAAGGCTGAGATGAGAATCACTTCCCCCAACACAGACCGGTTTAGAGGACTTCTTCCTTTTTAACGAAGAACAGCAGCCCACGGATCACTGCCAGCTCTAACGCTATCAGCGGAAGATCTCTCCAACCACTTTACGGAGCACAAGGCGCTATCGTTATTGGCGCTTAGCTGGGAAACTGAGGCCCGAGGGATGGAAACGAACTGATCTGGCAAACAAAGAGTGTCCTGGCTCACGCGCTTCAGCATTACAGGACAACAACCAAACCTGGAGCAGGAGCCGACCCCAGGCAGCCGTGCCCGGACAGCTGGCACGGCCCGACTGCGGCACAGAAGGGGAGCTCTGCTCCGTACTCCGCTTGGGTCAGGAGAGACAAGCCAAACAGCTGTGCATGAAAAGGAAACAAATCCTCTAGGAAAAAAAATTAATTTAGCTCAGAGCTGGATTAATTCCATGAGCAGCTCTTAGCTAGAAAGGTCACTGAATCTGGATTTTCATTTCTGACTGTGCCCTGCTTCCCGAAAGCACTCCCCCGCCTTTAATTTCTGTGAAACCATTACAGAATTTACAGTCTAAAGACATATTACTTCCAACTTCACTGTTTCTCCAGGTGGCAGAGGAACACAGTCAAGCCCAATAGTTTAAAACGGTGCTGCTAAAGGCAATACAAATGAGGATGCTCCCCCCAAACCCCCTCATCTTTCCAGTGCTCTTTACATCACATTCAGGGACAATGCCGCAGGTTGGCCTTCAAAAAAGATGCCCAAAATATTAGGGGGAAAAAGGTTGTTTGAATGCATGCTGTTTCTCAAGAACTTTGCCATACCTGCACTTCACTAGGCACCAGGCCCAGCGTGCGGGCAGGAGATGCTCAAATACAAGGGGCAGGGGGGTGAAGAGCGAGCGGCACTAGCTGGAAAACACAGGCCACCACGCACCTCTCGCGTTTCATTTTTTGTGCTTAAAATGGGACGCAATGTTCCTTTTGGGAGTCCTCCCCACTTCGCCAACCAGCTTTAAGAACTGAGCTTTAAACGATCCCCTGCGCAGCACAGAGGCGCAGCGACAGACCGGGACCTAAACGTCAGCTCTTGCAGCTCAGGACTTCCCTGATGACAAGCAACCGTCACAGCGACGCCAGGTCCTGAGGCACGGGGATCTCCGAGCGGGTCCAAGACCCTCGGTGCACAGTACCCCACCACCCGACCAACTGACAGATGCTCCCAGCCATAGGAGAGCTGTCCTGAGATGGGAATGAAGCTCTGCAGCTCTTCACCAGTGCAGAACACACCAGAATAAAGAGCAGCCCGGCTTGCCTGGAAGCGTCTCGGAGGCTCAGCTCTCCAGACCACTAAAACCTACCAACGCTGCAGCACACTTAATCTGCGTTTACGACACCTTGGCCATCGTCCTTTGGCACCTGCAGCAGAACCATGGCTGTGGCGGCACCGCTTCCCTGCTTATACCAGAAGTCTGACGGGTGTTGTTTCAGAACGGTGGATCCTGGCAGCACATCGTTACGACCAGGAGAAAGGCAGGAGCGCAAAGCGCACGGTGATCAGTACCTCTTTGCACAGCCCTTGCTCGCCCCACCAAAAGCCACCGCTGCTCAGCAGCTGGGTGACACCGACAGACCGGCCACATGAGCAAAGGTCCTGCTGGCCAAGAGACGCGGTGCCCTGAGGCCGCAGCCGCTGCCCGGCCAGCCCCGCTTCCGCACCCATTGTCAACGGCGCACGGCGGCACTAAGCCGGCTCAGCGCTGGATTAACTCCGGCAGGCAAAAAATAGAGTTTTAAGCTGTTTAAGGTGAGCGAGTCCCTAGCGAACGAGGATTAATGTTTCATACTGGGAAGAGACAGGCTACTCTGAACTCTCCCTGTTCTCCTGACCTCTACAAATGACCAACTACTCATGAGTAAGGCAGGAGCAAAGAGTTTACGTGCGCCAAGAGGGACTGCGCAAAGTAACAGAAGCTCCACATTCAACAGAAATTCAGCTTCGCAGTGACAGTTCTGCTGCTTTTCCGAAAGCCGATTCCCCGATGAGGGTCTCCGAGTATGAAGCAAGAAGCGATCATTCCTCCCGCACTCCAGAACAACGATGCTCATTTTATCAATGGAAAAACGTGCCTGAAATCTAAGATGCTGATATAAATTCTGAAACAGCAGCGGTGACCTATAAAAACCAGAAAAAGTAAATCTAGAGTTGTTAGATTTAAAAATAAAAGTTAGATAAAAAGAAGTTAAACAGTTTAGTCACCCGGGTTTTACACATTAACTTGTAGCCCAACTACGCTGAAGCACAGCCTACAGATGAGTTTCATCACACATGTAAGGTTTCAAAATAAAACTGAAAAACAAAACAAAAAACCCCAAACCTGCTCAAAATGAATCCTGAAGCTTCAACGCTGAAATTAAACCTAGAATGCAAATAGTCCCTAGAAGGACGAAAATAACCCAGGGATGAATCTCAGAGAGGAATGCAGGTATCTGCGTGTTCAGACACTAGACAGGAACACTTATATTTTAAAAATGATCATTTTTTGTATTTACAAATAATTTGCATTAAACTGGAGTCTGCTCTCCGGGGTCCACTGACAAAGCTAGTGTTGGAAAAAATAATTTAAAAAAATATCACTATTCAAGTCTAAAAGAGACAGCCACACTCATCCTTTAAAATACCACACCTCACAGGAAGCTAAGCTGTATTCTGTAGGGAAAGAAATCTCAGTCGTAAGTATCTTTGCAACTGAGCCTCTGCTTAGTTTCCCATGAGATACAGTGAAAGTTATTACCTACAGGGAAGAAAAATATTTACTATTAAAAACCGTAAACAAATACCCAATGTATCACTCCGTCCTCCCACTGAAGCTTCTTGCAGCTTTTAAAACTGCTGGGTGTCAGACCGGCACAAACAGATCTGACACCGGGCGCACCTGAAGGACGGGAGCCGGCACCGCGATGCCAGGGTGGCAGCGCCGGAGCAGCGCGGCCACGGCACCCTCCAGCGCTGACGCCCGCCCTACCCGCGCCAGCAGCCCGCCGGGGTTTGCTCACCCAGCCCCACGCCGGCGTCGGTGAGGACCAGCTCCGCGGCAGCCGCAGGGCTCGCCTGGCCAGGTGCTGCCCCGGAGCATTCCTAGGGACGGACAGCCCGGGGAGGCACTCCAAGCAGCCTCTGGATTAAGCCACGACGTTACCTTGTTCTACAGAAAACTAGCAAGTTACATAAGAAAACGTTAATTTCTTTAAATAACTTTGAGGCATGCAAAAATAAGTCTTTGGGCTTGAGTAAGAGTGATCAACAGATCACACCTACCTCTACGGCCACCAAATGCGACTGCCTCTGACGGAGGCTCTTCCCCCAACTTTAAATGAACACAAGGCTCATGAGAAGTTTATAAAGCTGGAATTTCCTGGAAAACTCTTTGTTCCCATTGTACTATAAATAATTAAAGGATACACTTACACACATTTGTATATTATCCATTATATATATATATATATATATATATATATATACACACCCCCACTGAAATATTTGAAAGCCCAAACAAGGCTAGCTGCCTCTGTAACACTTTCACTTCCTCAGGACTTTTTCCCACACCTTTTTATCCTATTTTCTGCATTACTAATCCTCATTTCCTCATGTAATTTGGGGAGAGCACAGAAACAACTCTAGAATCTGCAAATATTTGCTCTGCTGTGTTTTGAAACTAACACAGAAACAAGATTTGGTGAATATTCCCCCCGCCCCCCCCCCAATCCATTTTCTAATGCATCAACCAGCAATTTCTTTTCCTCTAGATGGTGCAAGCTCCTCTCTACAGCCCAGGACAGAGGATGATCCCCAGCTCCTGCAGTTTCATGAGCTGCGGGTGCAGCATTTATTTTTGGAGTCAAAACTGCAACAGCAACTTTCAAAGCTGCTACCATGGAGTCTATTTTTGGAGTCTCCCCGGTGGAATTAACTTGAAATGCTGCTTGCACAGCGATTATTCACATAGCTTGTGCCGGCGGCGGAAAACTAACAGCCTCACAAAACACTTGTTTGTTCTTCGGTAACTGCCACGCCGTTTTGGGCAGCCACGTCCAAACACGATCCCTGTGTACACCGAAAGCTTCTCCTCCCATGACTTACGTCTAGACTGCAGCCACGCAAGAGGCTGTGTTTCCACGTGTACGTACCCCAAGCCGCTTTAAGCCAACTGTACTGCTCTAGCTGCAAAAACCTACGGCAAGCCAGCCAGCCAGTCCTGCACCCAGCGTCACGGAAGAGCTGCTCCATCTCCCCTCTGCTCTATCAGCTGCTAACAGGGTACTAACAGCTTCCGTCTGGAATCACTTAGGTGTGTTACCTGCGTTTAGGACTGCCACAAAGACCCGTGCCAGCACTCCAGAGCCGACACACAGACCCTTCCTGCATCTGCATAGTTGAGCTGACCGCAGAGAAACACAAGGGATGCATTATTTTAGGTAATATTACTGCTTTTTTTCTGTGAATTTATTAAATAGTCCACAAAAATGCTGGATAATTTTTGACATTTAAAGGGGGTTTTGACCTTTAAATTATTGATCCAACTACCAATCAGGATGGCAGCCGTCAGCAGCTGCTCCGAGCAGCTAGGTAGGCTTTGGGAGACAAACCGCTGCTCAGTTAGCAGTCTGCTAGGAAATCTGTGGGGGAGAATTTCAGCGCCAGACTGTGCTTCAGGCACAGGGGAGGGAAGGTGGGAAAAGTCACGAGACTGGTGTTACTGTTTGCTAATAAACAGAACAATTCAGCAGAAAAATTATGTCAGCCTGAGATATTTTTTTTTAATTTGCATATCCAGCTGGACAAAAATCACAGTAGGATTTTATCTTTTGTTACAATTTAACTCTCAAAATGGTTTCAAATCCAAATTCAATCTTTTAAAATAAAAGCTGGTCATTTTCTTCTTCTGACTTCCTACATTTTTTAATTGGCTGGTACATACTGCCCATGGTAAAAAAGCCACATTCTATGATCCTAAAAGCATCCAACATCTTTAACATTTAACGTTTAACATCTGAGAACACAGCAAGGCGTTTTGACTAGGTTCGGATCGGACACAGGAGCACTAATGTACACACAAGCCGGTACTGGTAGCTCCGTCTTGGTATTTGTCACAGGAGCTTGTGCGTGTAGCTGAGTATAAGAAACATTTCATTAAACCAAATACATACACTGAGGATTTCTCTTGAAATCAGGAAAAAAAAAACCAAAACCAAAAACCCATAACCCCCATCCTTCAGCCTAAGAAGAACTGTCAAGCTCCTTTACTGGAAGGCTTACAGGCTGAAGTGGCCAAAGGCAAGGGCAGCCCTCCTGGAGGTGAAGGTTGAGCAGAGATGGTTTCCCTCTCCGCCCCTCCTCACCCACCAGTTTACAATGGATTTCTACCATTCCTATTTCCCTCATTCAAACCTTTAACAGATAGCTCAAAACGTCTGAAGTACTAGATTATGCCACCCAAAACTGCAAACAATTAAGAGTATCGATACCACATTTTACAGCAAACTGAGTTTCTTTGCCCATCTCCACCTCAGGTCCTACTTTCACCAGAATGCTTTAAGTTAACCTAGCTATTTAAGAGCATCTAAAAATGATACTTGTTACAAACTAGCACAAGACCATAACTGCTTGGCCATCTTTTCTGGTCTGTCATGGTACAGACCAAAATTTCCAGAAAATGCTACAAGCCTAACGAGGACGCAGGAAGCAGTAATGGGGAACAGAAGGTTCCTTCTCTTCCGATCAGGCGTGGCCCATGAAAGCCAGACTCAACCAGAATTCACCTCTTATTCATAACATGGCCATCAAGTGGACACAAATTTCCAGAAAAGAGTGTCTCTCACCGGTATTCCTCAAATCAGCATCTCTCTACCTGTGAAAGGGCTAATTCATCTTAAATACTAACAGGCAGGAGGTGCAAGCTCTTCAAGGCGTCAAAAAAATATCCTTTAACTCATGGAAAAAAGCAGGAGTTGCAGACGGGTCTGAGCTCAGTTCTACAAGTAGCTCAGCCACTACATGCTCAGAGATTATTACATTTAATTCTTCTGATTTTTAAATGATAAATGAGAATTAGGAACTTGTAAGTGAGATTTACGATACTATACATTTCCAGTATAGATCTTACATCAATAAGCAGTAAGTCTACTTTGTACTATGTTCGGGTTTTGCTCAGGTGCCTGAAAGACAGTAACACAGTCAGGCACTGACTGAACTGTCCCTGGAGATGGCAAGCTACGGGGGCAGAGACCTTATTTCATCACAACACACACTGTGAATCTGCAATGACTTAGTACTTACACTTCTGGCTACTGAGATTAATTCTAAAGCATTATTAAATGGATGCTGTTTAAATTATAGATAAGACTATTTAATTAAAATTAATTCAAGAGTTAAGTAATTAAGCAAAATGTTTACTCGATTAAGTGAAACATCTACTTACCTCCAGTGAGATTCTTTCAAATAGACCATGCCCATCTATGCCACTCCCGAGACGTGTAAACCCCACGGGGTAAGCCCAGGCTATTTTGCCCAGCCATGTTTCTCAAATCCCAGACTCCCACCACCGCCTCCCCCAACGGAGGCAAAAGAATCAATCCTTCACCAATACTGACTCCAGAACTTGAGCTCCAGAGGTGGAGAGCGGGTCACACAAACCGAAGTTGAGTTGAATCCCTGCATACAAGCCTCTCCCCCAAGAATCGGGGCACTCAGGACGATTTTTACTGGAAAATATTACTAGTATCATAAGGAAGTCCAGGGTGCATGGACGGGCCAGTTCCCTCCTTTCCTGTACCATCATTAGTGGCAGGGCACACTCAGCCTGACAGCAAGAAATGTGGGAAGAATAGCACATGATAGGTTTTATCTTTCCCCTTTCTAACAGACAAAACCACTACCGAGATGAACTGGTTCAAGGGGTATGCAGAAAAAACCCACACAAGTCAGAGCTCGAAATTCAGAGCCGTTGACTCCATCAGTATTACATTACAAGATCCCAGGAAGGAAATTCCTCCAGCTGGAAGACAATTCCTGCAAAAAGGCCTCAGGATTTTCTTACACACAACTATGGCACGTAACATTAAGAACAGGTCCTAGGATGGACACAGCCGATGTTGCCCCGTCACAGATGCCCCTGAACAACTCACAGATGATCCTGAATTTTTCAACACAGGAGGCCTTCAGCAACTCATGTGGAAGCTTCACCAGGGCTTAGATGATGCTGCAGTGACCGGGGAGCTTCCCTCCCTGCGCACGTGCACGCCTGCACAAATCGAGGAGTCTGGCAGAAGAGTAGCTCGTCTCGAGAGCTGCTCCCTTACAGATGTCTTACCCTTTGCTTCATACCCGTGACCTTTGCTTTGGGAACGATTATGTTGATCTCAAAAGGTACAAATCCTGGGAAGAGAAGAGACGCTCGTGTACCAGAACTGCCCGACTAGACTACAATGAGCTTGGTCATGCTTGGTTCCACCAGCTTTTTCTGATTTCTTCTGGTATCAATGAATCAACATACCTCTTACTTTTGGAGACAACAGCATTAAGCGTATCACTGACAAAACTCCCAAAACATGAAGTAAAAATTCAAATCATCTTTAACTAGATTTAAGACCTAAAGTTGGTTAATTTCACATACATTTAACAAAACAAAAAACCAAAACCAACCAACCAAAACAAAACACAAAAAACCCCCCCCACACCACAAACCCAAATCCCCCAAAAACCTTTCAGGGGCATTGATAAGCTCATAAACTGTGCCAGCAAGCACCATTTTTGAAGACCTAATGAAGAAAATTCAGTTAGTGAATCAGGCTGTTCCAGAGAACTGTGACTTACCAAGAGGGAGTAATAGCAAAATCTAACCTGGCCCCTGTCCTGGTGGCAAAAGGTGTTACTGCTGGGTTGTTTGTCACAAATAGTACCAACAAAGGAACAGAAAGCAGAGAATTTTAACAAAAATTTTACAAGATCAAGTGAAACATTTGAGGTTGAAAAGGCACAAAGACTTTCACCCTTCAGGTCTGAAGATGAAGGCCAAGCGAATTTCCAGTTTTAGGTGGTATGCATTTCCCATCAGTAGTTTGGGCAAAAATACTTGAATCTTGCTGCCATGTCCAAAGCATCAAAGTTATGGGGAAGAAAATGAAGGACCCTCTCTCAAAGGCTTTAACTGACTCTGTTGTCAAACTTTTCCAGCATTTCTTATCAGTAACGAAGTTTTGCCTGCAAGTTCGACCGCAAGTTTCAAACCAGTAAAATAATAATTCTTGTAGTAAACTATTACAGGAATCTTAGGGTCATCACCATCTCATAATGCAGACTTTGGTAGTTTCTGTTCGGCCCTTTCATACGCTAATCCCTGCAAACACTTCTGCAACAAAAAGCGTACAGAAACCTTAACAAGGGGAATGAACACTGAGCAGTTGACTCCGGGTGCAGGAAAAAAACAAGAGCCTTTGAAGTAGTGGATACAGACATTACTAACACTGCAAGATTTGGGACCAAAGGACTGGGATCAACCACAGTCCCATGAATAAAGCAGAATGCTGATGGGCGCTTTACTGACGCTAGCTGTATTAAGCAGACAGGACAAAAGAACGTCTGCCTTTTCAAGGACCTATTGACTACAACTGATACCCACACAACCGAGTAGAATAACGCTCCCGCTTCCCAGGCTGTAGGTACTTCACAAATTACGGACAACAGTTTCCTCTTAACTACAGGACTTGGAACTGGAATTCTTCCCAAAATAGAGGAGGATGTTCCCAAAGATGCTTACTGAAACTTTACTAGCAAGAGACTGACTACACCTTACAGGCTGAAAGCAGAATAGGGGAAATCTTAACAGAAAACTGCACTCTGCTCCTGTTGGGACAGTTGTTTCTAAGCTATTAGGAACGTGTTTCTATAAACCTCCTAATTTTTAGACTACTTATTCAGGACCTGCTTTCCTTGCATTGGAAATATTTCTTAGCTTAAACAGATCTTGTGCCTCCATGGCTTTATCTCCATACCACGGGAACAGTCGTATTATTCCCCATCAGCCTTTGCTAGATGGGGCAAGTGTACTCAGCTGTTCAGCCTGCTTCCCCATGTCCTAAATCATAATTCTTGACCCTTTTCGGCAATGGCATAGGTGGCTTTTCTTTTCTTTTTTAAACCTGTTTGATCAGAACAACTCATTCTCAGACCGAAATTACCAATTTTAATTAGCTGTCTTGCCATAATTAAAGGTTGGAGAAGTTTAAAAGAGAAGCCCTTTAAAAGCAGCATGAAATGCACCTCCCATACAGAAAGCCAAAGCTACATATATAACCAAAACCAGATCTAACAGGCCAAAAAAATTGATACGGAATGAGTAATTTCTAGGCAAACAATGAAGTTGCCTGCTTCAAGGAAAAAGCTGGACTAGTGAATGACATCAACAGGAAACAAGCAACATTATCTCTTCCTATCACCCCACTTGTGTTCTCCGTTCATTGTTTGATAAGAGCTCTGATCACAAGAGGTCCCAACAGTAACATGCTGTCCCTCAGCAAGTAATATACTTCCACGTTTGCATTTAGCCTTTTACGCTTGAATAGAAAAATCAAGTGAATATGGCATTTTAAAGTCCTTAAATCACTTTATTTTCAGTGATATAATAATAAAAAAAAAATTTAGGATCCAGTAGGAAAATACAGCAGGAGGTGAAAACGTTTGTCATTGCTGACCAAAAGCCGTTTTTTACCTCTGCCACTTCTAGGACTCCCTAAAGGCCAACAGGTTGCCACAGGACAGTAAGCTCATCATGCACAGTGAAAAGAGAAGAGTCCCCATCACAAGCTAAAGAAAGGGAAATTTCAGCTGGAGGTTAGGAAAAAAAAATAGTATATTTGATAAAAGCGGTAAAGCACAGGGACAGGTTACCCAGTAAGATTACTGAAACCCCATCCTTGGAGGTTTTCAACACCTGACCGGCCAAGTCCCTGAGCAACGTGATCTAACCGATGTTAGATCCTGCTCCGAGCAGGAGGCTGGACCGACTGATCTCCACAGATCCTTTCCAAGCTATACGACCTTATGGTTCCAATTCTTGGGTTGCTTACAGGCACTAGAACCTCCTGCACTTCATACAAAAGGGTTACGATGATCATCACCAGCCAAGTAAAACTGACCTGATTTAAGAAGGGATATAGTAAGGTAAGTTCCCATGTTACAGGCTGCACAAGATCTGTAGTAACACGTGCAAACTTCAAATTCTGTACACCAGCTGTTCGGCAGCTCAAGGGAAAAGCCTACTTAATGATAGCACTTAGCTATTAAAGAACTTTACAAAGAAAATAAGGTATTTGTTGACTGCATTACCAAAACAATTATTTCAAATTTTCAGAATATTCAGCAATATAAAAGTAAGAATCAAACTCATGCAATTTCACTGAAAAATCATGATGCCAACCAGATTAACAGAAGCACGAATAGAGAGGACCAAAACCAAAAGAAGTCAGACTGCATTCCAAGTCTGACCAAGTAACTGTGAAATTCACATACGCTGATCTCTAGCAGCGGTACTACCAACTGCCCGTAACTTACAAAATAACAGTGCTACCTAACTGGTAGCTGTAACTGATCAGCTAAAGGGGTCAGAGGACATCTGGAAAGAAAATATGCAGAGGACAGCTTTTGCCTTCTACAAGCCAGGAGAGCATGCAGAGGGCCCCACAGAAGGCACCAGCTACGTGCCAGCTAGGTCAAGAGCAGAGCAGAGCAGCAGCTAAACCAGGAAGCATTGCCTTAACAAGAGATGTGGTCCCCCACGTGCCTGCTGCATAAATGAAATACATGGAAGTAAGGGCTGGCTGGAACATTTTTGACAGTAGAAAAGCATTCTAGAATTATTTTCTTTTCCCCTTGTCCTTCCTCCAACCCTGTTTCCTCATCAGCCTTAGTGCCGAGGTGTCAAAACGTCTATTATTCTCCCAACGTGTAAACATGCCTGTCTCTTCCTTCTTAAAAATCTCCATGGTCCAGTTAACAGCCTCACTCTAGGTCACGCATCCACGTCAGCTTCATTACCTAAATTAAGTTCTGTTTAAACTACTTAAACTGGTGCAAAAACCCCAAGAAAACAAACCAAACAAAAAAACCCAGCAAACTTCCCACCGGCACACTTTTGCCAGCCTGAAGTCTATTGTAAGGCTGCATTTAGTTAAACTGCAGCTTCAGATTAACACTACACAAGGCCTGCTATTGCACGTGCATTTTCAGAAGTAACTGAACTCTGTGCAGAGCTCTGCCACTCAAGTCTTGCAAACACTTCTAAATGTGAAGCGTTCAAGCGGTATCAAAAGTCTGCATAAAGCAGTATTAGACGCCGGTAATAACATCAAATTCTACTTGCATGAAAACCAAAAGGGAAGAGGGCATTTCTATTTTGCACGCAGTATTCTCTAGAAGGAGCAAATGGTAAATCAGAAATTGCTTGATTTAAATTAGGTAGTTTAATAATTTAGACTGCAACAAACTATTCCACATAGCAGGATGTAAATTCCTGAAAGAACACAGGACGGTGCATGACCCATCCTTTAAATGCACATCATTATACACACTACTTAGTCATGAGTTTGCTAGACCGGACAAGAAGCGTGGAACAGAAGATACTAGCAAGATCAAAAAAAAAAGGTAAAGTTTAGTTATTTTTCTGCCTGCTTTAAAGACTCTTGCCATGCCTGCAACTACTATAACCTTTCTGTGACATTCAAATTCCTCAAAGAGACTCCGCACTGAAGATAATGTATTAGGTGTATCTAGGCATCCCAGGAAGAACTGCACTGAAAAGTCTGTTCTTTCACTACAGTAACTGCTTCTGAACTCCCACCAGAAAACTAGAGAAATATTTAAACAATACACAAAAATAAAACAGTAAAAGCCTACAAACAATGTTTAGGATACCAAAACATTACACGCCAATTATGAAGCTCATAATTAACTACTTTGCTTACAGCTAATTATTGTGCATCAATGACATGTATGTATCAAGACCACAAGAAATAAGAACAATGAAAAAACAACATACTCTATAGTCCCCCTCCCGCCCCACCCTCTTCTGACTCCGTTGCCTTTTTATTCATCTGCCCACCCACTGGTCTTTTGACAAAATTGCACAATGAAAAACAAAATGTAAGAGCCAAAATAATTCCATAGTAGATCACCGGTGGTTCCCTCTTTGTATCTACTACTCTTCCACCCTTCCTTGTCTTTACGACTTTCAGAGAATACACTCTTTTGATACGTGATATTTTATGTACAAGGAACATAAAGCCAATTTTAGAAACACAGTACAAGTAACTGCAGTTTATAAATCAATCTACAGAAAAGTTAAATTAATAATTACGGCCATCCTCAGTACAGGCAGATCTCCAGTGACAAAATCTTGCCTCGGAATCCCCACATTATAAATACATCTACTATTCAGTCTCTGAAATAAATTTTCACAGAAAGACACGTAAGCCTGTGACAAAGGGCAAGTGCTTTGCCAGGAACCCAGATTCAACAAACCATTGTTCAGATCCTACTACTGCTACTACACAAGGATGTGGGGTTTGGACCACCATCCTTGCTATACGTAATTACAAGCTGTATTTTTCACTTCATAGAGCTCAGGATCTACAGTCGCCACCCTGGCGCTGGTACCATTAACCATGTATTTTCCAAGTGACTGAATTAGTATCTTTAAAACCACACAAATACGCAGGGACATTAATACCCTACTGCACCGTGACATTTTTATTAGAAAAGTCACAGTGAGAAAGTTTTGCTACTTTGATATTTGCTTTCAACTTTCCAAGATAACAGTACAAAGAGAAAAATAATTAGATTATTGTACAAAATGTTTAAGAAATCTTGGGAAGATTTTCAATGACTGGTTTAACAAAATCTGCTTATTCCACCTACTTTTCCAGAACTTTTTCTCTCTTTTAGAACGGAGTGCTCGCTATCTCACTTCAGTCTCAAAAATGTATTTGAACAAATCTGTTCTCCATTGAGGGAAAAAAAATACAATAAAAATCAGCTTAAAATAAATTTATTAAACAATACAAAAATAAGCATGCTGGAAATTGGATACATAAATAACATACAATGCAAATGAAAAATGGAAAACGAGACAGGTAACTTAACAACTGAGCCAAAAGGTACAACACAAATGCTAAAATAAAATTTTAAAAAGCATTTACATTTCTAATGAAATGTTAATGATGCTGACAAAGAAAAACAAACAAACAGCTAAAATGCTTGAATATCAAGAATTGCTATTTACTGTAGCACAGGTGAACACTAAAACCGTTGCAGACTTCAGACATTCAATGACTAGCCTCTATCGCCACATTCTTCCAGACCCGCTCACCCAAGGGGACGCAGGCGTCCTGGCAGCCCCTGCCATGGTCCCCGCTAGCCGCGTACCCTGCCAGCAGTAAAAGCCACCTGCAGACACGGCCGGCCAGACCAAGGAACTGTGAAGTGCAGGCAAGTTACCAACTGGTCCAAAGGAGTCTCCTCCTGACCCCTCCTAACTAGAGGCTGGCTTAAATTCTGAGACGGGCTTCTAAAGCATATATTACAGAACTGTAATCTCTCTCTCGTAAAGCTTTTGTAAGCTGTAACCTAAATAGTCTTATTATGCGTATTAAAGACCTAGTAGTTTCCTTACTTTTATATTTCCCATGCACGATTTGCCTCTACCACAAGTTTTGTATGTAACTGCCAAACATAAATATGGTTAAAGGTTTTATTTTCAAGTTGAAACCCAGATGGAACAATTTTCCATCCTCAACCACATTTTTAGAATTACATTCAAATAGTACTAAACCTCAGAAAACGATATGTGGGATTAGATCAAGCAAATCTTGCATCATACATTTTCCTTTTTTAATTAAATCAGTAATTTCACCTGCAACATGTCATCACTGTAAATACTTTTCATTAGCAGCACAGACACATTATGGTCCCTCTTGCAACTGAGGGTCCCTCAGGTAAAGACATGTAACCCTGCAGGGTCTGAACACCTGTTATGTCTCTGTAACTACTAGTTTACTGTAAAATCCTCAAACAGGTGAAACTTTTGTAATTCAAGACTTTGCCTTTACTTTATTTTCAAGATAAGCACTGACAAATCTAACCTTATCATCCACGATAAGATTATAAACCAGCTATTATTCAGCAATTTATGACTGACGTTTATTACTGACATCTGCACCACAGATTTACCTCTTCATCCCAGCAGGACTTCAAATTCACTGAAAATTGATGTTCTGTATTCTTTTGCTTAAACATTTTAATCTAGGCTTCAAAGACAGGAAACCCATCCTTTGACAATACACTGCTAGACAATGGAGATTATTCAGGGTTTAGTCAGAGCTTACTTCAAATGCTTATGCAAGACTATCCATACCTAAACACGAGTAATTAAGAACAGCTTGCTTTCACAGAGAGCATCAGCTTTGCTTTATGCATCTTCCTGAATTCATAAACATCCAGATGGGTCAAAAAACAGGGGCAGGAAAAACCTAACTCCTCCCTTATGCGGAACTCACATATGAATGCTCTTTGGAGTTTTAGATAAACTAAAAAGGGAGGAGGATTGGGGGAGGGGGGGGCAGGGAGAAGGGTTGGAGGTGTTATTAAGGAATTATCTGTCACTGGCTCTTAAAAATCCTCAGCGAGCTAACACCACTCATCACTACCTGGACAAGTCCTCTGCAGTTTTATAAACCAGGACTCTGCGTAATGTGTACTGGGGGTGGGATGTCTCAAACTATCTACAAACTTATAAAGGGTTAAAACTTCTACAGAATAATTGTCTGAGATTTTTAGCATCATTAATAATCTAATAGCTACAAGGTCAAGAATTTAGCAAGCCTGTGCCCTCTGTCCAGCACCGCCTACTGAGCCTATTCGAAGCTTATATACAACCATTGCAAACTACACCCTACTCAAGAGATTCAAAATTATCAGATTATGCAGATGAACTGGTGCGGCTGCCTGTAGAAGAACGCAAGTCCTGTTTCTCAGCAAGCTGACAGCAGTGCAAACTCACTATCATTTTTAAAAGTAACAATTAATAATCACTTTTTAAACATTTGCTCACGTGTAAGTAAATGGAACCTCTGACCTCATATATGAACACGCACATGCATTTGGGGTTGAAAAATAAGTTAATTGTAAACAGCTTTAATAATATCTAACTATCTGCTTGACTCTGAAAATACGTCCTGCTCACTACTCTGTTGGTTACTACTCTAAAACCAAGATTGCTTACATTCCTCTCGAGGGTGGAGCACAGCATTATTAGTAAGGCAGACTTCTGAGTCATAACTACCAGCTGGCAGTACAAGCCGCTAGCAAGACACTCAAAATAGTTTGGTAAGAAATCTTTCTGCTGCATTAGTTAACCTGCAAACAAGGCAGGTTTTTCTTCCCCCTTCTCCCAGTCCTCCCCAGTCATTTTTGCTTTTTTTATTTAAATGTTAGTATTAATTACTAAAGGTCTGATAAAAAAAAAAAAAAAAAAAAAAAAAAGAACAAACCACCAAACTTTGCCAGCCTGGCAGATCCAAAGGATCCATTTCTGTTCAAAGCAATTTGAAAGCTCATATTAAAAAAAAAAACCAACAACAAACAAACAACAACAACAACAAAAAACCAAGGATATGGTAATGATTCAGAACCTATCTCCACTTAATATACAATTATTTAGAGATTCATGAATTTGCTGTATTTTGTTGATGCTATTTTACTTTATATTTTAATTAAAATTCTTTTATCTTTACCTGCTGACCCTGATCAGAAGACACGTAAGTTCTTGCTTAGCTCTAAAGTTAATTTACTTAAAATTCTCAGATATGAACAAAAGTTAACAGATATACACAAAAGTGGTATATCTTTGAAAACATTCAGATTTACCTTTTTCTAATATGTTTTAAGTAACTACAAAAGCCAGTTAACAGGTTTGGGTTTTGTTGTTTGCATGTGCTTCCCCCCGCCCCCCCCGCCCCCAGCCCCGGCCCGTGAATTTTGACAGTCTTTTTGGTATAGCATACAGAATTTACACAAAATGTATATATAAATGAAACACCAGGTAAACAATATTCAAATAAAAGTTAAATCTAGAGATGCTTGAGGATCTTTAAAATGAAGAATTTAATGAAACTAGAACCCATTCATTTAGTTTTGCTCTCCCCGACCTTCCATTCTATACACTACGGTTCTGGAGATGTCCTCGTTTGATTCAGGTGACACTTTTTTCCATACTGTTTCTTTTAAAGCAAGTTCTTGCTGGAGATTCTCATAGTCCATTGGTCCAAAGGAATGCTAGTTGTTCAAGCAACATACATTATTTATTAGTGTATTTGAAGGAAAAAAAAATTAAAAAAATCCATACTTGCAGTCAATGCTAACAGACTCAAGTTTTTCACCTCTTCACACAAACTGTTATTTTCTCTTTTCCAGTTATCAAAAAATTCAAATTCCAAATCAGGTATTTGTTAGATGTATACATGCAAATAGAAGCACTTTAAAGATCATTCTACTGTATCTTTTCCTATTGAAAACTTCATGCCTTAGTTAAAACATTAGTGGTAATAAAAGCAAAGAGGTTTTCCTGATCTCAAGCACCCTCACACTTTTATCTTTCGTACATGATGTAGGTGGAGTGGATTCAGCTCATTCCCAGACCGCTTCCTTAGTAACAGGCACTTGCCTACAGCACTAGAACGCCTAAATTCACTGCCTGTGCAACTCTCAGCAAGTCATGTGGTCTCAGAGATATCACTGTGAGAAAATGCTAAACATACATCCCATGCACTGCAGCACAGAACAGACAGGCTAAGCCCACCAGCTGGTCAAATCTTTATTAAAGGCAACCAGTACAGTAAAACTCTTTGTAACTTTTCCAGATACCATATACTTAGTCTAGCAAGGGAGATGAACTGCATGAAATGGAGGTACAAATCGAATCCGAAATTCTGCTGTACAAAGCCCTGTGATAGTGTGGTCCACCCAGGTAAGTGTCCACTAATAATGTAAACTAGGTAATCTGAAAGCTTTGATGCAATACATGTCATTGAGCAGTTTTGCATTTAGAGAACTTTCTGTATTTCTTCTGACGTCTACAAGCGATACTCACTAAACACACGTATTAACTTACCCGCTGATCACCACCTTCTCTGCGAGGATCAAGCTTTTTTGCAAAGTGTCTCAAATTATCGTAGTTATGGAAATTGCACAGAGAAACCAGATCCTGCAAATATTTAGAGAACACACATTATTATTTGTATATGATAGTCAAATGCACATGAGATTGTGATAATACTACCACTTATGTTTTACATCATAACCTACCAACACCTGAACTAGTAGTAAGAGAAGCTTATTAAATAAATCAATACCAATGACTGTAAGGCCCTTTGAACATAATACAGTGGTATGATTAAGCTCTAATAACACCTTTAAACTCCTTTTTAAAGTAGTACAAAACCAGATATTTTGCTAATTACTACTTGTTTAATGTATTTCTACTCCAGCTGTATGAAATGCTTCAGGGACAGGAAGAATAATCTGGGCTAGTCTAGCACATAAAACTTCAATCAAAAGGATGAAAAAAGAAAATGTGTGACAATAGAGTTTAATTCAGTTTGACTGGAAGGTCATAACTACAGAACTTCACTATGCTGTTGCATTTTTAAAAGTGAATGTTGCATTCACGTTACTTGTACGCCATGATCATCTATCAGTTTTTAGGTCTAATTATAATACAGAATAAATGCAGTAAATCCTTCACCTACCTACTGTTCTATGATTTCACATTTAAATTATCAAGACCATTTCGCATGGAACATTAATATTTAAACCTGGATTGGTAACTTCTTAGTACTCTTAATTTGCAGCTGTACAGGTGTTAGATAAATAGAAGTATAAAAAAAGTTTTAACTGCTGCTCATCCACACAAACTAAACCCTTGCGTACTGTAAATCCCATGCTGTTGTCAATAAGCTAAGTGAAGACTAGTTATACAAGTGTTCACCCTACGAACTGAAGTCCACCCAAACTAGTATCACTGCAGCTTAACTGTCATCACTAGTTTTACAAAAAGAAGGGGGGGGAGGGAAGAAGGGAGAAGAAAAAAAAAGTGTCTAGTTATGCCTGTAACTTCCAAAGCATTACCAATAATCTTATGTTTCCTGTGAGGCTCTAGATATCCTACTATTCCCTTTTTTTGGAGACTTTTCCCTCCCTCTGCACTTATTATTACTTAATCAGTATTGCAAGGTAGTTTTAGAGAAAAAATAAAAAAGGCAGGTAGTATTTTTTCCATTCTCCTCTCCTAGAAAAAACTCTTTATTAATCATTACAAAGTACTCTCCAAAATCTCTCCTGCTTCTAATGCTGCTATCAACAGACTGCCCACAGCCCTTTCAAAAGCAAGAGACGAAGCTAGGAAAAGCTCGCCCAACAACAGGGCTTGATCTATGAAGACATATTTTATATCAGACTGTTTACAAAAATCAGTTTAAAAATATACATCAGAATAGCAATATTTCATTACAATCTTTCTCTCGTTACAATGAAACACAAGCTGCATTTCCAATGTTTTGAAAATTGTTCACCTCGTGAATGGAGAGGAAGAGAAGTCTGTAAGCAGAGCCCTTCAGCTTACAATGCAGTGGACAAGAGACCAGCTCTTCCATTACTTAGTAAAGTGCTCCTTTTCAAAGCTTTTCCACAATAAATTTCTCCACTGTTTCTGGCATCGTATTTTCTTAAATCTCATTGAATTAAAGTGTTATTTATTACTAAAATACAGATCTCTCCTTCGACTTTCACCTTTGGATCAGATGAAACTTGCTATGTACGGAAGAGTAACAAATCACTCTAGTTCACTCAGCTATACTAACTGCAGTTCCGTAAACAAAGAAAAAAAACCAACAACACACACCCCCCCAAAACAACAAAAAAAAACCCCAAGGCAAAACCAAACCACTAAAGGCAGTGCTGCTTACGTGACAAAAGTGAATTCCTTTAACGCTGTTGCCCATCTTGTCCAAAGGAGGTGACCAGCACATCAATCCCATGACATTAGGAACAACCAGAAGAATCCCACCAGCAACTCCAGACTTTGCAGGAAGACCAACCTATAGAATAATTGCAGAATTACTGTGATCTGCAAACATTCTTCGCTATTTTAACACAACGCATTAGCATTTTACTGAAGATTATTATGCAGCATTTATAAAACATAGGTCTGGAACACACTCAGAGCTGGGAAAGTAGTATTACTGATCTCTTTTTAGACAACAACCTGAAGCACAGTTTGTGGCAAACAAGAGGTACGTGATCATAGTTATTTCCTCTCCATAACACAGAGAATCAGTAACACAGTGAAAAAGGTAATTTAAATGTATTTTTAGATTTAAAAAAAAGCACCTACAACTAAACAGCAGCACACAAGTGTATGCCATAAACGGTTTGCAACAAGGTAGTAGTACAAAGCTATATACGTAACAAAAATAATCTTGACTGGAAAAGGTAAAAAATAAAAACCCAAGAAAACAAAAGAGTCTGCCCATGAAAGTATACAATCACCTCCTTATTTACAATCCAGCGAGTTACTGCTTTTTTCCAATAGGAACTAACTTGTCACACAGCCTCACAGCTCTCTAAGCAATACCTTCTAGGTCACGTGAAGCACCACAATCAATTTAATGTGTACACAACAAGGAAAAACTAAAAATGCTCAAAACAAAGTGCTGAAAGCACAAATAAGATGCAGTACATCTTGCAATAAATACAGAAACATGCTGCTGGAAAACAAAAGCATGGCAAATATATACGACAGCCACTTTCACAACACATGAGGACAATTCACGAGCCTGAGTTGGTGAAGAAAAAGCAACTGTCTGCAAAGGCTTTCTGCTATCCTTTACCTCCTGTCCAGCAGGATTGCTTCAGTTATAGTTTCCAGTTACGTCTGCATCAGGACCTGTTTGTCTCGTGAACAGCCTTTAAGGGACAGTACTTATGTTTCTACATGAAAAGGATTCCCAAATGTGAAGTGGCAGAGACCAGTAAGTGCCATAAGGTATGCTGTACTAGTAGTGCCATGAATCCTAGGTGAGACTTCCCCACACAATGTGCTCAATTACTAAACAATTTATGTAACACCCTTTCCTCTCCCCCAGAAGCAAACCAGCCAGCCCTGGAACACGGAAATCAACAGCACAGATTAATCTTCCCGGTCAGCTATAACTAATATTTGAAAACTACTTACATGGAAGGCAAACTGCCCTGAAAAGTCATACATGCCACAGGAATGCATTAAACTCAGGGTATTCCGGACTGCTTCAGGACTCAGGACTCTCTCACCAGTGATCGGGCAAAAGCCACCGTTAGCCAAAGTTGCTGCCATCACACTTGCTGATTCACATGTTACTTCTATTGAGCAAAGCTTATGAAAAAGAAGTAAGAGATTATAAGAATTAATACTTCTAGCACAGCAAGGCCAACTATAGCAGGATCATCAATATAGAAATACAGAAATTTCTATAGAAATAACATCTCATAAAATAACCTGTAGCATAACATTCGTTAGATGACGCTAGTCGCATCAATTAATATGGTCTCAATATTCCTACTTTACAAATCCCAGCGATAGTGTTTGTAAGCCCTCTTAACAGTTTGGGACACTAATTTTCATGGGTTAGTGTATCTGCTTGATACCTCCCCCCACCCCCCTTATATTCCTTTGAGAGGAAGAGGTCCGGGAAACAACCTCAGTATTTTGCATCTGCTTCAATGGCAAAGCCACAAAATGACTGTTTTGGTTTTTTAAAAAAAAAACGTCGAGTTTGTTTTGTGTGGGATAGGGTTTTTAAAGCCTTAGAAGATCCCACACATTATTAATAGTACATTTAAAGCTGCAAACTCTAGCACATGCAAGTCTTAATACCAGCACTTCCTGCTGATGCAGCCTTATTTCACTTTTCTCTTATATATACTTTACGATATATTAATGATACGACCACATGATAGTTTCTCCCAGGATCCCTGCTTCAGTACAGACTATACATACTTTGGTGACACATCAGGAAATGTGATATGATGCCATCACCTGATGCTGCCTCATTTCTGCAGAAACCAAAAGATAAGTTGGTTTCAACCTGAAGCTGAAATGCTACTCTGAAAAGTAAACAAACTAGTGCTCGTATTCTTGCTTTTGCCAAACAGTCATTACATGATACTTGATGAAGTTACCTAAGCCAAGTTTGCATGAGTAGTTACTACCTGGAATTCTTACTTTCCGGATGCCAAACTCAATACATCCTAGTCCAATCAACTGGAGTTGCAAATCAAGAGATTGTCAGAGACGCATCTAAAATGGCAACTGTGTTTTAAACATATGAAGTATTACACAATATCACCTACTTTGAAAAAAGTGTTTCTAGGTTCTCAGCTTAAGCGCCTGCATTTTGTACCTTGGTTCTCTAAAATGAGAATAACCCGTCCTCACTTTACAGAAATAATAGGAAACTAAGTTTATTCCTGTTCAGAAAGTTCCCAGTTATACAAGGGAAGAAGGAGCATTACAGAAAACCCAAAGAAAAGAAATAACTAGCCTTTTAAGTAGAATCCAAGTAGAGTGTTGGAAAGTAAGCATTGTACAGTGAGGGGGAAAAGAAAAGAAAAAAAAAAAAACAAGAGAGAATTGCCACTCATGTATGAGCTGCCCTTTTTGCAAGTATGGAGTAAAACAGGGATTTTACAAGGGGAAGAAAAATACATGCAGTCATGAAATTAGAGGTCATAATGTATGAAAATAAGGCCAAATTAAAATACATCAATAAAGTTAGTTTTGACATTTCTTAAGGTATGAATAACTTTGCACTCAGAAGCATACCAGGACTTGAGGCAGCGGGATAGGAAGCATTTAAAAAGCATGTTTAAACAGTAAATTCAAATAAATTGTCAGTTTTGTTCTGTAATAACAGGTTCAGAGTAGACTATTAGCTTATACCTAGATTCCAACTCAACAAGAGGTCAACTAAGGCTAATCACAGACACCTTACTTCATAAACAGCCATTCAATCTAAAGATCAGAGCAGGCACATCCCAATACAAAAAACTCAGATTAAATCTGCATTTAAAAAACCACTGTTTTATATTTTGCATGAGAGCAAGTCTCATGAATCAAAACCAGATTCATTTTGAGAATATTTTTTTTTAACCTATCCCAGACTGGCTGAATCAGTAACACAACCTGAACTGCCTCTTGAGAACTATACGCAGCATGTTTTAACATTAGGAAACCCTTACTGAGGAAATACCTCCACACTTGCCAAATTCTCACTTTGTGACAGTTGCAAATAACTTGCTGAAAGTGAAAAAGAAAAAAAATGGGGGAGGAGAGAATATATACGACTGGTTTCTTTTGTTTTACTCATAAGCATTGAATTAAACAAAAAGGAGGAGATACTTAATATTGTTTCCTTTATAACACTATCCTTGAGCTTACAATACAGCATGCATATACTATTTTAGTTACACACAGTTTAACATACTTCACAATACAATAAAGAATAGCAACCCAAAGAGGCAGAAGTATTATGTCAAACTCTCTGAAGTAATACATTTTAAGCTTCTAACTACTAGTGTTGTAAAGAATATTGCTACTTTGCATTAGCAATGAAGATGCTTAAGTACATCACCTAAACAAAAGCAAAACTGGATACAGCAAATATACATCATTCATTTCCAGAGTTTTAACAGAAGCCGACAAGTTTAACTGTAAGCCATTAAAGCCTTTATATCTATGAACAAATCAACTTCTACTGCTTGTAATAGTAATTCTTTACAGAGTCTCAATTTTCAAGTCAGTTACCTGAAAATAGAAGTCTAGTATAGCAACCATATCCGTGCCTTCAGGAAAGCACTGTGGAAGAAAAATAGAGTCTCTAGGTAAAGTTATTATTTTTCTTTCTACTATCACTTTTAGAGAGACATAAATTAAGCTATATTCTTGTCAGCATATTAAGCATTAGGCAGATTTTAAATTAAGTATTTGTTTTAATGGAAGAAATGGAAATCACATCAGATTTAAAAATAACAATGCAGAGACCTCAATAAGCCAGGTATGAAAATATTTTTCAGTACAGCTTTCAGCATATTTAAATCAACAAACTGCAAAACTCATCGAAGAGTTTTATGAAGTCATCCTTACAGCACATTTTATACATTTTATGACAAACAAAAAAATTATTATGGCTATGATCCTGGAAGAAGATAACGGGTGTTCTGTTAAAATGACAGGAGCATCACACTTCCTAAATGACAGTATTTTGAGTAACAGTATGAAAGTATATACAGCGTAAGAATAATTTAAGCCATGCTGTACATTAACAAAACTAAAAATCTTCAGACTATGAAAAAAACCCAGCACAGAGTCTTCAAAATACAACAAACAAGAGAGATCAACCTTTTTTTCTTTCAGGTAATAGCCGATTGCAAAGTTTCTATCTCCACTCTCTCTTTCAGACTGGAACCTTCAAATAATAATAAAAAAAAAAATTAAAAAGACAACGCTTCAAAACTTTTTTTTTTTTAAAAAGGTGAACTTCAGAGACACGTAACATAACTCAGTAAAAATGCACGTAAAAGATACACTACTTGCAAACACAAACATTCTAGTAACGGGACAGGAGTTGCCACAGAAGCTTATCCCACTACACCCAGTTGGAGTGAACTAGCTTGGACAACTGAATACACACAGTCGTGGTTACCGACACAAATGCTTTCTAAACATTTGATATGCAGCCACCGACACGCAGAATTTATTTTTTAATACGAATGCCAGGAAGGTAAGAGTTGCACGTACAGCTCTCGCTGCCATAGCACCAACAGAGCACTAAGAATAATGAACTTCACAGAGGTAACCAATGCCTCTGCGTGAGATTTAGCCACACTGATGTTAGAGACATGCACAACTGAAGTTCTTGTGAATTTTAAGCCAAAAGACACCCTCTAATATTAGGGATGAAATGACGGTTTCAACGTAAATAACTGAACTTTGCCAGAAACTCAGTATGTCAACTACTAGTTGAGGCATTTTCCACCTAACTTCATTATGTAAATAAAAACCACTTACGTAGCATTACTGAATCCAACATACTCATTACCAGCCATTTTATTCATGAATTGCATCACCTGTTAAGAGACAGAGGGGGAGGGAAAGGCATGCTAACGTTTTCAGACATTGAGAAGTTTTAACTGATGAACTTTCAATCCAGCCTTACCCTAAATCTTGTAACACAATTTTACAAATGCAATCCAAACCACTAAATGTTTAAACAGCCAAATACAGATAAAAAGAGGAAACATTCAAAATTACTAAGCTTCCACTTGTGAAATTCCTTGAGACTTTTACCACTTAATTTAGTTAAAAAAGAATGATACAACATTAACTTACGTAGTCAAATTTTTCTGCATTATTTGCTCCTTGCTGCAAGAAAAGAAAAAATAATTTACAAAAATTGTTAACATAAGAAAGAAGTTAGTTCACTTAGAAGTATTAGGATTTTAATGCATATAACTAAGGTATGAGGCTAAATTAAGAATAAGGTACTACGATCATTTCATATATTAATGAAAAAAACTAAAGTGTTAGATAAATGAATCTTTAATTATCATTTAAATTAAATAATCCTATAAGAGTCTTAGCAAACACCTGTATGTTGAAAATGAATTTAAACTGAAAAAGGTATGCTTTATTTTAAGTGCTCTCTGTTCAACTTTACATGTTTAGCATAAGTGAATGTAGTAGGTTAAAGCAAAAAATACAAAACTAACAACAATCAGGATAATTATAATGAAAACACTAACTTTGTACAGATTAGTAACACAAAGGTATTCTGATATTGCCAACAGAGCTGAGCATAGGAAAGTTCAGGCTACTGAAGTTAAAATATTTCCATAGCTAGTGCCCATGCTAAGAATTTAGATTGAAGACTTAAAATAAAGTGTTACCCCTTACTATGAAAATAATTGCATTTAACAAGAAATATCTGGTTTGATTAAAAAAATCTGATTAATGTACTACTTACTAAAAATTAAACTGTTAGAAAAACATAATTTGACATTGTAAGAGTTCATCATGGTGCTAACAATGTAAAAAAAATATCTAAATCCAACTCAACAAGGATACTAATGAAACTTAGTGTTGGTTGGCTTGGGTTTTTTGGGGGGACAAGGGGTGTTATTTTGGGGCATTCCCACCCCCACCCCCCACCCCCACCCCGCTCCTTAAGAACATTCTCAAATTTAGTAGCTACCAGTTAAAGATGTATTAATTCTTTACAGGTCTCTGATAGGTGACCTTTCACAAATTCCTATAGCAAGACACTGAAAGAAGGGTGGGAGGTAAAAAACAGCGCATGGTCTCCTGGGGGGAGATTTTAATTTTTTTTTGAAGTAGCCAAGTAGAATTTGTTTAGGAGCTTTAAAAAACAATGGCAACACATACACAAGTGGAAACAATGTATCTGGAGAAGATGTTTTTATCAATAATTTTAGTATTAAAGATAACTCCGTTTAGGTAACAAAATTCTGCTTAATGTATCTCCAACAATTCAAGACGCTACTTGCACTGTATTTAGTATGGGAACAGGGAAGGAAGTGGAAAAAACTGAAGCTTTATATCAACCAGTACTTTACTTAATGAAATGTGTAAAGCCAGTCTCATTTCCCACTCTGTATGTGGATTAGGGTGTTGCAGATAAATCTTTGAAGCCCATGCATCAGCTCATCTACAAGAGGATGTGCAGTCATACACGTACGATCACTAGCTGAAAGGAACACCACACTGTTTTGTCAATATTATGCGCCAGTGGTTACCTTATGCTTAAAGGCCAATATCCTTAAAGGCAATAATCTCTAGCTAATTTGCAATAAGATAAAAAAACCCTCATGATACATTTCATCAAAATGTTCCTGTATATTATACCAGAACACAAGTCTTAAAAATTTAACTCCAAATCTGTTCAATGAAAAATAATTAAAAGAAGAAATTACCAACTTCATTGAACTGTTGCAGTTGTCAAAATATTCCATAGATCCTAATGCTGTAAAATATGTAACAACATTTAAACCACAAAAACCTTTTCAACCTTTCAAATGCACAATGAACATCTTTTTCTGGGAAAGTGGGTCAGCATTAGTTATGGGATGCTGCATTGATAATTGTATGGTTAGACATGTATAATAAATTGAAACAAGTTCTTTGGTTAAAAAAAAGAAAGAGGGAGAAAGGGATCATGCTTGCTGCAAAAATATAAATACATAGTATTTCACCTTTTTTTTTTTTTTTTTGCCCAGTTGAAAAAAAAATTCCTAGCCCTTCAACAAAAACCTGGCTTTACTAGCAGCATACAGAATTGGTGGGCAAAAGACTCAATGCAAACTCTTTCCACATCAACTTGTTATAAAAAAGGTTTCTTTTAAAAATTCACATCTAACCTTGTACTTTGGGAGGAAAATCTGTACGCTAACTCAGATGATGCATTTTTAGTCCTTGACGTTCCACACACTTGTAAAGGTACTTTATATCAAACACAAAAGCATCGTTACTGAAATTAGACTGCTCGTATACCTAAAATTTTTTAAGTAATCATATGACCAAGACTTCAGTAGGGATTTAACATAATGAGTAACTAGAACAGAAAACTTCGCTTCCATACACATGATGACTAAAACCCCCAACATATTAGTTTCCCTCTTTCAGCAGCTGACAGAGGTATGCTGCTCCTCCTAAAAAGCTGAAGAGACACAGAGGCAACACACAATCTACAATTAAAATTCAAGTGCAAATATAAAATCCTAACATTCAGAACACTTTTCCGTAATAATTTAAACAAATACAACAGACAAGAAAACTTCCGTTCTTGCACAAGTACTACTTATTTTTAGCTTGACTGCATAAGCCTATGAGTTTGGGGGCATTGCAACAATATCTCTTAAAAAGCATTTTTATTTAAGTTCAGGTGCAATTCAACTGCCTAGAACATCAAAGGAAACATTCCATGCACTAACTCCACAAACACTTAGCACATTTACTGGAACATATGTTCATATACACACTTACTGTACACATGCTTGTGTGTATATACATATGAAAAAACACTTCTAAATGAATAAAAAATGAAGTTGAGAATGTTACGATTGAAGCAGTTTGATAGGCAGAAAATTCAAACTTGCAGAAGACAGCTCAATACAATCTTGTAAACACTTAAAACCGCAATGGGCACTATGGCTGTCAATCATAAATTTGAATTTTTTGACTGTGTCAGGTTTTAGTGATCTTCCCTTTTTTTGCTCTCCTTAAAAAAAGGTAGAAATAATAAAAAGTATTTCTACCAGAAAAATAAAAGCACCTGCATAGGCTGCATGCCTACAGGTACACAGCGAAGAAGAGACCCACGGATACTTACCAGAGCTTGCAACACAATTAGGCAATATCTATTAGAAAAGTAGCTAGTATTAGCCACTTTTCATGGATCAACATTCAGTGTTCATACAATTAGACCCCGTAAACTCTTACCATGTGTCTCTAGTTAAAGTAACTTTTCAATTTTGAATCTAAACTAAGCTAATAAAAACATGGGAATCATGAGAAGTTTATAATCTCCTAATAATGTAAGATTATTCAAAAATTCCTTTCTGGAATTTTTTTAAGCCAAGTTTATAGCCTAACACTATACTGTGGTGAAAACATAAAAAACCATAAAATCATAATGCTATGTCAGAGCGCGAGAAACTTCTTTTCTTACAATTGTGCATCTTACATTAACTTAACTATCAATGTCTTTATTTTAGTTTTCTGTACTTACACACGTTTTTAACCTTATTTGTTAATCTGGGCCTGTTCTGTGAGAACGGCTGTCTTGACAGCTTAGCATGTGTTTTCAGCTCTGAAATACTTGAGAGCACACTGTCACAGAGAGCATTTGACCCATTAAGACCAATACTATTACTATTTCAAATACACGCAAGAATTATTTTTGTATCCTTCAAGTATTAAATGCTTGCATATGTGACCACTGAATACGTGTAATTTCAAATACCACTAGTACATATTCTATGTCAAGCATCCAATACACTTGAGTTATAATAAAAAGTGCAGAATAATGTGAACATACATTCTATCCAAAATTAGTTGCTACAAGAAACTGAATAACCCAGAACAAGAGGAAACTTCAAGCAAAATAAAATACCTGGCAGAGAAGATCACAACACCAACACGTTTTAAAGCGGTATGTATGTACATTTGCACATCAGCCTATCAGAAAAGATAACTGGATTGGGTAGCACAGAGCAATTAAGCTACAGCTGTACTATTTATTGTAACTATATTGTCAAATTAACCCAACAAACCATGCATTTTCCCACCCCTCAGGTATTAGACCGTAACTGTATAGGTTTCCTAATAACTGCATCCTGACAGTAAACAGCCCCTTGGCACAGCTGGACAGGTTTTCCCACCACTCTGCCTCATTTATTTTATGACATATTTAGAAAGCTCTCCAGCATATCAGATACACACCTCTTCATGTTTTATACAAGAAAGAAAAGCTGTCATTGGATTCATTTTTTTCAGCGTCAGTAAGATCAGCACTGTCGTCTTCTTGTACACCACATTTTTGCAAGGACTATGAATATTGCTATGCCCTCCTGACGTGTCTAAATGCTTCCCACGTTAATTCATCACCGCAGACTACTTCCCTTCACCAAGCCGTCGAGTTTACTGTCACTGGCTGCATAAGATCCTGCATGTGGCTGTCAGCACTTCGAGGATTTATACAGACTGTATTTGCCCAAACCTTTGCTGTTAGACTAGGAAAGCTTTTGTCTACAGATGGAATCTTGAAGCATACCATAAAAATGACTTAAGATTAGTCCCTTGTCCTCTGGTGATTCCTTCCACAGCCATCTGCCGCCTTCTACATATTTCACTCTGGATCCTTCATCTCATTTGTACCGCTAACACGCTACCCTCCCCGGTCAATAAAGATTCATGGAAGTGGGTATTGCTGACACAACCACTGATGCTCCTGGAGCTGACATGCTTTGAGAGTTGAGTTTAAGAAAACACAACAGATCAAAGCATTGAAATCTATCCATACTACAGGCAACAAAGACTTTTTCCAGTCAATGTGATGTACAGCAATGTGAGTAGTTACAGAGCACTGAATCCGTACTAAATCTGTACGGGACCTGAATCTCCTCCTTTCCAGCACCTGCATTTCCTTGGAGACACGGAAGAATTGACCATTTTATTGAATATCACTTTTCCACAAACTCCTGTAATTGCCACTACAATTTTCTTTTGATAACAGCTATTTGAAAACTGTTGTAACTATGTAATTTACATAACTAGTAATAAAGGCAAATGGCTGTACAATTACAAAGGGAAAAGGTCCTTAGGGTTTTGCTTTGTCCTTAGGTTCCTTTTGCTAAAGCATTTTTATTGTAGATACATGCTTTAAATTGCTGGAACAGTCTGTGGAGTGTAATGCAAGTACAGTTAGAAAAAGCCATGAGTTAAGGCACTAAAATGTAAATACACCGTAGTTCCAAGCACATGGAAGTGGGAGAATCATTTAAGCTGGTAAAAGTATGATACAGTCATGCCTAGGTAAGCCAAACAAATGTAAAACTTAACATGCACATATACTTCATTATTTATTGTTACAAATGGCAAGGACTAAACAGAACACTACAGTTCAGGTCTACGCTCTGTTCCAAGGAGTGTATACCAAATTCTTAAGACAGTCAGAACTGGGTATGTGATGCTAAGAACCCTTTTTTCCCCGAAAAATGTTACCTAGTTACGTATTCTAACAAAAAAATACTGTACTCCAAGCATCATCTCTTATGATGGTAATTTGTGTCAGTGTCTAAGAGCAGTTGTGTCCAAGAACATGCATACTAACAGCTGCTAAATTCAGTACAATGTATGTGAATTTTGAAAGACTTCCTGTACCAATTTCTCAGGAAGAGATAAACTAATGAGTATCAAAGGAGGTAAAAGCATTCTTAACACTGAAATACAGCAACAATCTCTCCATAGCTATTAACATGACATCATTAGATACATCTGCCCTACATGGTGAATCCAACCATATTTAATAATCCCTTAATTTTCCTGGACTCTAGGAGCCATACACAGTCTTCAAGATATGCAAATAACACCTCAAATAAACAAAATGAATGGAGAGGAACTGAGGGCAAAGCATGGGTTAATTGAAGCCACCTTTTCCAGAAAAAAAGCAAGTCTTAAGATTAGATCAAATATAAATGTGAATTATTTTAATCACTGAATAGTTACTAGGCAATATTGTTAACTTGCAGATTGTGAAGAAGTTATTTCATGAAAAATATAACTATTAAGTAACTTTGAACCTGTGACCCTCTATGTAATTTTCTTCAGAATATGTTTAGTTTGGTTAGTTATTCAAATGACAAAGGGTATCTTAGTGGAAGCAGCACATAAAATACTCTACATTTTAATCACACCAAAAACAAATAATGGAGTGTGATAAGATATGCGTCCATTAGACGTGCAGTTACCACATGCAAAAACGACAGTGCAATGCAATACTCTTCATAAGAACATTACAGAAAAGAAAAAAACACCCAAAAAACCCCACCCAGCAAAAACAATCTCCCAACCTTCTAACAAATATCACAATTGCATGCAGTAAACAAATCTATGTTATCTGTTCAGAAGTACACCATTTATCAAGGACTATGTGCCTGCTACAAGAGGCACATGCTTGTGTTTTTGCCTTATGACCAGTAGGGCATGTTGTAGTAGGGCTAACATTTTGACATTTCAGACAAACGTGTTAAGTCAGGTTTTAAAATTCACTATTATCCAAGTGAATTTCAATGCTCAGTCAACCTTTAAAAAATATTAAATGTGAATAAATTTACCTGTCATACTTAAGGCCATTTTCTTTCACCTACAGCTATTAAAGATAAATGTCTTTAAGCAGGAGTTCTTACACCTTCTTTAAATATAAAATAACAGAAAATCATGATCTAAGTAATTTTAAAATCAACAATTTGGAAATAGGAGGTAAGAAACACACTGTAGCTAATGGACTTTAAAACATAACTAAGAAAAAGGCTGTAAACAAGAATCTTAGACCTCTGAGGTAAGAGTATTTACTTTTCTACTTCAAAACTCCAAGGGACTGACATGTTCCCCACAATTCTAAGCAGGTACCCTTAGGAAAAAAAAAATAAAAATATATATAGCTTTTTGTACCAGTGGCTACCAAAAAAAAAAAAAGCAAAGCAGAAAATACTAGTAAAGTAACTAGCAAACATTAGCATTACACGGAATTTATGCCATTTACAACTTCAAGAGATACATACAGAATTTTCTAAGGAAAAATAAAATACAGCTTTCCAAAAGGTTCAAGATCATGGACTAAAGATGTGAAGTCATATTCAGCTATGGCTTACTCTGCAAAATACAGGTGTTTCCAAACACGCTTATTTAAGAAAGCACATTTAACATCCCAACAGAAACTATGCAACATAGAAGTTAAACATAATTTAGTTGTACAGTATGTTAATAGCAGACAAATTCAGTATTAAGACTGACAAGTAAATATAGCTGCATTGCTCCTGTACAAAATATAGTATCTTTCATTTCTTCTGCACAGCAAGAAATACTCTTGTAACTTTGTGCTATGTAAGAGCAGCAGACCTTCAGAAACATATTTCTAAGTGCTATGAAGTATATTCCTGAGGACATACTCTTGGCATTCAAGAAATGTGAGGCAATTCTCTCAAGAGACTATCAAGTGTTGTGCAGTTAAAGAAGGAAACAAAACTAAAAATGCTCAGGAAAAAGAAAGTCAGTCAGCTGCACTGTTACTTTTTAGGAGCTGCTTGTCTAATACTGCATCTGTTTGGAAGTGTTACTACTTCCAAAACAGCAAAGCCTGTCTGCTTGCTAATGAGTAAACTGCCATCAGATACTGCACACAAACAGTTCATAAGCTGTACAAGATACTTTTTCTACATTCCATTAAAATACTCTCAGAGAAACTAAAAATGAACTTTTTACCTTGATTAAAGACGTGATCACAATTGCTCCAGCATTCACCATAGGGTTATGAGGCCTGTCTGTGAAATACAGTTTTCAATTACAAATATATCCCAAGACACATTTGCCAAACAAAACCAGTCAAGTGTTTAAATGAAAAATGATAAATACTAATGTGTGACTTAAAGCTATGATTATGGAATACAATCCTAAATTTAAAATACTGCAACCCAACATTATACACATTTTTTTGAGCAAGCTTAGAACACTCAGCCTTACGCTAATTAACAGCCTAGTAAATTAATCTGTTTGGCATCATTCCTTTTCTTGAAAATTTTTGAATCCTCTCCAGTGTTCCAAGATCTGATCAATGCAACATTTGCAAGTGGAACAACCCCTAAAGGACTTTCCAATTTTTCCTCCAAGTTATCAAGTCTCAATGATTTTAACAGTGTTCGAACAGGTCCTTAAAAAAAATAATTTAAAATCCAGTTCTTGAATTTCCTTATTGCTGTATACGAATACAAATCTTGATTTATTTTTTGACAATCAGAGGTTTCTATTGGCAGCTTTTGAAATCCAAACAATTTACTCAACCTCACTAGAATTTAACTTACTTTATAACTGACTTGCATATACCTGCTACACTTATGTTTTTCTTTTTTTCACAATTCTCCACATTAACAGTATTTTTACATTCCCAGTCATTCTTGGCTGCTCATGTAAATGAATATTTTTTTCCCCTTCCTTCTTTTACAAAAAAAGCTTCCTTATCAGCTGCCTTACTTCTCCCAAACACAAGTTTTCATTCATCAACATTTAACTCATATAGGTTGGGTTTTTTTGTTGTTTAACCAACATTTTTGCTGTGTCTTTTAACTAGGAGGCTGATTTTTGAGGGTTCTGGTATCTGAAAACCTCAACCATTTCTCAATACATTAATATTGTGACAGGTTTGAATTCTTTTTAATTTGCTGTTACTTTGTATATCTCCAAATTTGAAAAAAATACTAATTTAAAACCCAAACAAAATGTTCACCATTTTTATATATAACACACACACACACACACACTAAAAGGAACCGAGGTGACTGCTTTTTGGAGATTAGTCCAATCTTCACAGTATACACACACACACACACTTTCCCATCAAAATTACACTGGTGATCGTCAATGGCACTTAGCCAGCTATAACTATCAGATTATCTCCAAAAACTAATCATCTCAAATTCCTTTTAATATTTTTCAGAAAGTCAATATTAAAAGGAACTTCAAAAAAACATTATTCTATTAGTAAAAAGGTAAGACAAGTATCTTCCGTCCAAAAAAGAAAAAAGTGAAGCTCTGCTAAAATACAAGCTTAATGTCTGTGTACTTTTAGATGTTAGTGCCATTCCTCTCCTCTCTGACAGGGACTCACAAGCTGGTCTGATCTCATCTGATTGTACTTAAGATCCACCTGTATCGAACATCCTGTTCTACTCGTGTCAGTTACAAAAGCAACTTGGGTCAAATACATTTGACTTTTTACTAAAACTAGATTCTGAGTCAGAAAAATGTAGCATTTCCAGAGCTTCCTAACTCTGTCTCTCCTTATGGACCAAAAACCTGAACAACAATCAAAGATGGTGCAAGTCCAATGACTAATCACAAACTGCTGCTCAGACAGGACATCTGGAGGGCATTTTCTCCACCCTCCCACCCAAAGCAAGGCTATTGCCAAGGCTCCATCAGGTCAGTCATGCCTTTAGCTAGCAAAGTCTTGAAAACCTCCAAATACTGCAAATCCTCAACCTCTCTAGCAATCCTGTTCCTCCAAGAGGACAAGTCTACCCTAACAACCAACCTGCACCTCCCAAGCCACAGCGTGGGGCCCCTGGCCCTTGTATCATCTGCCACTACTAAGAAGAGTGACACAAATCTTCATCTTTGCAATTGCTCTTCAAGAGTTCCAAGTGGCTCCCACGGGAGCACTTTTCACCCACTCCTTGGGAGTTAGGTGCCCTGGACTCCACAGCACGTTGGCAGCCCTCCACTACAGCCCCCTCCACTTTTCCAACAGTTTCCTTGAACTGGGGATCCCAACTCACACTCCAACACAACTTTATGCATGATCAGAACAGTCTGCCAGCCTCATTTCTTGCTCCAGCTACACTTCTTTACAGCTTCCTCTCATCAGCATCAGTATCATTCCAGTCCATAAACACGTTAATGACTTAAATCACATACAGCCCATTCCACAAGTATTATGTTTTGCTCTTGACTCTTCTGCACATCTCTACGGTTCCAATCTGCCACGCAAAAAAAAAAAAAAAAGTATTCCTAAACTCCACATCACATGCATATCTGAATAAAAAGGATGTGTAATGTTTACTTAGCATTCAGCGACTCAAAAGCTTATCAATGTGGTAAGTCTACACACAGAATATAGCCTCTGAAAGTATGGTGCAACTCATTTCCTTGAAGATGTCACCACTTACCTTCAATGTCACAAGGCATTCTTGGTTACCTTCTCCTCAACCCCAAAGACTCCTGTCTCTCACTGCTTAACATCTCAACTACACGTACCAGCTCTAGCCAATTCACAACTAACAAACCTCCATGTGCTGCCCTCACATGAAAAATGGCAAGGACCTTCTACTGAAACGAAACACAGGCTTTCCTGAATGTACTTCTGAAATGAAGCTGTGCTATGTTCCGCCCCACACACACCTTAATGAGTCAGCAAGGAACACATTGTGGGAGCCTTAACAGCTACAGCGAGGTACAGCAGCCCAGCTGGCCACACGCTAACAAAAGCGCTTCTCTGAGGGTCTCTCCAGCTCTTCCTTAACACAAGCACATCACAGAGCTGAGCAGAACACCTTCCGTTAATCTACTACTGCCTCTTCTAAGCAGAAGAAATCCTGTCACGGTTATCCAGGTCCCGGAAAGTTATTTTCACTATTATCTGCACAGCACCAGATAATACTATCCAAACACTTCCTATACATAGATATCTGTAATTGACAGATAACCCTTCTATCTTGCCAGAGTAGCTACAGGCTTCCCGGAGAGGGGGTCAACACCCCAAGCTTGTCAGTGTTTTAGAGGCATTTACAGTGCCCTTAATAACATCCTTTAACTTGGTAAGCCCTGAAGTGCTCAGCAGTTGGCCCAGATGATTGGTGTAGGTCCCTTCCAACTGAAACATTCTATTCTACTCCACAATGAAGAACCTCTCCACAGACTTACGATATACTGGCCTTTTTTAAGGGCCAGGATGTCTAAATAAAATCCTACAACATTCTGAAAGACTCCTGCTAAATTCAAAGAGATGTCTTCCACTCTTGTCAATAATACTTTCATTCCATGGTATTTTTTCACCTCTTAGGCATGTATAGGTTCTGACACTACCTTCATTTTAAGGAAGTCCCCTCCTAAAGCAGCAGCAATTACTAATTTACCTAACAGTGGGTGCCATCAGCAAGGGGATTCCATGTTGTACAACCACAAGGAATGAAGACCGATACTGTAATTGCAACAGTTTGCCAAAAAGGTGAACAAATTCATCTATTAATCTTTAGAAAGAGGTATCAAACTCTGCAAAGCTGACACACCACTAAAAACCATAAACACACACATACACTGTATAATAAAGGCAATGATCTGCTCAGACAGAAAAAATAAAAATCTTCTATGCAGCTTCTCTGGAAGTCTCTTATACTGCTGTACCATCTCATTCTACTTCAGAGTAAATTCATAGTTTTATCCTTAATGAAAAGCACAAGTCATAATAACCCTTTGACTTTAACTGGGATGCCCTGATTAAGTCTAGCACTGATTCAACCATTTGTCTCTCACATAAACAACCCACTAACGCCTCTGAATAGTAAATATATTCCTCACCAATGCAGTGCTCTGTTTCTCCTGTGGGAAGGAGATGCTTATCTAGAATAGCTCTTTACATACAGAACTGCAATACATTTAATAGGTATATCTAAATTCAAAATAAAAGAAAATATGATTTATTTAGTTACCTAAAAATCTCTCCACTGGAGACTGTGAATGGTGATTAATATGTATTTTTTAATACCTTAAAACTTCTTGTCCATTAGCACAACTGCTCTACCAACCTGCCATGCTGCAAACTATGCCTTTCCCCTAACAAACTCAAATTAAAGTGATTTTCCTCTGCCAGTTCTTCTGACCTTTTTTGTCCACCACTGGCCTTAGGCCCTTATTGTATGAAAGGGCTTGGAGCCTTTCAGCACAGAAAGCAGAGGTTGCCCCACATATGCAACATAGTTTCAACACACAGAACAGTTCATCATGGCAAGTTCTTTCCAAAATTACATCAAAATTTGTTTGTCGAACAGAAACATAAAGAAAGAATTCCATCTTTGATTAACAAAATTCTTCAGCAGAACAGGTTCCTGGCAATCCCTCATTCAATTACAATGCAACATTTATTACCAGACTAAGTTCCACAAACAATTGTATTATTTGACTAATCCTACAAATTATTATCATCAAGAGAAAGACTCATGTACGGATAAGAGATACTAACTGTACATATATACAGGTACTGTCAGTCATGTTGCATCCAGAACTCAATAATCATTAATCAGTTTACAGCTTTCTTCATGCCCATGACGAGGAAAATTGTTCCTGATTATGCCTATTTCAGACATATTTTACTATGTAAAAGCCCTGAGCTATTTCAATCAACTAGAATAATCTGTATATAATTAAAATGGGCATTGCTTTAGTCCTCCAGAAACCGGAATTATTTGATGGGCCATATTATTTTTATCAAACAGAACAAGTTTTAAAATCAAATATTCACACGGCTGCAAGTTTCAAAATTTCCATTGTACAGTGCAGACCTTACTCAAAACATACATGATTCTTCATAACACTTTTTGTTATAAGTTGGCATTTTTAGCTATGATTTAAAATGGTCTTGTAATATTCTCCATTCTTTTCAGCTTGAATCTCAGTACTAGTAAACACAGAAATGGAAGAACATCCTCTTTTAGGAATCTTTAATGTAGTATGTATAAAAAACAGCTTCAGATGCATGCCAAACCAGTTTTCAACTACCTGCATGTCACTTCGTGAAATGCCAATTACAAACATGAAATTCATCCATATCACAATAACCAGAAAGCAAACAGATTAAATATCTATATTTTTATTTTCAAATATGATCTTCAAAGTACTCACACGTGTTCAAACTGCCGAATACTCTGCATATCCAAACTTCATACATTAATTTAAATCTACAAATGTAATCCCTTCTACCCTCCTCCACCTTCACTTGCAGAAACCTGACTTCCCTTTCTTTCCTGTAACTGAAATGTTCCTATTTAATCGACTTCTACCTTTTAGTCTTTCATTTAAGGACTGTATAGATAAGAATGTTCAGGTTAGTTTTAACACATTTTTCTCATGTCAGCTATACTGGCCATATAAGCATATACTTAAAAAATCAAAATTTTTAACAGATTAATTAGTCTTGCCCATTAATTTCATGCACACTGGAAAACTTACAATAATCCCATTTCTCTTATTGCGTAAGAGTCTTATAAAACCTTTTACAGTCTAACAGTAACATAAAAGATCATATCCTAACAACTAATCTTCTCTCATAGTTCCATTTTAAAAGCAGCAATAAAGAGAAGAAAATAATTACTATACTTTCTGTCATTTCATTAAAAGTAAAAAAGCCTCAGAACACCGGTAGTGATCCAAAAGACAAAAAAAAAAAAAAAAAGGGCAATTTTCAGCACCATCAAAACTTTTTCTTATATGTCAGTTTTCTTAGGACATGAAAGATAGTCTTCTTCACACTGTACAAAGTTGTATTTTGAAAAACTGGGAAAGCAACAACAAGACAGCAAAGCTTGGCAAAATGCTTAATTCCCTCTTGACAATATATACGCATGTTGGTATTTCATTAACACTAACATAACAAAGAAAAAATAAATTGTCAAGACCCATTTTATTTGTAAGTTTGGAAAGATGATTTTAAGGTATGTACTAAATATAATTATGTATCATTAATATATTAGTAATATAGATATTTAAGAAAGAATTCAATACAGTCCTTGACAAAAATATCACCCAAGCCTTATGCTGTTAATTAAATATTAATTGTAATACCATGGCAACAGAAACATTGTCTGTTTTCTGACTGAGGAAGATCCATTAGAAGAAACGTTTGTGTTTCAGAGATAACATCCAGTATTTCCTCTAAGGCTACATGAGTCATCCTTCTCAGATTTTTGCCATATTTTTAAAAATAACATTTTCGTGCTTGAGAATTCATATAATATGAAAAAGAAATAATTTAGATAAATACTGTGCAAGAAACTCTTGCTGAAGCACTTCTGCCACAGGAAAAAAAAAATAAATAAAAAAATGTTGTTTTGAATCAGCAGTCAAATTTAGTTTAGAATAATCTGTGGGAAGATGTGCTCATTTTTGCCTTCTGGAAGCCACCCAGTGCTGGCCTTTGGCACCAGCACCTGCTTCTCAGAGGGCTGAGAAGGGAAGTGACATACACATTTCTTAAAAAGGAACCAAAGATTTTAAATTCTTCACCACTTGGTACCAACTCAACTAACTAACTATATAATTCAAATGCCTACATTATCACAATTCTTTGGTTTCTCCTACAGCTGGATAACTATCAAATAGAACAGAAGTAATCAAGCATCTTTTGCTAGCATTCTAAAATTAGGCAAAAGCAAGTAACAAAGGATAAGCCTACCCTTCTGACAGCAAAATATTTTGGGACACTGTTTAATAATAAGACTTAAGAAGAAAAAGTAAAATAAAGAGACTGAAAAAACTGAGTTGCTTGGTTTATAATTTTCTAAAATTGAGTATTTGTATTATTAAGTATTATATGTATCTTACCATCTTCATTCAGGAACAGTTTGTTGAATCTCAGTCCACTAGGCTCTTTACCAACATATCTGTGCACATACTCTGTGCCAAGATCGTTAACAGCAATAGCATATTTCAAAGGCTTTACACAGGACTGAAGACAAAATGGAACTTTGGTGTCGCCAACAGAATGCCTGGGAAAAACACAGATGAAGAGGTTTGAAATTTCCTGTTTGCCAGCTGTGGCAAGTAAAATGTTACATGCTTCATCTGTTCTTCAAAACGCTAGGACTATTAACAAAAACACCCCAAAAACCAAAAGTGTATTATTACTAAGTCTCATTTTAAAGAGCATAACAAAAAGATGTAAAGGTTTTAACAACTGCCTCCATAAACGAGGCATAACAAAGTCTGTTGCTGGTGATTACTGCAGATGTAAAAAACCAAAAGCATGTTCAGAAATGGGTTTGTACCAAAACAAAACAAACAAACAAAAAATCACCTCACACCTCTAGTATCACACTTACCCCACTCAACTGCAAACCACATACTCACCAGGGCAAAGCTGACCTGAATATAGCCACTACACGTATTTCTATCTATATAAACAAAGATCAGATCCAATTCACTTTTGGAATTTGAGGGCAAGAATTAAATAGCCATATTTACAATCCCTTTGCTAATGGCCTAGGTATTTTATTACCATTATTAAATGCTATCTTTTGGAAAGTTTACTTTCAATGTCTGTCAGACTGCATTGAAGAATGACTCATACAAGCAGCATATGCCCCATCTAGAGCGAAAAGCTCCAAGCAGCCACTTCTCCCATGGCAAGATCAGAAGTGTATTTGTTTCTTTTCATTGCAGCAAACATGATGTTTCAGAGAAACCTCACCGAATTATTCTGGCATTATAATAACTAACACTACACAACATTAAACATTACAAGAATTAACATTATAAAACACTTTCATTAGTACATGTTATAAATAAAGCAAAATGCCAATTTAAAATATTCAAAAGGAAGAACATCTTTACTTTTAAAGCTGTTTTACTATGGATAGATGGTAATTCAGGCATTGAAGCAGGAAGCTGAAAAATACTTCAGCTCACTTGTACAGCTCCTCCCCTAGAGATTATATAGCATATGGCTAATAAGAAACAAAGATCATAACAGATCACATTAAAAAGAACCTCGATCCATAGTCACCATAAGCAAGTCTAACGCTCTCTCTCAGGAATGCCCCATTTACCCAGGACATACTCAACATCTACAAATTATGGTACTCAGAATACATAGTATGACCATATCAAACCGAGGGCCAGCAGAGACACGCAAGCTGCTGAGTATCTCACATTGTCTACTCACAAAGGTAGGTACAGAATAGTTTACCTTACCTCATAGCTAGGTGGTGAGAGATACTCCTTTACATTTAGGCTCCTAACTGTCTCTGCCACACTAAGTTACTAACAAAAAATAAAAATAACGTAACTCTAGCTGTATCTAAGACCTATATACGCCCTTACAGGAGAAAGTTTAAACCTGAAAAGCAAAGTTATGTTAAGTTCCATCCAGTTCCCACACCTTCATTTTCTTTGTAAAGACATACAGCAGTCTTATAATAATGCTAGAGTAAAAGCATTAAAGTGTAGAAAAGGAACTAACTTCTAAGCACACTGTGACTTACAGAAGAAGTAATACAGCTTGAGGCACGGGTACTATTAGACAAAGCTCTTCAACTCCCAAAGATTAATACCACGTAAGCATTGTCTCTATCCTGTCCTTTGATTATCATCAACATTACCCACAGCTTAATTATTTGGATCGTAAGTGCAATATAATACAGTTTTAAACAAAGTATTTACAAATACTGTTTAAACAATATTTTATAATAATAGCAAAACAATTCAGGTTAAACAGAAAAACAGAAAAAAGTTAAGAAACATGACCAAATGGGTTTTACTTCTTAAGTAACTCCAGTAAAGCTTTTTCTTTATTAAACCACAAGATATCACAAAGTGCTGTATGAGTCAGATAGTTTAAATAACTGAAATAGCAAAATCTAAAAGTTAGAATGTACCTCTGTCCATCCACTGTGCAAAGTGACACACCCCACAAATCAGGGCTGAACTTGGCCAGCTGTGGAATATAGTCAGCAACCTATCACAGCATGAAATAAAAGAGAGACAGTACATCCAAAATACTTAATATATGTCAATTAAAACAAACATCAATGGAAAGGACACATAAGGTTCAAATGAATTATTCCACTAATAATCACCTAGCATATCTAAAACTTCATTACAAATTACTATATTCACTAGATCGTTATCAATTAGAACTTTTTTCAGCATGTTCTAAGAGGAACCTCTGTTCTGTGTTATAGCACGTTTAGCGTTTTCAAATCATATAAAATTTTAGCTTGTAATCAAGTTTGGGGGTTTAAAAATTTTTTGAAAATAAACACTAGAATAAACTTTAATTACTAACATAGGTATGGTGTTGACAATTACTTCTGTCACACAACCACCCAGTTGTGCAAAGCAGCACAATTCCTTAACAGGCTAAAGTTTAATCTGACAAGCTATATAGCAGTTTAATAGTTTACCTAAAATATAGAAAAAACACCCCTGTTTCTCATTCTAACCTCAAAACCGTAGAAGACTGTTAAGAGATAAGGAGCTGTATTTCTATCACACTTTACAACTTGCAGACATAAATGAACTTCCAAAACCATTTCACCAAGTTATCAGTTTAATATTTTGCTAAAAATGTTAAGAAAAATCCGTCTACTTAAAGAACATATTTGCTTAATATCAAGAAATCTACAGAAGTTTGAAGTTGAATTTACAAACAGGTTACCTTTCCTCCAGATTGTTTTTTAGCACTTTCATACAACTCATCAATATGTGAAGTAAATGACATAAAATCTGGAATGACAAACTTCCTCCTGAAAGCTTGAGTAAGCAACACAATATTACTTTGTACACACCTGCAAAAAGTTAAAGAAGTTTATTAGTATTTTGACAAAGTACTGTCAAAAAGCATACCTGAGTAGCAATTACATGCTATTTAAGTAAGGACCATCAGTCCCCTGAAGTTAACATGCCTACAAGAACAGGTCTTCATCAGAAAGACTCTTCAATTTCCTACTTCATAAGTTTTATTTTTTTTAAAGTATTTAAAATTGTTTCATTGCATTCATTTTCACGCCTTTTTACTTAAAAGGTCTTCTTTTTGAAGCTTCCACTGTGAGGCTGTACCGCAAGGTACTACAAATTTGCCTTCAAGTAGCATCTAAGCTTGCAAAAGGGATCTAAGCCACGCATTTCTTGGGATCAAGACATGCGAAGCTGTTTCTAACCCAGCCTCTGCCCAAAGAAGTGCTAACTTCAGAGTTAGATGGGACCCGAGAGATTCAGGGTTGGTTTCTCTTGCCTCCAACTGGTTTTACCACGAACAGAGGGAGAACACTGCCAACAGACCAAACTGGAATGAGTTTACACTCTAATAAAAATAAAACTCTGCAGAAGTACTCGATAACATCTTCCAAACTAAGCAAAAGTTAGCAGTACTGCAAGTCTCTTGCTTCAAACTACCACCAGCTGAGGAATCTTTGCTGCCTTTTAACCCAGAACACAGTTACGTTATTGTCCACACCCTCGGAACATCAGCCCATCTGGTACATTTAAAAAACTGATGAAGTGAAAAGGACTTATCTAGGAGAAGCAGAAGAAAGGAAGGATCAAAACACAAGCTGGGACAAGCTGCTGAAAGTGGTGTGTCTGTGGGTTAGGTTGAGCAGGAGCAAGGGTGGGAATTGGGAGCCATTAACACGTCAGTTGAAATATGACCTGATAAAGAGTATTAACAGCCTTATCCCAGTGCAAGAAAGAGGAAAGGAAGGTTTAACACCAAACAGTTTCCTTAATGTGTTCATACTATGCTTTCTGGCAGGGTTGACAAAAGCAGAAACATACTGTTAGTACAGACAAATGGAAATCTAGGCCCATACTATGAAGGAGTAACGTAGCCTTCCAAAGAACACTTATTCTGAAAGTAAAAAATTAATTTTTAGGGAAATATTTTATTCTGAATAGATACTTCCAATAATCCTACTATTAAAAGTCATTATCAGTTCAAAATGAAGATGCATGCCAAGACCAGTGAACAAACAGAACTACCTTCCCTTTTGATCCCCCTCTTTCAGTTTGAACTCCTTTGTACTTAGCCCGAATTCAGCTGACAGCCATTTCTAATGCTGGTAGGCACTATTCTCCAAGAGTGAAAGAGCAACAGCAGAGAAGTCTGTTGTACACAGTAGCCTCTCAAGAACTGCTCTGCCTGTAATACACCTCTTCATTAGTCTATGTTAAAATTGCAGCAGAGTTGGTTTTGTTGCAATCTGTCATGCCTATCCACTCCTTTTTTATGTATCTTGCAAAAAAACCTGTTCCTTTTTGTTCCCAGCAGCCTCCAATTACAGTTACCTATTCCAGGTGCAACAACCCCTTTCCAAATGTACTTAATAACAGTGATGGCAGCGATGTGTGCAGAAGGAATAACAATATAACATGGATTAGGTTTAAACTTCAGATGCACGTCTACATTGTCTGTAGCACCTGCACAGCATTAAGCACTCTTGTTAAAGAAAAAAAAAAAGAAAAAAAAAAAAGACTGAGGTTCACCAAAACCTATTAGAACAACTCAATACAAAGCATGGAAAACAAAAAGGCGGCAGTATCCACTCAAATACAAACTTTTCTCCTAATTTTTATAATCTCACCCTAAAGATTTCTGTCTTGTCAAATCCCAATCCAAGCATTTCTTCCCCTATTTGAAAACATTTCTTTTCAATCTATAACCCTTCCCTGATCCATTTGGGTTAGGAAGATTAGGATGCAAGCCTTACGATCTGTAATAACTTTCCATGACTTGTATAACCTGAAAGTAAAGTTTGGGGTTTATTTTTTTGGAAACAGAACTTTTGGTCTCTAGCATAAACTTAGGGTCATTTTGTTTCCTTTATCATTCAACTTGCTACGTTTATCCATTCCTTTCCAAGTTCTAGCTGGGTTTGCTAATTATAGCTTCCCTACACAAGTAGACACTGGCTAAAAACACAGTCTGCACTCCCACCAATTCTGAAGAACTGTTTGGCTACCTATAAATCTAAACGGACACCTTTTCTCCTGTTTAAAGCATTACAGAAAGCAAGACTAGGTCTGTAGAAGTGCTACATATATTCAGACATTTCAGAAAAAAAAGTAACATTCTTTTGACAAATGAGGTATTAATGGAAGTCCTCCTCGTCTGCTGTCAAAAGCTTTGTAATTGCTCAAATAGAATGAAAACACTTATTAATATGTCGGGTTAAACAGATCTAAAATGAAAGTTTTCCTCAGGATTTGCTACCTAGATGGAGAGCAGCACAGCCGCTTGGCAGCGAACAGATAACTCTGAGATCCAGCAACAGATTGTCAGGTTTTTGCCGAGAACATAACATCCCCAGACTCCTACCCGCAGAGCGGAGGTTTGGCTAACACCACCACAGTTCTAGGTCAATAAAGCGGGACAGGCAGCACCTTGTGACAAAGGCTAAATCTGCAATGCCAAGGAAGTTATTCTGAAAAAGAATCAGGATTAAACCTCAGAGTTATAACTGTCACTCGGTAGCTATCATCTCATTCGAGTGTATGCCATTTTCAAAATAGCTCAATTCCAACAGCCTCATGCCTTTCCTCCCCTCCCCTGCCCCACCACTGAACAAAATATTGTTAGTTAAGAAATCGGGCTTTTTGCAACTCTTCTGTTTTTCTGTCAGGAACAAGATGCGAGTTAAAGGAAAAGCTAAAAGGGGTCAGAGGATTTCTTACAAAGATTATTAGAAATTTTTCTACAAATTGGCAACAATGTCATAGAAACAGATCAAAAAAATAGGATATGTCAAACTATGCATGCTTCATGAGCAAGATTAGAGTATACAATCTTCCCTATTTATTAAGTTGCCTAAGTTTCATCCAACAATAGTTAGATGGCACTACTACTACTTTATTAAGTAGTTACCATAGCTAGGGTACCAAATAAAAAAAGGAAAAAAAAAAATTTACATAGCAAGCTAACTACCATGCTGCACTGCTTGCAGCAGGCTGTCTCAGCAAGGTACCGTTCATGCTACGAAGATGTGTTACGTTATATACATGCAACAAACAGCTAATTCAAGAAATCTGTCAAGCACTCTCTCTGAAACGTCCACCAGTGAAGCCTTCAATTCAAGAAACTCTGGAGATGAAAGATTAAAAACCCAAGTTGTAACATGGAGATTTTTTCCAAATTTTTATTTAAGTGGAGAGCACTCTAAAGCCAGAAGTGTTCAAGATAAAGCAATTTTAGTCAAATTGGAGTGTAATGTTTCGAACAACTAAAAAGGTGTTTAAACTTCTGTTAGACAGATGGTACAGATGCATGAGCTAACAAATTTTACAGGTAATTTCTACTGGACTCAATTGATTTAGACACGCTTATGCTACCACTACTCCATGTCACTTATTCTTGATGCTTTATTTGATCTAGCAGCTTTGGATTCAAATTCAACAGCAGAATTAAACTACTTTTACATTTAGGGAACCAATGCTTCAAAGTCCTGAAGCAAGTACAGGTGAGTAGATACATTATTATATTTCTCACCTTAAACACCTGGGAGAATAAAATACAAGAACCTTGTATGGGTCTCCACACAACAAATGCAATGTGCCTAGGAGGAACAGATAACTGAAGTCTGGGTTTTTTTGATTTATAAAAAAGGGTAACAACCGCTGCTGCAAAGGAGAATCTGCTGTGCAAAGAGATGCACCTTTCCACCGGCTGTATAGCCCTCATGTTCAAAACTCTTCCTACAAAAGACGCAACCATGTTAGCTCTCAACAGAGTACCACAGTAACAACCACTCCCCCAACACAGACGATCAAATCCTAGAGATGTGCCACAGGACACAGGCTAACCTTGCTAATTAGCAATCACTTGTCCTTTTTTTAATGTAGAGCCCTTGCCTAAAACATAATCCATAGCTTACTGTTACAAACAAGCCTTCTACTATAAATGTAATGCATAATAGCAAAACGCATTTCCTTTCCAATCCAACCACACACCCAGGAAGGTTTCTGACTCTGTAACAATTTAGAGTTTTTACTGTGATGACAAATAACCAGTGAAAATCTGGTTCTTGAATTTGAATATAGGAATAAAGTTAGTCCACACTGTACCCTTAAGACGTATCCCACATATGATTAAGGATCTGAATGGTTTGCAATTTTGTCACACACACAGATACTCATTTTTTTTCCCCCAATGTACTTCCAAAAATGTTTATATATCTTAGAAAATATAATATATATACTTTTATGTTTTTTACAGCAACTACTTAAATATATGACATAGTATAAGCATATATTGTATATATTTTATAGTCTTATATAACATATACACAATTATGTATGTAAACACACCTTTTTATATATATGCACATATGTATTTTAAATTGTAACAGAGGAAATAGCACTAAACAGGATTAGTTCACAAAGGAGCACGTTTGGAATGAACTGAAGACAGCCTAAACAGTGCTTATATTGTTCAGCTAACTGACCACAGACTTATCTTAAAAAAAAAAAAAAAGCATCACTAAAAATATGGCACACAAATCTTTTCCAAAACAGACCAAAGCAGTCTCTACAGTCCTAACTACTCCCATCTCTACAGATCTTGAAATTTCACATCACTATTTTTCACATACTCTTTTTTAGAATTAACTACATACATACTCTGAACACCTCACCACACAGAAGCAGCATTTTGAACTTCAGATTAAAATAATTGATGATGTAGAGAGAGAGGTTTTACATACTCGTACTAAATACTCCACACCCCATCAATAAATTTACTTTGCATCTGACCGAGAGTTGCAGTATAGGATCAGATACACAAGCTAACAAACACTGATAGATTAAACTCTCATGGAGATCACACAATCTGTCTGCTGCATGAAACCAGAGAACGAACTCGTATGAAAATAGCATCAGTAGGAGTGTGTGTTTGACTCCCTTTCTAATCACACATTGATTTATATACCTTGTAAGACAGCAGTCAGTAACAGACAACATTCATTCAGAATTATATAGTTATATTATTGACAGAAAGTTTACTTTTTAAAAAGGTCTTTGTCCAGCATAACACCATCTGAAGTTGTTTGAAGGGTCAGTCTTAACATATCCATACACTCTTTCAATCGGGGATCAGATGTACGTAATCCTGTAGATTTGAGTGCCTATTACAATAAAACAATAATTACTAAAATGAAAAGATATGCTATTACAATCAAGTTCTCTACTGCTCTGTCTCATTTATCAAGATAAAGAAACACCTGCACTGTGTTATCAACACAGAGACATTCTGATACCTTATCAATCCTTTTGCCATTTCAGCTGCACTTTATGTCAATGGACTAATGTCATTTGAAATCCACAGCGGTCCGACTATATTCTACATACATCAAAACAGTACCCAGCCCTGCCACAGACACAGATGCTCTCAAGCACACTCTTTTTGCACAGCAAAGTAGTGAGTAACAACACTAGTACACTCACTCTTAGAGAAACACTGTTGGGGGGGGACAGGGGTGGGAAGTTACATTTCTTGTTGCAGCTAACCACGTGTAAAATTCTTTGGTTTGTATTCTTGTATCTAAAGTATTAGAAAAAAAATCTTGTAGTAGTTAGATTTCACACAGCACTCTGGAACAGTAGACTTACAGTTATGAATTTATGAACTGGTATTTTTTCTTGTCCTTCTGCAATGGTATAGAAAAGTAGATCTTCTAAGCTAGGAAGGAGACCTTGCTTCATTTTACTAGGGGAGGAGAAAAAAAAAAGAAACAAAAACACATGCATAGATTAGTTCAGTGCATATTTTTATCTATACACATTTTTTATTGTTGTATTATTCACAAGGAAACACATTTTCACTCCCAATGTAACCGCTACCACCAATTTCAAAGAACACTTATCAGTGAACACAAAGCTTAATTCAGCTTTAAATATGGAAAAAAAAGCTAATAACAGAAGTAGCATATACATTTCACAATATTCACAACATTCTTAACTGCAACATAGTCATGTTTTTACTGACTTACATTTATTGCTAAGATTACAATTAGAAATATTTTGAAGCAGGTTTGTCACGTTTCCCTCGATGTTACAGAGGATAGACATGTTCCTTGCACAGAGGATGAAGTATTTATAAAACTCAAAGATCTACATGCTTCGTAATCAAGCTGTAAGAGCAGACTGACCCAACGGTTCCACAGGCAAGAGAAAAGAGATAATGAATGTGTATCATTTTCTTCAAAATAATCCTGGTTTTAGGAACTCCTAGGAGGAGTCCTAAAGCCCTTGTCTTTCTAGAAGCTTATGTAAGCCACATAGTTACAGCAAAAGCAAGCAAAGCCTTCTGCAGCATACATAGTACAGCAACCTGAACCAGCTCAGGCACCAGAGGCACGAACTCCCATCAGGCATACTTAGAAAGGTAACATGCAGTACAGATCCACCTCTAATGCTCACTATGCTTATCAATGTAAATACACTGGCTCTCCAAGCATTCCACGTGTTAAAATAGTTAATGTGAAGGAAACCTACCAAATTAAGCATCAAGATTCCTTCTAAGAGAAAGAGGTGTAATAGCTTTGCCTCAAAGCCTTTGGAAGTTTTCTCTAAGTTTAACCTCAGAGCTACACCTTCCCTTAATATTCCAAAGCACTCTGCAGCAGGCAGGAGCACAAGTCCATACTCAGTTCTTTACGCTTCCCCTGCAAGCATGGCACCGCAGCATACAGTTGGCATCACAGCACACAGCTGGAACATACACCTCCAAACTGCTAGGGGCAGTGATAGCAAAGGGCTTTGGATCAATTCTTTTAGTCCCCTGATGTGCTCAGGTTTGTTTCTAGACAAAGTCAATTTAAGAAAGCCAATGTTCTGATGTTTGAGAAGCAAAAATAAATTCTCCAGTAAATGCAGGCATAAATTAACTAAAATGCAGAGTATGCAGTCTTACATTATTTTAGCCATTAGTTTTAAAGCTTATGTTACTATACTGTAATGTATAAAAGTTATTGCCCACAACTAGAATGCTCGGTGGCAATTCATCTGTTTTTATACATGTATGCATGTGCGTACAAAAAGCAGGTCTGAATTCCGGTCATGACAGTTTTCACAAGATAAGCAATTCTTTGAATATCAGTACTTAGGGTTGTAACTACAGAAATAAAAATGCAACTAAGCACAGATCCTCAGTAGGCCAGTACAATCTTACAGACTGGCATTTAATCCTTCCTTCTCTCCCAATACTAGCTTACTCTACCCCAACAACAGGTCAGATTTATAATTATTTTTAATACAAATCTGATTATATCCAAATACTCTTTTAAATTTAAGGCAACCTCTAGATTACATTCGCCTCCCTCCTCTCCTCATAACTAGCAGCAAAAACCAGTAGTAAAAAATCTCACTTCTCATTTTCCAATTTATTTAAAACACTCTACTTACATACTAAGAACAGAAGACAGCTTTGTAAGCCAACAGAACTTTCCTTGTCTTCCAGTCTGGCTTTTTTTTTTTTTTTTTTTAAATGATGCTGGCTGACTAATGCACAGACAGGCTGGCAATTCAACCAAGACAAATGCTTGCAACTACCTCAAGCAAATTACTGAACACCCTTTTTCCTAAAGAAAAATCATGTCTTCCACGCAGCACATTGTGCTTTCAATCTTTTGAGAACAGTATGCCCAGTCAAGCCAACAGAACCAAAGCTACTGACACACCAATTAAAGCTTCATCCTGTACCTGCATCTGAACTCTGCAGCTACGGGTTTTTTTTAAAGCTACCCCGAGTTACACAGTCTACACCCTGTATTTTCCCCATTTACAGAGCATTTAACTAAGCTCCCCAAAGCATCGAGGTTTCACATTTCAAGGAATGCCTCAGCTGTAAGACTCATTACTGGATTGCTGATGGTCTGACACAGGAAATTTTCGTATTTCACTTTGATGAAACGAGCTGGCAAAGGCATTGAGAAACATGAACTTATGACTTATTTAATTACAAGTTTCTGACCTATTATTCAGAATTTTACAGCTGTTCCTAATGTGGCATCTCTATCTGTTAGGGGGCAGAAAAAAAAACTTCAGACATTTGACCAAGATTCTGATCTGTCTCTTTGTAAGATTTTAGTCTATTAAAGAGATGAGCACCTTTCGCAGCAGAAATTCTCTCTTGACACGGTTTCCGTATCTTTCACATCTGCTGTTGTTCAACCCTGGGTCAGTCAGCCTAATTTAACAATGGATCAGCACTGACTGCCAAAGCAAAGAGGATGGCATTCGATATATTTACAGAAAATTGCTCTCTGTCAAACAGTCCATCTTTTGATAAAGGTTATCAGCTAAATAGAGGTAGAAAGGCTTGCTCTGCAGTTTATCAGGTCAGTGATGTCAGTAACTGATGTTTGCTTAATCTAAAAGCTGTGTTTTGGCACTATGAGCGCACTTAGCAAGATAGTGCTGTTCAACACATGTTGTAAAGAGCTGTTTTTCAAGTCAGGTAACTTGCAATTGCCAGTCAAATTAAAGTGGAAATTCCAGTTTATTCCATTTCATGAATAATGACTTTTGATACTGATTTCCCTGATTTAAAAAAAAAAGCACCAGACTATTACACAATTAGACTTCTTCAGTGGTACGCTAACCTGTGGACTAGAATACTGGCAGATGCTCCATACTGGTCCTTAAATATAAAGAAAAAAGAATGCAGGAATTCCAAGCACAAGGACTGTGTGATCCACATTGTTCCTTCCTTCAGCTCTTTGTAATTCAGCTCTTGTTAAAATTAAATCCTTCATGGAATCTGGTATAAGCATTGTACTGATACAAAACAGTTTCTACAATATAAAAGAGATTAAATTTCAAATACAGTGAAACACTCCTACTTGGTACTTCAAGACATAACTGCCAAATGCAGAACAGGATTTATGAAACAACAAAAGATACAAAGATATGATGCTGCTAATTATACTTTCAGGTTCTTTATCAACCATAAGACACCAGTCATAAAAATTTAAGGTCACAAGAGCAGTCACAAACAGTCCCTCATGGGTCTGTATTGGGACCAGTACTGGTTAACACCGTCATCAATGACATTGACAGTAGGATCCAGCGCACCCTCAGCAAGTCTGCAGATGACACAAGCTGCATGATGTGGGTGACACGCCTGAGGGACAGGATGCCATCCAGAGGGACCTGGATGAGCTCCAGCAGGCCTGTCTGAACCTCATGAGGTTCAACAAGGCCAAGTGCAGGGTCCTGCACATAGGTCAGGGCAGCCCCCAACACAGGCTGAGGGGGTGAAGGGACTGAGGGGGTGAAGAGACTGAGGGCAGCCCTGCCGAGAAGGACCTGGGGGTGGTTGGGGATGAAAAGCCAGACATGAGCCAGCAATGTGGACTCACAGCCCAGGTGGCCAGCTGTATCCTGGGCTGCATCACCACCAGCATGGCCAGCAGGTCAAGGGAGGGGGCTCTGTCCCTCTGCTCTGCTCTGGTGAGAGCCCACCTGCAGCACTGCATCCAGCTCTGGGGCACTTAGCATGGGAGGACACAGACCTGTTGGAGCAGGTCCGGGGGAAGCCACAAAAACGACCAGAAGGATGGAACACCTCTCTCCTATGAAGAAAGGCTGAGGGAAGGTTGGGGTGGTTCAGCCTGGAGGAAAGAAGGTGCTGGGAAGACCTTATTGTGGCCTTTCAGTACTCACACGGGGTTTACAAGAAAGATGGGGACAGACTCTTCAGTAGGGCTGTTGCAACAGGACAAGGGGTAATGGCTTTAAAATAGAAGAGGGTCGATTTGGTCTAGATATAAGGAAATTTTTTTGGTTGGTTTTTTGTGGTTTTGCTTTTTTTGGGTTGGTTTTTTTTTTTTTTTTTTTTGGGTTTTTTTTTTTTTGTACGAGGGTGGTGAAACAGTTTACCCAGAGGTAGATGGGGTAGATGCCCCATCCCTGGAAACACTCAAGGTCAGGTTGGATGGGCTCTGAGCAACCTGATCTAGTTGAAGATGCCCCTGCTCATCACAGGGGAGTGGACTATATGGCTTTTAAAGACCCCTAATGACCCCAACTATTCTATGAAAGCTACAAGGGCTGAAACCCACAGTCGGTAGCCACTCTATATAAAACAGGCATCTTGAAGAAGTTATCACCATACTACAGATAACTGATCTCCAACTAAGAGATATAAACATTTGTCAAGCCAACAAGTACTTCCACAGTTAAGATACTGGTCCCACTAACAGTGGCGGGTAGCCTGGGAACTTACCAAGATTCCGACAAAACTAAATATTTATAAACATAGACCAAAGATGGACATATTTTAGTAGACATCAAAGTGTTTATGTTGAAAACAAGAACTGTTGCTTCAAAACCTTAGCCTCTAAGGAAGTTGCCAAAGGTCTAATGAAAGCAAAGTTTTAACATTTTCTTCCATCTGCAGCTATTATATCCACACTCCAACAGGAGTGGCAGAGAGATGAAACACTGCCTGGTTACTATACAGTTATTCCTCTGGAATCTGGCCTGGACACAAAAGCAAAACTCATTATAAAAGGTATTTCCAGAATTCAGCCCTGTCCTTAAAAAGGAGCGCTACCACTCCCTTGTCATCTTAAGAAAAAAAATAAATTAATAAAACACTTGCATTAACCATTTTCCTATATTCCATACACTAGTACCCATAAATATTGCAATGTAGCTATACTTTAGAAATCAGGGTTGTTCACATTTTGCTCCTTGTTCTCACCTTAAGGCCTTTGTAATTTAGAAACAGCTTATACTAAGATAAACTATGTTTGATCCTACAACGCACACTTACGCTGACAGCGAACAGTGCACAGTTATACTGAAGTAGAAGTAAACACTTTTAAACATTACAGAAGTTTATAATTTAGGATTTTACAACTGGGTTATTGTTTTTAATTATTTAGGCATTAACATAGGTATGACTGCATTTTAATGCACAGCCTTCATTAATCAAAAATACCAGTCTATGACCACTCTCAGTTGAAACTCAATTTTTTTTTTCTTTCCAAAATGTATCAAGTCTCAGGTGGCTACACAGAGTGAAGGCTGGATTGCAGGGACAAGGAGGTGGTGGAATATGTTTAGGAAAAAGATGCATAAGGGGATGTGGTTATGCAATGGGATACTAGTTATTTCATCAGCCACAGACCTCATAATTTATTCCCTCTATAAGAAATTAAAACTGTTCTAAATTTCTGTACAGTCTTTGCACAAATTTTAGGTTTTCACTCGCAACTCCTACTCTCTGTACACGAGGACTGTTGGGCAAGCAAACAAGCAAGAAAATGTCAGTGCTGTCCTTCGATACCGTAGGCTGTTCCAGTATCCTAGAGCCATGACCTTACAACCAAATAGGAAAAAATAATCCCTCAAAAACAAACAAACAAACAAAAGTGTATGAAGGACTACTGTCTTCCCAGTTGGGTCCACAAATCATGGGCCAAACACAACTCAAATGTTATATACTGCTGGATGGCAAAGTGCTACAATCAGCAGAACACCCAGACTGCACTGACAGCCCAGTTGTCAATTTAGTCTAGGAACCTGTCTTCTGAAGATCTTCACTTTTCTTCTGAGCCCTGCACTCTGCCTTAATATAGCAATGATTTCCATATCATATATAAATGCTTAAGCAAGATTTTTTAAATTCTTCAAAAAAAAAAAAAGTATCCAACGGCCTGGCTAACGTGCCACCAGGAATTCCTGCACAGTCTGAACTGAAAAGAAACTGTTTCCAGCTTTTTCCTTGTTCACAACTATATGCTGTATGTTTTATGTAATTGCTCCTTGCTCATTTTGCAGTAAGGCTCAAAGAGGAAGCATCTGACTTTCAAATACATCCTTTTGTCAAAAGCCAAAAATGATTAAACTGCATGTAACTGGTTTGTGACTACACAGGTAAATCCTGTAACTTCTAATACGTCTGGTAAAGCTAACTGATGCTAGCTGTAGGAAGCTGTTCTAAAAAATCAGTTTAAGAAAATGTTACCTCTTTAATAAATCACCTTCTCAACATCCTCCTCAAAAAACCCGCATAGCTGGCATACTGTTTTTTCCTAAGTTTTTAATGGTACTGTCTGCATTTCTCATTGAAAACACACCTACTTGAGCCGCATCTGATTAATTTTTTTGTTCCAAAGCATTGGGTAAAGTCAATTCAAAGATGAAACTTCATATATGTTGAACAACAGTACAAATATAATAACAATACAGATATGATAGTGTATGATATTGTATGTTATCTAACCTGACCAGCATCCATTTTTTACTGAGCTTGACAGCAGAAATCGTAAGTGATGCCTTTATGGAAGACTATATCCCACTGAAACAAAAGGCTTGAACTAAGCCAAGCAGCTAAGACATTTGGTGGGAGAAAAAGAGGAAGATAGCTTCCTTCCCAACCTACCACATTGAAGGAGTTAAAGTTCATGCCAAAAAAGGAAAGAAAAAAAAAAAAAAAAAAAAGACCCCACACAAAACCTGAAACTCAGAAGCAGGACTACTAACAAGCTAGGAGCTGAAGCCTTCCCAACTGACCTTGCAGAATGTTTTCCAGACTTCTTAGTATTAGGCCAAGAGAGACTGCTCAGTGTTAAAACAAGGTACTCCTTCCTTGGCCTTACTTCCTCTGTCTTTTGCTTTTTTCATCTAGGTAATAAGCATAGCAAAGCCTGGGAAAGCAGCTTGGTTTAACATTTTTATTATGCCACCCCATAAGCAGCACAAAGAAGACATGGGTTGCCTACAGGAAAAGCCAAGAGGCATGTTCCAAACCCACACAGAGGAGATAGGCCTTCATGGGGCTCACAGTTAACCTTTTACAAGTCTGACAGCTTATCGGAGATACGAAGCGTACCCACATTCAAACAAGCATGGGCAAACTGTCAGCTGGGTGGGGTGGGAAATGAACAGGAGTTTTTCAAGACCTGTGTAATGCTGAGGACCAAGAGTGCAGAGCACTAAGGAGAACCATCAATCCCTTTTCCTCATCATCACACTCCATCCCTGGTATCCACTACTGGTTGTTACCAGGGTCACGAGCCGGAGCTGATGCCTCGGTCCCTGACCATTTTTTGAGCTTATTTAAGGTTCTAAGTGAAGGAATACTAACTGCATAAGCGTATACAGTTTTATCATTCTGTTACCTATGTGCACCTTTGCGACTGGGGGACAAATCAGGACCTCTGGGCACTGGGACACGTTCCGCATCCCCGACGGGTGGCAATACCTAACCCCCACTGCACTAGATGTGGACGTGGAGACGGCAGCGCTGCAAAACCGCCCAGGGAGACCCACACACCACGCACGCCGCCTTTAATAATTAATGTCAGATGACACAGCTTTCACTTCTCTCGGAAAACAGCTTCTGCAGGTAGCTGCCCTCGAAACAACCACCGAAAGCACGCTGCCTGCGGCCAGCCCCAGCCCGCTGGGGAGCGCCCCCCGCCCGGGACGGGACCCCGCGGAGCCCCGAGACACGCGCGCTCCCCCCGCCGCGCGCCCCCCGCTTCCTCCCCGCCCCCCCCCCCCCCCCGGGGCTGGGCAGCTCCTCGCACCCACCCGCGGGTACCGGGCCCTCTCCGCCCCGCGGCCGGGCACGGACCCCCCGCCCCCCGGAGGGGCGATGCCTGCGGCCCGGCCCCCGCACCTGCCGGGGAAGCGGCCCCCGCCGCCGGGCCGCCCCCTTCCGCAGGCACCACGCGTGCGAGGGGAGGAAGGCGGCGCTCACATGGCGCCTACCGCATCCCCCGCCGCCCGGCCCGGCCCCGCCGCGGCCCGCCCCCCGCCGCCCCCCTCGCACTCACTTCTCCCCCCCGCCGCCGCCGCCTCCGGCCAGCTCCTTGCCGCCGCCGTGGTTATTGGTGTGGCCGCTGTCGGCGGGGGGCTCGCCGGGCGGCGGCGGCGCCCCCTTCCCCGGCTCCTCCAAGGCTCCCTCAGAGCGAGTGCACAAACCCCGCGCCGCCGGCAGCCCCGGACCGCGGCGGGAGGCGGGCGGGCTGGCCCCGAAGGCGGCCAGCGGCGGCGGGAGGCGCCTGGGGCTAGCGCCGGGCCCCGGGCCGCCCCCGCCGGCTGCCCCCGGCGGGCCGAGCAGCAGCAGCTCCCGCAGCAGCGCCGAGCGCCACAGCCGCATCATGCTGCGCCACTTCCCTCCGCCGAGTGCCTCAGCGGGGCGGCCTGCGGAGCCTCTCGCGCCCCGCCGCCCCCGCCCCCCGCTCCCCCGATTGGCGGCGCCCGCGTAACTGTCAGGCACGCGGTGAGCTCATTGGCCAGCGGGGACGCCGCTCCGGCCCGGGCCACGCCCCCGGCGCGGGGCGAGCCTGTAGGGCCCGGGCGCTGCGGGGGCGGGCGGGAGCAGCGCCCCCCGCCGGCGGGATAGCCGCGGGGCCGGGCGGCGCCGCGCTGAGGTGAGCGGCGGCGCGTAGCGGGCCGGGGGCGCCGTCCGCTTCGGGGCCACCCCGCCCTTCCCACCGCCTCCATTTTCTGTCGGCCCCGGCCTCTGGGCGGGGGGAAAGTTTGAGTCATCGCCTCCCCAGCGCCGGCAGGGCCCGGGCCGTGGCCCGGCGCCGGGCAGGGGCGCCGGGCGCGCCTGGGGGTCCCCGCAGGCCCCGGGGCAGCGGGAAGCGCTCCTGGCGGCTCTTCCCTCCCTGTGCGGCGAGGGAGGGGGGTTACAGACGGGTTGGGCTTCGGCGGTGTCAGGTTTAGGTTGCTATGGATACGGGCGACTTTGTAAAATTTTGCGGTTTTAACTATCAAGCGCCCCGCTCACAGCGGGCCGAGGCGCCGGCGCCGAGGGGAGCGCTGCCCCCCAGGCCTTCGGGTCAAGGGCGGCCCTTAGCGCCTGTGGGCGGCTCCGCGGCCGCGCAGGGAAAACGCAGCCGCGTAGCTCGTAGGCAAAAGTTGGGGTGGAGGCCAAAGCGCACAACTCTTGGAAAAAAACCACCAAAACACAAAATAAGACACGAAGCAACGCCCCTGCAGACCTAGGTGTGTTGGGCGTGGCAGTTCTTCAGCTTCACATCCTCTAATGTTTAATCCCAGTGTGAAAATGTTGCTGCCGCTCAGCGACAGGCCTGCGTTTGGGAAACGCCGGCCAGAAGGCCGAAGCGAGGGGGGTAGCAGAAAGTAACGGCAGGGCTTCAGTGCCAGGTGTAAACGTCACTCCTTACCCATACTTACGCTTGTGTCACAGCATCCTGACGTGCTGCCTGCCAGTATACGGCATCTTGGAAGCCACAGATTATGCAGTTACTTGGAGAAACTCTTTGCTGGCACAACCAATTGCTAAATTTGTCCTAGGTCAGTACAAAACTGCATTTGCAAATTGTATCCATTGCGAGTAACAGTAGAAGAGGAGATCTGTTGTCATCCTACTTCATCAGTAATGCTGATGTGGAAACCAGTGTTTCAGTAGTCACCAGCTTTCTCACTTAAGAATCACAGACTTCTGAGCAAAAGGGTAAATGCTTCTGGAGTTCTCAGTATTACTGCTGAACGTCCTCGTGAACAATTGCCCCCTGCACTGAGGTTTATTTCTTTTGGTACATTTATTATGCTTGGGGGAGGCGGGGGTGGAAAAGTCGTAGTTCTGAGTTAAAATGATCTGGCTGCACACTTTTACTGGAAATGTTTTACCATGAAGATGCTGGTATTTTCTTTTCCACTGCCCCACAGGTTGAAGGCTTCAGCTGTCTAGGCATAGTAAATTGCTCTTAAAGAACCATGTAAAACACAGAGAGGGTTTTGTTACTTGTTTTCCATGCACTCTCATGCACTTTCACGTCACTCACGGAGTTTGAGATCATCACTACAGGCAGACATTGAGAATAGCCTTTGCTTATACATACACTGCAGCACAATTGCCCACAGGGGTTCCCTATGCTAATAAACTGTCACAACATCCATGAGAGTTTTTGGAATCAGATTTAAAGATAGCTGATAATCTATGCCTATAAAATGAGCCTCAGCGCACCAATGGTTTTCCTTCCCACGGAATAAGAAAACTTGAAATATCAGTGTGGGATGTGTAATCCTGTGCTGCAGTGACTTCACATACAAAAATGCAAAGTACCTACAGTTCCCACATACTTATTACATTACCTATTGTGTTTCCTGGAACTACTTCTGGATTTCCATTTGCTAAGTCTTTTTGGCAAGCCAATAACTGCCTCTTTTATCCTGCCACCCAAAAATAATATTTCTAATTTTTAGAATTCCGTTATGTAAAAGACTCTAAAGACAGAAGTCTCTCAAACACCTTTTCCATTCTTTCTATGGGGGCTACTGCTGGAAGACCAGAGACAGCAAGTGCACTTCCAGTATATGCACTTCTTGAACTAATTGAACACGCAGTTCTGCAGACACTTACAAGATTCCCCGCTGATTTTTAGTGCCAAGGTGGTTTTTTTGGTGTGACAGCTGCGCTCTTTCACAAGCCAGCTGTTTAGCAATGACCTGGTTCAAAAACTTGTCTAATTCATCTCCTATACTGTAGCAGGGGAAGAATAGGAAGAATGCAAAATGTAGCGATTTGGACCTTTCCTTGTAGTGCTCTGGTTTCTGTTCAAAACATTGCAGATAAGGCTGTGGGAAGGAAAAGAGAAAAGTACTACATTAACAAAAATATTTGCCTCATGACAGTATTGCGCGTTACACATTCTTGATCCTATGTGAACTCTTCACTTTTACTCTTTTTTGTTGGTTTGTTTTGGTTGTTTTTTTGGTTGGGGTTGTTTGGGGTTTTTTTTTGGTATGTTGTATGCTATTGCCTTATTCCTCTCTTTAATCTTTTGTTATCACCGTCACATCAGTAATCTCCCAATGCAAGTATTCTTCAATAAAGCTCACTTTAAGAAATTAATCTTCAGCTTCTCTCCCTGGAAATTCCCTTGTGCATGTTTTAGCTCTTGAGGGCAGAAAAGGCAAGTTGTTCTGTGTGTGGAACTACAAATACACAGCTCAGGAACAATGCGAAATGATAAATATAGTTTCAGATTCACAAAGTTCAAGGGCAATAGTGACTCATTCCCTATTCTGAGAACTTTTACTGCATATTTCAGGCCATCATTCCTTGCTTCCACTATGACTAATCCTGAAAAGTTTCAATCTAGTGATTTTGTTCCCTCCTCCCAAAGGCACAGGTATCCTAGAGAGTCCTAATTTAAAGATTTGTTGTTGGTGGTTTTATTTTGCTTTTAAAATAAGCCATGAGAAAGGTAGTAAAGATAGCATCATAAATGGAGCTGTTTGCTTGTGACGAGCATTATACATACATTAAACCTGTGAAACTGACTGATTTGTGTTTTGATCCAGATGTTAGGCTGGGCTGTCCCACACCTCAGTGAAACCCTCTTTAGACTTCCCTCTTGAACACAGTCATATTACTCATCTCTTTGGAAAGAGAAGACCATCTGCTCTGCCATTCTGTGTTTCACACAGGATCCCAAGAGAAACAGAAAATTACAAATATGGTTTCTGACATATTGCAAAGAAATCTGAAACTAAAATTGCCTATAGCTTTTATTTTGAGTTGGTTGCACAACTAGCAGTAATCATAAGCCAATGATTCTTTTTTTCATTTCCACAATACATGTACTTTTGTAAGACAAAAATTATGAGAATTTAAGACAGCATGGTTCTTCTGTAGAGAAAAAGAAAGTGAATCTTTTAAATACGCATTATTTTTTAAGCCCTTCCCTTAAGCTGTATTGCAGCAAAATAGTATATCCCTCTAAAAATAATCCATATTTCAGAGGTTTTTCTTTCTACAAGGGGCATAGCAGTCTTAATCTTCTAGGAGAAAGGGCTCTGAAAAGCAGGTGGAAAGAGGTCTTCCCAGTTCAAGCACATACACTGTTAACAGCTTTCAGGAAGGTTAAATCCTCCCATCAGATCGGCAGGGCAGATCTCAGATAAGCAGCAGAAATTAAGGATTATCTTGACTACGGCATGAACTGTTTACTTTGCTATTTTAAATGGTTATGTTGGCTCCATTTCATATGTTGCTGGGTAATGCTCTCCAAAAGAGAACTGAGGACCAGGCACCACAATTTCTAATCTATTTGAGTATTCCTACCGATTCTAGCAGCAGTTCCTAAAAATATTTTTTTTTCTTTTGTGAGGCTAATTTCCCACACATTTGGGTAACATTTTGATATTGATTCAAAGAAAGGTGCTCAGTCACAAGAAACACTCCCCATTGCCTTGTGCAGAGGATACGGAACAGCTTCCTCTAAGCATTGAAGTGTGAGCAGTGAATAAAAGTTACTATTTAAGAAAATGAAAGTTTAAATGTTTAGGCATAATAGTTCAGAAATCTGCCAAGGAGATAAACATTCAGAGGAATAATTTACCTGGAAGGTAATGGTTGAGGGAGTGACATCAATGAAAAAAACAGTAGAAAAAAATCAAAATCATCTTCCCAATCTACTCCATCAATAGCTCATTTCTCATCCCTCTCATTCCAGGCAAATATGGGCAGAGAGGAATTAATTCAAAGGAAAGCAACAGAAATATTTGCAGGATTTGCCGAGAGTGACATGAAGAGATGCTACAAGGGCCTAGGGCATTCCTAGCATGATCAACAGACAATATATGATGTTATTAGTGTATATGACAGAGCGAGCAAGTGATAGAAGTATGTTTGTTGAGGGTGATTTGCAAAGATGGGTACATTTTTTTTTCCTATTACAGTTGTTCCTCATGCACATTATTGGTTATAGCACTTTTGAGATGCAAAATTCTTCACACATCGGAACATTCACCTTCAGAAGCCAACAGCTTACCTACCAGAGAAGTATCCTTTGCTGCATCCAGCACACATTATTTGTGCTATAATACACCTAAATCATAGCGTGACCACTCCCTTGCAGTCCACCCACAATCATATTTAAAGCTGAATTCTGACAACATCTGCCAAACTGCAGTCCAGGTCTTGATACTACAGCAGGCCCCGGAGCCTTGGATCTTCTGTTCATGTTCCCGATCCTCAAATATTAGCCCTGGTAACCTTGTGCTAGCAAACAGAAACAAGTGACAACATCATCTGGCTGCTATATCGTATCCCAGATGTCTGTGCCGAGCGTGCATGAGAGACCCTGGGAGCCCAGGGGAGTCTGCAGACTCACATCTAGCCGCTTCTGAGAATGGACATGTAAAACTGCTGCCTGCGTTTAAGCGAAGGTCAGAGCACTCAGGCTAACCACAGGCTGGCTCGTCACATCCAGAGCTGCCCAGTGCTGGGTGGTCGCTGGCTGTTTGTCGTGGTGTGACCCCGGCCGGCAACCAAGGCCCACACAGCCACTCGCTCACTCCTCCTCGGTGGGGTGGGGGAGAGAACTGGAAGGGTAGAAGTGAGAAAACTCATGGGTTGAGATAAAGACAAGTAAAGCAAAAGCTCTGCACACAAGCAAAGCAAAACAAGAAGTTCATTCACCGCTTCCCATGGGCAGGCAGGTGTTCAGCCATCCCAGGAGAGCTGGGGTCCAGCACATGTACCAGTGACTTGGGCAGACAAACACCATCACTCCAAACATCCTCACCTTCCCCCTTCTTCCCCCAGTTTTATATACTTAGCATGATCTCCTACAGTATGGAATATCCCTTGGGCCAGTCAGAGTCCACTGTCCCGGCTGTGTCCCCCCAGCAACTTCTTCTGCACCCCCAGCCTCCTTGCTGCTGGGGTGAGGTGCAGAAAAGCCTTTGGCTCTGTGCAAGCACTCTTCTGCAATAACAGGAACATCCCTGTGTTATCAACGCTGTTTCCAGCACAAATCCAAACCACAGCCCGTATCGGCTACTGTGAAGAAAATGCACTCTATCCCAGCCAAACCCAGCCCACCGTTAACATCTGCATGTGCCCCCCCAGCCCTGAAGTGATGGAGATGACAGCGTGCTGCAGCCACAACTCATCCCAAGCTGGTTGCTTTCAGCTCTGGATCCCTGCACCTTATAAAAAGGCACTCGGAGAGATGCAGTCTTTCCACCAGAGACACACGAGGGAATCCCATTTAAGGGTCCCATGTAGGAAACCCCTCCCTCACACACCTGGGTTTGCCTGTTCACAAATCGAGGCTGACATTCCCTGCGGCCGTGTAGAAGCTTAAGCTTACAAGGACACCTGGGCTTAGGAGCAGGGCTAGCCATCCAGGAGGCAAACAGAACAAGGCAAAATCAAGCAAGCGAAACAAGCTGTCAGACTGTGATGGAAACTGTCTCGTCATAAGAGGGAATCCAAATAGTTTAAAGGTCTCCGACCTCCAGAAGGCTCCTCTGGAGTACACAGAAACCACTCTGATGGAGCGCAGGGAATAACGCTAGCACCAGCAAAACACCACTGCCTCTGAACTGGCAAAGCAATCGCAAAACCATGTGTTTTCTTTCTGCCTTGATATTTTTGGCACCTTCTTTCTGTTGCCACCCCGAGGGAAGAAGAACAGACACTTCAGGTGATGTAGAGCTCAGCCTTCCTTTGCAGCCGCCACCGAGTCACAAGCCTCCTTGCAAGTTGCAAGACTGTTTAAAATCGCCTGTTGGCTTCAAAACAACCAGTCCCATAAAAAAGTGACCGGAAAACAGCCAATGTTTTTTAATTCTTGAAGGTTACATCCGTCAAGGTAGATGTAACCTTGAAAAAAGATTTCGCTGCCATTTAATTCTCTTTTGATAAACACCCAGCTTTCTTGAGGGAGTGAAAGGAAGAAGGCAAGGAAGCGTAACGAAGCAGATCCTCTTGGTACCAGGGGACAAGCCTGTGTGTTGCTGGTGACTGCAGTAGCACACAATGTACCACCACTCTCCAAGGGTATTTAATATTTAGACAAGGACTTTTGAATAGTTCCTCAACCAGTAAGGCCAGTAAGGACTGGAGATCTGCAAAACTGGATTCAAAGTTTTTTTCAAAAAAAGCAATCAAGGTTGTAAATCAGCCTGGATTAAGCATGCAATTTTGCTAATAACTAGTATAGTGCTTAAATGTGTGTATGCTCATCCTAACTTCCAAGAAGACATTCATATTTTTTTGTAAGGTGTTTTTGATGCATTTGAAACATTTGTGAAAGCACAAGATTTGTGCTTCTTTAGTTAACTGCTGTCACAGAATATCTTCACATCCTCTTCAACCACTCCATGATGCTCCAACTTTTCAGACAGGGCTCAAAACATCTCTCACCGAAGTCAGGAGTTGATGGAAAAACACACAAGAAAATAAACTCTACTTTTTAAATAGTATTTTTAGCCCTCAGCATAGTTTCCACAGCAGTATTAAAACCCAATTATTTGGGCTTTTGCCTCGACTGCCTGGGTTGTGCTGTTGAAATTCAGAGCGTCTCCAACATTACATGATCTCTGGTGGCAAAGTCATTCATTCCCACGCACATGCTGTGGCTTGTCACCCCCTCACAGTTGCTCCGAGACAACTGTTGAATTGGGTCATGGTGCAAACTGCGTAAGTGAAACAACCTGGGGTAAAAAATTGATAAGTGATAATTCTCCTCTTTGTGAAAGAGGAGTTTGACATAATAAATCTGTGAAACATGTCTTGAGCAGCTTTGCATTAGGCATGCCGTAGGATGGCTCAAAGGAAAAACAGTAGCCAAGAAATGCTGAGAGTTTTGCTTCTCTCTGTACACTTGGCCTTGCACCACAGGAAAGGGATGTTGTCAGAAAACGGACTTCACAGCCTTCCTGTCCCAGGCAATTTTTAAATGATGACCGAGTGCTTGGATATTTTGAATATTTAGATAAATTTTCATCTGGTTGCTTGTTCAATGAACAGAGCTTCGGGCAATTAGATATCCTTCTTGTAATAAAGCACAAAGCCAAAACAGTTGTCTGTCTGGATAATATAGTTATACTACTTTCAGGAGGAAATCCAAGCAGTTCTGGAATTACTAGAACACAGCTTATTCTGTCACATACTTGACGCAAGGTAACCTTGTAATACCCTACAGTAATCACCCAAGACATCGTGGGCATAACTGAGAACAAATCTAATAGAACCTACCTGTAGTCCATTTGATACAACTTTTATTTTTGTGTCTTCAGGCTCTTTGCTGCGTTATACTGAACTCTCACTGGACACCTGAGGACCAGCTCTGCTAAAATAGAGTCAGAACAGTGGTGTAGCTGGGCAACAAGACCAGAACCAGGCTGTGGTAGGAAGGATATTTTGGGCTAAAATGACTTTAAGACAAGTGAAAAATGAACTGTCACATATTTTGGGCCAGAAGGCATGCAGAATGGACACATGCAATTATTCACATATCTATGGTCAGGAAAACATCAGCCAGCACCTTTCTATTTCCTCCCCAGTCTTGACTTACTGCCTCATGTCTGCAGCAGAGCTACAAACTCTCAGGATAGGGCACATGTCTTCCTATTAGTCACCTTTAATCAAGATGTTACATTTGTTTTATTTCTTGGACTTCCGTTATGTGTATTCTGATGCAGTTCTTCTATTCAGTTAATCTCACCTTGCACAATTCTGCAAGCTTTTTCTCTGGCTATCTTCTAAGTTGCATCTCTTTGTCTTCCAGTTGATACACTTTAATAGAGAAAGCATGATCCAGGAAAAAAAAAAAAAAAAAAAAAAGCTTAAATAGTGACTCATTTTGTTCTGCTTTACCTATTAGTTACATCATTTGATATGTCAGCATATTTTATTAATAATGTGAGATTCTGAGTTGAAAAAGCGCAAGCAGTAGGACATATTGCCTCTTTACACAGCAGTATGATTGAAGAGAAAGTTAATAACTGCTCATCGTGGCTTACTTAATATACCTTGATGTAAAGCCAAATAATTCTACCCTTCGAAATAAAAGGTAATTCTTAAACTACCACTAGTTGTTAATGATTACTAGAACAGGAAATGATCAATCATAATCCACATGCTAGAGAGTCATAATCTTCCAGAAACATCCTGAACATAGAGATTATACCCTTTATTTTAACAGCTAACAGGGAGAAGTTTAATTTTCATCTCAATGCTAATTTGCACAAGAACCATTAACTTATGAAGTTAATGAACTGATACATCCACCAGCTCAGTCCAAGAGCCCTGTACCCTGTTCCCTGTAGAGGAAAGCAGAAGGACACACATACTGGAAGGCTGCTGATCATTTCCCAAGGATTTGGCATGGCGTTCAGCCCTGCTTAGGATAAGCAATTGTTTGGAAAAAGAAAACCACAAGGAGCAGTGCTCTTCCCACGTAGTAGTTCTGAAAAAAGATTGCTGGTGGTTTTTTGCATCCCTGAATAGGTGGCACACAATTGGCTCCAACACCATCTATTAAACGTTACAGGGAGGAGAAAAAATGTGAGCACCTTTAATAGCATTACAGCTGTGCTTCCTCGCTTGTGTCTGTCCCTTGGACACTTCTAATGTTTAGGCAACATTTATGGGCACCTTGAGACTTGCCACTTAAAAACGGGAAGAGTATCACATGCATAAGATGAAGGGTAGAAGCAGACTGTCACCCAGACGGACAGTCATGAACCAAATTCTAAGTTAAATACTGCTGAAACTCAGCTTTGGGGATTTTGTGCGGCAAAAAGAGCAGCAGTAGAGCAGACTGGCTTCAACTTGCCCGTGGCAGGATGAAGCTAGTTTCTCTGTACCTCTGTTAACCTACTGGCCTTCTCAGCTCAAGGGCATGGGTAACAGGCAGCAGTGCCAGCAAAGGTACCGGTGTAACCTTTGAATGCATGTTTCAGAGTTCAAGTATAAAGTCAGCCTGCTTGTTCCAGCTAGAACTCAAACCCCTCAACCTTCAGCTCTCAGAGGCTTGCAGACCAGAGCTGCAAACGGACAGAGAAGATTATTTCCAAACAATCTGGCAGCCCGTTACACATTACCTCAAGGCGGAGAGGGCAGAGGGATGGCTCCCTCTCAAGCAGAAAGGGGTGTCCTGGGAAACAGTCTGTCCACTGGCTCATGGCTTGCGTGCGTGCAAAGGTCTGGGTGAGTTTGTTAAAAGGCCATGCGATGCCCAAAGAAGAGGTCATTTGTATAAATGCCTCCCTCAAAGGTGGCACAGAGATGCTAGGCTTCCACTGAGGCTGTCAAGAGAGCTAGGGGCCTGAAATTCTTCAAAACTGGCCTGCATGAGAATAAAATTATTCTTGACTGCTTCACACTACCTCCCTAAAGAGTTACATACTTTGTTACTGTATAATAATAAAGCCATGAGAGAAGTGATGAGGAACGATGCTACTATTAACCATGAGGTATGTAGTATTTTTAACAAAGCTAATTAATTAATAAGCAAAAAAAAATTAAAAATCTATGTTCCATAAGTGATCCTCTAGGGATGAACTATGCCATACTCTACTAAAAAAATTCAGAACTCTAAGTGCAAGCTTACACAGAAGAGCAACCATTTAAAGGGGTATATTTTAATAAGCAAATAATCTGTTTGCTCTCACTGTTGTGAATCTTTTCAGTTTTTACTCATACTAGTGCAGCAGACCAAACATACCTACGCATGGACAAAGTTTCTTTCCATAGCATTTTGGGCATCCTTGGTAGAATTGACTACAACAATTTACATTTTAGCAGCGCTGCCAATCTGTTCGGCTTTCACGCGAGACAAGGCAGTGCACAGTAGCGCTGCTCCTGGCACAGCCACAGCCAGCGGTGCTCTGCATGCCACGCTGAACGTTGGAGAGATGGGCTTTTGGAGCTGAGGTTGGTGTCGTAGGAGCAGAAATAGTTTAGCAAATAGCCAGACGCAGAGGCAAGCTTTGCATTTTTAGAATTGTCTTTCAGAACTAAACCTTGCTTAAAGCAAGTGTTCTGACGACACCGGGGAAAAAAAAAAAAAAAAGAAAGAAAAAAAAAAAAAAGAAAGAAGGCTTTAAAAGCTTTTTTTGCCATGAGGAAGTTCATCTTTCATGAAACCTGGAGGAACAGATGTTACTGCGTTCCCAGGCAAGTAAAATCTGGAAGGAAATGAACATCATTATCCAGGAAATGGAAATGATTGGAAGCAGCTGTAAACTGGAGCCCGCTGGCTCTCCCTGGCAAGTTCTGCGGCCATTGCTCGTCCCTGCAAAACAGGGCTTCTGCGTCCCTTTAATTCATTTTACACTGCTGGGGACACCCCCAGGAAGGCTGGCTGCTGCACCCCCGCTAGCATACTCAGAGATTAGCTTAGGAAAAGCACAGATGCTGTCCTAATCCTGTGCGGAAGCTGTGCTAGAGTGCAAACCCTGTATTACCCAACAGGGTCCCTTTTCTGACTCAGTGGAAAGGATTCCCTGGATCCCCAAGGCGTTGTTTGGTCAGACACAGGGAGGATGTCTGAGCGAGTGGGAGCGCGGCTTCATCAGTTACACCACCGACATGACCTATCTGAGCACTCGAAATAACAGTTACTGGCACGTTTCGACATTTCTGGGCAGCCTTCCTGCATACAGGACCGACACACTCGCTGTGAACCCAGGCAGCTATTTGGCTCTAAACCCCTAAGGATTAACACAGACCTGTGCAAGGCTTCCGCTCGACGTTCTCAGGTGTGCATAGCCAGGGTCCCTGTACCTGTGCTGTGTGTCCTGCTCCTCCTCACCACAAAAACATCCCTCCTAGCTGCAGCTGGAAAAAAAGTGCCGTCATCATCCTCACCTTGCATTCCTTAGTTCAAGAGGGATGTGGAGGGGCTGGAGCGTGTCCAGAGCTGGGCTGGGGGCTGGGGCACAAGGCTGATGGGGGGGCGGGGGGCACAGGGGGGGTTCAGCCTGGAGAGGAGGCAGCTCAGGGGGGACCCTGATCGCTCCCTGCAGCTGCCTGACAGGGGCTGTGGGCAGGGGGGGTCGGTCCCTTCTTCCAGGGAACGAGCAGCAGGACAAGGGGAAACGGCCTCAAGTTGTGCCAGGGAAGTTTAGGTTGGGTGTGAGGGAACAAAAGGATGGTGAAGCCCTGGAACAGGCTGCCCAGGGAGGTGGTGGGGTCACCACTCCTGGAGGGGTTTAAAAAACACATAGATGTGGCGCTTGGGGACATGGTTCAGTGGTGGGCTGGGCAGGGCTGGCGTAACGGCTGAACTTGACCTTAAAGGTCTTTTCCAACCTAAATGATTCTATGATTCTATCTTTTGCGACCTGCCCAATGGCCGTCATCGCTTCCAAGGAGCTGAAGATAAATGAAGTGAGGGCTGTCAGCAATCTGACAGTGCCCCAGCTGCACAAAACAAGCTTTCCCTGCCCCAATGAAAGTGAGCGATAAAAGAGGCTATAATACTATATAGCTGTAGCAACACAAATGCAATGGCTTGTGTCTGGAAAGCGTTCGCAGTAATATGGATGGTGTTACTAGCCACTTGCATTTTTGGATGTGCTAAGTCACCCCAAGAGCTCCGACACAGGGCAAATGGAAGAGATCCTTTTTCGTTCATCTGGAGGCGAACCCCACCTCTCCTCCCCCTGCCGTGCTTAATTCAATATTGGAGCCCTGCTGAGAGGACTACCAGCAGTCAAGTGCTTCATCAGCTGCTTCAGGACACGCAGGCGTCACCAGCCATGGCATTGAAGAGACTGCACGACAATAACAAAGCGAGCACAAGTTATCTTGAGTGAGCAGGTCCGTGCTCTCCAGCTGGCTCCAAGCCCCAGCTCAGAAGGTCACATAGCTGACATACAATCCTGTGAGTCACCCACAATACTGTGTGTGTCCGGCATTACTCATGTGGTTCGGCAGCATCGAGGGAGGTTCCTCCTCCTGCCTCGCCACCCAGAGTCAACATTGCTGTACGGAACATACAAGACGGGAAAGCCACCAGAAGACATGTGATGGCAGCTTGGCCACCTTGCTAGTCATCACCACCTCCTAGAATGGCAGTACCAGACAAGGTTAATACCACAAATGTTCCTTGCAAAGCTGCCTCGATGGAGAGTATATATCAACACAGGCAAAATGCACCTACCGACACCGAAAATAAAGATTTACAGCCCCAGTCAACTAATTGACTCTCTCAAGTCCCTGCTTAGATACCAGAATGTGTGCAGATCTCAGCCAGACATTCACGAAACACCAGGATAGACACCAGGTCTACACAGCACTGCAACATCAGGCCCACCAGGTAATACAGACTTCATTAATGGTCTGCACCATTACGCCCTCTGAATCTACTCCCCAACCAGACAGTCAAAGCACTGGAGATGTGGCTGTCACCCTGGCAGCGCTAGGATGTTGCCGAGCATCACTCCATCAAACAGGTGCTGGGTCAAAGCCACTGTTTTCCTGCAAAACCACCGTTTCTGCTCAGGCTGGCGGGTACAGGAGCTCAAGCCACAGCCTGCAGCAGCTGCTTGGGGTCCGACGGGAAAGCAGGTGCTGAAGATGCACATAAAAGTGACAGGCCACATTAATCACAGAGAAAGGCAGGCAGAAAGCTTGGATGCAGTAGGTCTTCTGGCAGGAGATGGAGCAGAGGGGTTCACGAGCGAAGGAAGAAGAAAACAACAAAAAAGAAACCATGCAAGCACATGTGGAAATTATAGCCCTCAGCCTGAAATCAGGCCTGAGCCCCCTGAATTTTGCCTAAACTTAAAACATGAAACAAAATCCGTGTACACCGGAGGGAAAGCATGCTGTTTCAGGAGCAAGAACAGGGAACCGACAGATGAAAGAAGCAGAAGCAAGGTGAGACAGCAGTCCCTCTGGATTGCCAGGCCTGACTCCATCCATTCCAGACAGGCACTGCCAGTTAACCTGGAGGAACAAGCGCCACATCTGGAAGGAAAACTGCCTCACTGGAGCGTGCAAGAGCATATAATTTATTGATGTAATGACAACAAAAGGATGATGTTAATAGGCAGGTAGCTATAACGAGAACACAGTGACAGAGATAATTCTCAGCACACCTTTCCAGGTGCAAAAAGGAATGGCCATGGTGGTTGAGCAGTCTGTTGACCATACAGACAGATGCTTAAGATGGGTGTTCGAAACCAGGTTTTTTTCATGAAGAGCACAGCAAGTAATAGCCTCACATTTTTTCTGTCAGGATAAGGTGTGGGTTTTCCACAGCAATAGGTTCTGATGACCACCAGCTCAAGAACAGCTGGGATTTTTCTTCTGCAGTGAAAGAAAACTTACCATACATTGCAACTTTCAGCTGGAAGCTGTCATCCGGTAACACTGGATAAAGTGCCGCAGAATTCAACATTTTGCAACAATACCAACTTGGAGCCCAACATTAATAAAGCACAGAGCCAACACCAAGGCTGTTCCGTACCATTGCAGAGGCGATGCATGCCTGTGAAGGCTGTGCTAAGCCAAGGAGATGCTAAGCCATGAGGACGTAGTGCTCAGTACATACCACACAACTCTGGTCGGTTTGGGGGCTGTTGCAGGAGTGGTGCTACCAGCAGGACCTCAGCAGCTGCTTTTGCCCATCCTCGCTATCAGGTTAGTGCCGCAGCCAGTGTGGCGGCTGCCAAGTGACAGCACGAGCAGCCACCACCATCATCCCAGCAGATGCTGCCGTTCGAAACAGCACGAGTCAGGTGGAAAATCAGCCCAGACGAGCCTGTGAGTCAAAGGCAAGTCATACTGTATGCCTGAAACAGCTCATCTGTATGACTGTCCATCCCAAAAAGCTACATTATGCACTTAGGGATAGATGCCATGTGGAGAAGAGTGCTTAGGAAAAGCACACACACAAAAAACAAAAATCAGAGATTAGGGAAAAGATGCTCAACACTTTTCTAGATGCTGCAATACTTTCAAGAAGCAAAGCTGAGGGTTTTAACCAAGGTTCATACAAAAGAGCTTATACCCCGTTTCCCAAACCATGTGTTAAAGTTACTCGTTAGCAGTTCACATCCAGGCATGGGAACATTTATTCAGGGCAGGAATACATGTTTGGTTTTATTTTCTCAGAAGCATGCAGCTTACATCTGAGGAAGATCAATGATTAACTCCAGCCTAGAGATGGAAGTGTACAGGTTTAACTGTGCTGAGGGACAGGTTCCTGATCATGTTTCTAGATCTGACCGGTTTTGGTAGAGCTTGCTCCCATGCAGGAGATTAAATACCAGCATGCAGTGAAGCAGTCCCACTGGGAGAAAGGACACCATACTGAGTACTGGTGGGGATGAGCTAGGGATTGATGTAATTTAAAATCAAGTTTTTACAGTTTAACAGAAATAATGTTGTGGAAAAGGATTTATTATTCCTAATTATTCCGAGGGCTTCAGTTTTGCTAAAACGTGTTAAGAGTTTTTGGCAAGGGTGCAATGTTTCTGCACCTGTGCTCCGTGGGTGACGTTTCAGACCTCTACAGAGCCACTTACGTATGTACATATTGAAAGCGGGGAAACATCCTTGTGCTTCTGCAGACTACTCTTGACATGTAACATTAGGCTCATTCATCAGAACTAATTGAGCTCTTGGATATCAGATGCTTCCATACAAATAAAGTTTTTCAGTGCACAGCAGTGTGTATATATATATTACCATTTTATATTGTCGATCCTTTAGTAAGGGGAGCTGTAGCTTTCATGTAATAACAACAGCTTTTTATCATTACCACCTAAAAATTATCCCAGCTTTATGGATAAGGGACAAAGGAACATCACCCATGCCTAGTAACAGCAACGGATGGTATGCGAGTGCTTTCACAAGCAGGTTTCACACATTGGGTCACCACTTGCCCTCAAGATGTATTCTGGAGCTGAACCTGCTTCTCCAAAAGTCATAACCAGGTTCAGAGCATCTCTGACAATCTGCACTAAACACCTGCCTCAGAGGAGCCTCTCCCCTCCAGGGAGGATCCATCTAACTCCACAGCAGATGGCTGATCAAGCTGAACCCCCAAAGCGCTGGAGGTCTCTGCTGTGTGCCGTGGTCTTCCGAGCTGGGCTAACACCAGGTAAGATCAGGTGAAGCTCTCCTGTCGGATGGCAGCCTGCACACAGCAAGCTGGCAGCAGTTTCTCAGTTTTGGCCCTTATTTTCTAAAAAGAGCAAGGGAACTTCCCCGCATCTGCTCGTCTGCAAGTTCGGTTTCGATCTGACAGCCTGCCATCACAGCACCGCAGGAGGCACAAGCAGAGCCGGCGGCTGGAGCACTGCCACGATGCCCTGCTTTGGGAGGCTGCCTTCTGTACAAAGAGGATCTTATACTCTCCCACCAAGGCCACGATTCATCCCGCCCTGTCCCAGCAAGCCCTCTGCAACTGCTGCCTTGCGGCTGAGACGCCGAAACCCAGGGGAGTCACATGGCTGCATGGCAGATGTTAGTGGATCTATTTAAATTGATCATGCTTCAGACAAAACTGGTGCTGTCAATGTCTATTTACATTAAGGTTTCAGGAACATTTCATAACCACTTACCCTTTTCATTTAAAAAAAAAAAAAAGTTTTACCTTCGTTACTGAGCCAGCAGTCTTTGCAAAGTGCCTTTGCTGGCTCTGTAACGTGACATTAACTCAGGGAGGGACCTGTGGCACCAGAAGGGGACCTAGCGGCTCAGTTTCCCCCCTCCAAACCAGTGGGCTGCTCGGTCTGCAGATGGATGAGGCTCTTATGGACCAGAGCATGGATGACCTGTCCCAGGAGCCAGAGAGGATGGCTCAGACTGCAGGATGAGGTGACAACCAGGAGCTACAGCCGGCAACACTTCCTAAACCAGAGGAAGGAGCAACCTGCACCTGGCTGAAAGGCCTGGTTGCCCAGAAGATGCTGAGAGCTTCCAGCAGAGGAGAAGTCAGCTAAAGCACTGGTCTGCAGCAGAGGCTCTCTGCACTGCCTCTTACAAAGGAGGCTCCCGTTCAGGCAGGCTTGTAGCTGCTCCTTCGGCGTGACTGCACACACTGCTCTTCAGGAGGAAGCCGGTGGCCTTCTTCACGCCTAGGTTTTGCAAAGTTTGTGTAAAGAAGCATTGCTGTTCTGGCCATCCCTGCAACCTCCCGCACTGCCTTGCTTTATGGCTTTCTGTGCCGGGGGGGGAGGCTCGCCGGAGAACTGCGCTTTCTGGCAGTTCCCTTATAAGGCAGAGCTCGGGGCTTAGCTATTCCCTTAGTCTTTAGTCTTCGCTGCAAAAATAGACCTCTGCACTGATATCCATTGTACCAGTGTCACACTGGAAAGAAGAAAACAGAATTCCTCTTTTTTCCTTTGCTAAATGTCAGCTGACTTCACCATTGGGGGAGGCGGGGGGGGGGGAGATCACCCCACCTTCCACAAACAAACAGCACAGAGAACGTGTGACATTTGTACCATCACCTTTGCCCACCAACAGTAGCTTGCAAACTCTTCAGTGCCCATCTCTATCAGATGTTCGTACAGGGCTTAACTCGACAGAGCTCTGCCCCTCATCCCTGGTCCCTGGGCATTACAGCCGTGTAACTGAAAACAGGGAAAGCCCCCCCAAAGAGTGCCCTGCGATGGCCTGGGGTACCAGGAGGCTGGGCTGGGCCCTTATTCATCCCTCCCACAAAGGGTACCAGAGAATCAGTAACAGCGCGGCAGCAGCCCAACGAACCCCCTGCTGAGCCTTTAACCAAAACCAACTATTGCCTAAAATCCAGGGGCTGCAAAGCCATCGGAAGGTTCACTTACTTCAGTCGCTGCAGCGGCAATCCCGAGAGGCAAAAGGAAGGGGCTGAAGGATGCTCAGACAGTGGGCACATACACATCTATGCTACACTCGAGTTGGAGGCCAGCTTTACGCACAACTGTGTCTGTGCTTGAACCTGTATGGCTCAGCCCAGACCTCGTGATGGCTAAACTTCCACAGGAGCTGCAGAGCTGTGAGGCTGTGCTTGGTTCTGCACAGGATCGCGATGCCCTGGGTGAAGTTATTCTGCGTCAACCAACCTAAACCGACAAGCCTTAACAATTAACACCTCACTGCTGTGTGAAGTGGATTAAACATTTGCCTAAAAAAATGTGCTTTTCTTAAAGAAAACCTGTTGCCTGGATCCTGTTTTAGGCGTGGGTTCAATGAACTAGTGAAGCAAGGTGACAGAGAAGATGATAATCTGCAGCCAACAGGGCAGCTGAGGACAGCAAGCCAGCAGCCAGGAGTATCTTTAGACTTCAGCTTCCTCTGCCTGAGTGACAGCAATTACTTTGGGACAGCAAAATGACAGAATTTATAATTTCTTTGTAAATGGTTAGCACACACACACCCACACCGATTTTTCTCTGTGCCTACCATCGGTCTGCTTAAAGGTTGACAACTGGAGTTACAAATGCAACACACCCTGCTCCGCAAGGCGACTGAAAGGAGCCCTTGTGTGCTCCCCAGCTTGGAGATGACTCACTTCCACAGCTGAAAGGCCGTTAGTTATGTGGTGGTTTCTCAAACCCCAAGAGCATCCAGCTGGAATAATGTCACAGGGGAAAAAAAAGGTCATGTCGGCCAAAGGGACAAGCTGAAATTCATCACCCTGCAGCTGCTGCCCGCTTTGTTACCTGCCCAGTGGAACACCACCTAAGTGTCCTGTCCTTTTTGAAGGGACACCGATGAGTGCTTTGCAAAAGGAGCACGTAACAGACTCTCCCTCCCGAGTCCTGCGGTCTTTCCCCCCCCAGCAGCGCCCGTGCCCAGTTGGCAGCGAAGGGCTGCCTCCGTGCGCCCTGGCAGCGGCGGCACGTGAGCCCTGCTAATGGGTGCCTCGAGATGCGCAGAGTCAATGGGGGATTTACCACTCTGCCCAACACTAATCTCATCATAATCAAAGGTATTTGTACATCAGCGTGCGCTTCATTGTAGATAACCCAGGCTACCGTGTTACGGGAGGTTTGTCGGTCAGGCAGGGCACGTAGTATCTCCCGTGGCTTTCATGGGGTATCTTGCAGTTACTATTGCAGCAGTGGGAGCAAAGGCCAGGAGATCACAAAAGCTACTGGAGGACTTTTATTTTGCTTTATTTATATTTTTTTATTATTTTTGCCTGGTAGGTTCGTACTGTGAGGAAAGAGTTGTGATGCGCTTTTGTGTGTGTGTTGATTCCCTTGAGCGGTACCACCGTGTGTACCGCGGCGACAGCTTAACCCAAAACAACATTTTGTTTGTGCGCGAGACAAGGAGGAGGAGAACCGAGAAAGGAACATGCTGTAAAAAACAACGCGAGCTGGATATGCGGAAACGAGGGACGTTTGTGTTTCTTCCACAAAGTCATTGAAGCAAAACAAAATAAAACCTGTTGTAACTAAATTCAACTTGCTGGGAGCCAGCCTCCCCGTTTCCTCCTGCGCCTGCCATATCGCAGTTACTTCTGCATTTAGCAGCACAAGGCACAGCCCTTCCCTGCCGCAGCACCAAAACCAGCCCCAGCTTCTCACCGCCTGGCACAAAGTTTGAGAACCAGCAGGTTGTCAGGCGCGGCCACTGACAGGGATGTTTCACCGTGGAGAACAAACAGGCAAACCAAAAAGAAAACCCTCTCAACCGTAGAAAATGTATCAGCCCCAGCATTTTCCTCATGCCACTGACATTCATTATGCAAGCAATAACATTACCCAGCAAACATCCCAACTGTATCAGGCACTTCCTTGCCGCCCTTCCCCTGTTTGCTGTTTGCTTTGCAAGTGCTGCAGGGCAAAGATGTGTCTTCCAAGGCTTTGAAGTGCACAGCACACTGTTGGCATCATATAAAAGCATCGTAAAATATATCCCAGCATATTTATTATTGTTAAGGCTGTTGCTGTATTTGCTGGCTGTTTTACCGTGCATTGGCTATCTCTGACTTATTATAAGCTCAATATAGGTTTAGACAAATGCAAAGGTAATCTAGAAAACGCAAGTGATTAACTAATTTCCCCGACAAACACGGTCTGCGGAGAAGTGAAATAGAAAGTGCGTCATTTTACATTTTAGGAGAGCAATTAGAGCTGATGAGAAAAGCTGTCCGGAAGCACAACCTACAGGTATAAACCGATACTGCACTTCAGGCTCAGGCCGGGCTCATGGAGAACCACTTGGCTGGTGAAGATAAAGCCCTCCTCACGGGGTAAAAATGGGTGACGGACACGGAAGGGATACAAGCTTCACAGTTCCCAAAGCATACCATCCAAACGCGCTCTCACAAGGGTGAAGGTCTGCCACTCACCCTCTCTGGGGAAGGAAAGAGGATTTCCAGACCAGTTATGGACACCAGCACAGGGTACTGGGACAGAGGGTGAGCAAAGGTCGAATCATCATATTAATGATGATTTCTCCTTGAAGTTCATCTTCCCTTGAAGTGAATTAGGCACTGTAATTTGTAATATCACCTCCTTCTCCAAGGAGTCAGGAAGACTTGGGCATTATTTAGGACAGATACGGAGAGGATAAATAGCCAACGGAGATGCAACTTACCTCCAGGTGAGGCTCCTGGTCTGCAGGGAGCTTCTTGAGTAGCACTGCACACTGGGGGCTCACCCTGCCGGCTACCCCTTCTGTCTCCATCCCTTTTCCCACAGCCATTTCACAAGAACTCCAAACTCCCTATTCCTGCATCCCCAGGGCATCACTGATTACCTGGCAACACCAAGCATACCCCCGATGGCTTCCTCCAGTCCTACCAGCAGAACCCCAGCAAGCTGCTCCAGCCAGAGGCCCCGGGGGGCTGTAGGGCACCCACACATCATGGGCAGGGCTATGCTGGTGCCAGGTTGCCCTGGTTATCTAAATCATGGGTGGGGGAGGAAGAGGAGAGACCCCGGCAGGTGCTAGTGCTCAGACAGCTGTGCTCCCAGCTGTGCTCCCTGGGTCATGCACTAGAAATGAGGGGTCCCTTCAATTCCCCCCTTGCCGGGCAGCTATCTATCTCCACCAGTCTTTTGACTCCCAAATATATGAAAATTTCAGTATGTGTCTGGAAAAATACCCATGTTCAGTTGCTCCAGAACTAATGAACAAGGGTCCCTGCAGTCCGACATCACTAAAACCCCCTGATTTTCAGCTGCAGGGCAATTTTTCAAAATTGGCTTCTCTTGAGGACTTTCAAATGGGATGGCCAACAACCACCTACAACTCTTCCAAATATCAGCCTTAACATTTGCCCCGTGAAGGCCGGGTACTACTTACTGCTGAGGAAATCGACTGGAATAACTATTTCCGAATCACTGCAGACATTTTGTTCGGGGATAAAGGGAACGTTCTTTCCTTGATTTCTCTTGTCTTTTTTTTATTATTATTATTATTTTTTATTTCTGGGTGGAAAGTCATATGGAGGCAATCATCACACGGGCATCTGGGAGAGATTCCAGAGCAGAATCAAAGAACATTTTTTTTCTCTCTGTTGCTATTCCAGTAATTTTCATCGTGTGGAAAAATCCTGACAACAGTGGAGCTCGCAATGTCGCTTACCTCTCTTAGGGCGCAGAGAGGTGTCACATACAACCTACTTTAGATCTTAGCTGTTCCAGCTACACACGTGGTGAAGGCATTCTGGTGGGCACATGGATCTGGTAGAGATTTCCAAAACCATTGGGATCTGCTGCAGGAGTTCTCCTGGTCAGGCAACCTCCCTGGCTTCTGCTCATCCCTGCTTGCCAGCTCAGGCATCACTGCTCCTGTTTTCAGGAATGAAAACCAAAAGAGAGATACCACAGGGGAAAAAAATTAATGTAGGTTATAAAAAGACAGGAAAGGTGCCTTTTTATAAAGCATGCAAGTATATATTCGTATGTGTGTGTGTATATATACATAATTTCCTCTGCACTCTCCCTAAGAACCAGTAGGGTGTGCCTGCAGACCAGCTTTCCTACACATACGCGTTCTCATTTTTTGCCTTAAATGATGTAAGTTCTCTCCTTTATGCCTCATAGCTTGCTTCACTCAGAGCCAAGAGACTACCAACCAAACCAACAGAAGAGGGTCGCCCTGCTGACACTGCACCCCTTTGGGCAGCTTCTCGCTACCCGTACAGCTACACTTTGGCCATAGGTAAGATAAGCAGGAAGCCGAGACACGGGAACCACCTCTGGTGTTCTAAGAAACATAAAATTCTCGTAACCTCCTCTTTACGCTGCCTGCTCTTAGGCGGAGCAGCCTGGCAGCCTCCCCACCAGGAGCTCACACACTAGCTCTCCTGGCAAGGCAAACGAGGGCACCGCAGCCTCTTCTTCTGCCCCGGTCCCTCCAGCCCCTGCTCAGCACCACTGAACCCGGTCACTTCTCAGGCTCACGGGGCTGAGAAGGGACCTCTGAGAAGTGCCCCAGCAGCAGCACAGCCCAAGCTGCCTCCGAGAATCCAAATGCTGAATTGCACTACCCCTCAGCTAAATCTAGGAAGAATAATACTTTTATAGTTTCAGGCAATTTAGTTTACTGCTGAGTGATACACACAAGGAATTGTGCTGTGCAAAAAGGCACGAGAAGTAGTTTTTTATGCCATTTAAAAGCGCTTTAGGCTGCTCAGAGGAACGCCCCATTTTCCCCTGCCACTGCACATTGCACTATTGCACACATCGCTCTGTGAATTCACCTCCACTGACCCAAAAGAGCTACAGCTGGCATTTGGTCTATTTTTGACACTAATGCAAAAAAGCTGTCCTGGATCACTAGCGAGCACCATCTGCTCTTTGCAACTGAAGTGCCATCAATTCACACACCAGGGCCAGGAGTTTCAAAAATAGCTAGTCTAAAGTGAGATGCCTCAATCCATATTTAGACACCTGCCTGGCTTTCAGGCAGAGCTGAGCGTGCTGCAGCTCCCCTTAGCCTCAACCTGAATTCGGTGGCCCCTGTGCTTGCAGCCTCAGCAGGCTCCTCCGGGTTTCTCCAGCCTGGGGACTAGCAACAAAAGGACTGGTTTGTACTAAATGCTGATTTCACATAAGTGAAATTCTCCAAAACATCCAGTTGGAAGGGACCAGATTGCTACTGACTCCATTTCTTAAGCCAGAACTACCTTTTCGCTCAATTACTTAACCAACCAAACAAAAAAACCCGAAACAAACAAACAAAAAGTTAGAATGGTCATTTTCACCTTACGGAGATAATAAAAGCCTAACTACAGTTTTAGTGTTTACAAGCTGGAAAATGGTTTGCAGAAGCGATGGGAATGCCATGCTAAATTTGCAGCTACAGCCTGTTGCGCCCTGTTTGGGTAAAGGACTTTCAGGAATGTCTGTGTTCCTACCACACTGATGTTCATTTTATTCTGAAGAGGACCAGAGAAATGCAACCTCATATCTGCTGTGTAGGTCCAGGAAGACATTTCTATACCAGTGGAGATCTGACATTTATACAATGCAACATAAAAATCCCGAAAGCTATAAAAGATGTTTTCACTGTATTAGTGACTATCATTTTGATGTGAAACCCACTTTAATGAATACCTGACAACTAAACCTTTTAAAAGGAATGATTTCACTTGACATGAATGCATTCAACTCCTGTTTGTTGAACGATATTCTTCTTAAACAGCCAGCCAAAGAACTTAGCGACACTGTAAATCAGGGCTTTGCAACCTCTGCAGCACCCAGGACTGTGCCCGAAACCTGCCGGTGCACTCGGGGCGATGCTGGATTTAAGAATAAGCTTAGGGGGATTTGTATAAGCAGAGGGAGGCCTTCAGCAAGTCGCTATTTGTTATGTAGCCAGAGAGCAGTCCTCACCGCAGCCATTACCGAGTATTGCATGCAGAATATCTTTTTTCAGCATATTTCCCCCCGCCCCCCCGGCATTGAACGCGGCGTGACATGAAGCCAGCCTCTGCGGGCCTGGTGCTCACTGCCCTCCGGTCAGCCCTGGCAGCCTGGCATTCCTGCTCAACTCCAGTCTCACCTCTCCAGCTGCAGCAAAACAACTGTGGAAAAACGCTTTGCAGCTCCACGGCCCTTCCAGGCTCTGCAAAATGCCATACAAGCACACCCTGGCCGAGCGGGTCCCTCCTGCACCAAAGCAGTCCACCAGATTTTGGCCAGGGGCTCCCGGAGGTCAGCACGTCCACAGTCACGGGGTCTCCATGCTCCTGCTCTCCATCGCTGCTACCTGCCTCCTGCAAAAGCTAAGGGAACATAGAAGGCAGAGGTTTCACAAAGCTGATACCATCTTTACAACAAAACAATAAAGCATAAAATAAAATTCGGTGATGTTTGACGACAAAGCATAAAATAAAATTTGGTGATGCTCGCGAGCCCTGTTTCACCATGAAAACATGGTCACCTTTCCTTATGGCAATGGCACGAAGCTACATTGCATCGGTCCCCACCAGAGCACTTCCTGTTGCCACTAAAATAATTTAAAGTTTAATTAGTTTAGGAGTGAGGTTTTTGAAAGCTCATCTTCTGCAGAATCAAAGAGGTCTAACGTCTAGAGAGATAAGACCTGTACGTACAAGTGCCTTGGATGAGAACTTTCCAACCTGCCAAAAGAAGTCAGGGTTGAGAACACTGACCTGGAGCATCAAGAAACCCCGTACGGGCAAGCACTAAGAGCTGCGATCTTTTTGGAAAAATAAAAAGCCACAAAGCAGCTCTTGGTTCCGAAGGGTGGCCATGCGTTTTCTTTACCAGCAGGTGTCACATGGAAATAAGATGTCATCTCAGCTGGCACCGCATCCCCTGCCCGGCGGCAACACGCCTGTCCCCAGGTCAGGGTGGCTGGGGTACATGGGCCTGAGGGGGGATAAATGGAGTCACCCCCCAGCTGGGCAGGGACCGTGGGCGTTCACGGGCACGTTACACCCCACGGAGGGGACGGAGGGGACCACCGGAGCCGCCTCTCCCTGGGCAGCTCTCTGACGGGACGCAGCACTCTCTCATGGGGCTCATTACCAGTATAGGGCAAAGATGCCCAACAACTGACCCTAGCTGCTTCATTAGGGGCATTAACATTACCTTACGTGTGCCTTGTCATTTTTATTTCTGGGAAACATCACTATTCTGTGCCGCTTCAGCCTGCATCGCTCTTCACACTGGGCCGAAGCCGGGTCCTACAGGCTGCCTGGTGCCAGGCTGTCCCCTGCCCAACCCAGCGTAAATACACGGGTGGGAGGATTAGCAGGACGCGGGAGAGCGAGGTTCTGAGTGGCGTTCCTTTTGGAAACACCGAGACTCCCAGAGCATCCCTTTCCAAGATGTGAGTTGTGAATGGCGAGCAAAACCCCCCAAAAGCAGGTAAATAATGACTCCGCACCTCACAGCGATTCCTGAGCTTCAAGTGAACGCTATGTAGCTCATTTTTAAAAGCACTTCAACACAACGGGATCTGAGGAAACCCGGATCTCTTCTCGCCCAGCCCTCCAGAAACACAGTGGCCTGCAGCGTGGCTGCACAGCCTCCACACCAAGCCCCCCACTGGCAGAGCATCAGCCCCTGGCAGGAAACCTTCAGGGCCACGTGCCAGGAGCTCGCCCAAACTTCTGCCACCACCTGCACCGCAGACTCCCCTGCTCCCGACCTGCACAAGGGACCTGCCAAGGGCGTCCCTGGGTGTGCCACGGGCTGGGGCACCTCGGTGACAGCCACGCCGTGCGACCTCAGCTCCACAGGGGAAACCTGTTGGGCAGCAGCACCCAGATGGAGGGACTTTGGCCTCGAATAAGTGGCTTCAGCTCTGCTGGACCACTGGTAAGAGGGAGCGACGACCATCGCTTTGCTTTAAAGGAGAGCCCTGCGCTTGAGTCCCTTGGCGCCTGGGAAGCACGCATCGCCCATGGGAGCCCCCATGCAACCAGCCACCGGGCTGCAGTGGCACCTGCCGAGTGACTAGGAGCAAAGCAAATCAAGACAATTATAACTCTATTAAAAGTAAACATTGATGAGTACAGTTCATAAAGTCTTCTTGAATTATGCCATGCTATCTTGCTTTGGAGATAGGTTTTGCTCCTAACTTCTGCTGCCAGAAAAGCAGGCATCATTTCCAGAATCCATACAGCCCTGTATTTTGTTCCCCTCCTGGAACAAACAGAAAGGTGAGGATGGATGCTTCACAGAAATCAGTTTTCAACAGCCCTGTGGAAGTACCAACATCTGACATGCCCCTGCATGGCTTCAAGCTACCTCAGGCCCATCCAGTCCTTGCAGGCTCCGTCAGCCTATGCCAGCCTGAAATCCCTTGAAATAGGAATGATGCATTTGTAAGAACTGGTGGCTGGTGTTCTTCTTTGAGCAAGAGAAGAGGCTTTCAATAAAATAAAAAAAAGACCAAGAAAAGCATGGGATTTACCGAAAAGACATGCTCCAGCGAAGCTTTAAAACTTCAGAATAAAATAATAGGGCGACCAACACACTCACTGCAGCTGGGGGGAAAGAAAAGATGATAAAAAGGCAAATTAAATTTCTGGCCAATGCTTTACTCGTTGGTCACAGGACTACTTGTTTTCCTGCATTTCCACTACAGGATGGCTTTTGCTCCCTGCCTCCCCTTCTTCATTTGGTGGGCAGGTTACCAGGACAGACCTCAGGGAAGAAAACCACAAGAGATTTTTGTGCTTCACTTGCTCTGAGCAAGCAAACAGCCCAGCTCGAGCAGCACAAGCGGCACAGAACCGCCCATGGCCGTAGCACTGCTCTGCAGCACCAGCACTGAAACAACCCATGCTCATTTTTGCCAGAAAAGCAGCACGCTTACAACTGAAACCGTCATCCCAGGACAGAGATGCTCTGTCAGGGGTGCAGGGTGGGATAACCCATGCACGCAGGCAACACGCGCCCAGGGGAGAGGAGCAGAGAGAAAACATACACGCAGAAGTGTTCACATGATTCTGGTGCCTTTGCTGCAGTGCTGCGTGGCCACATCATTCACATCATCTCTCACCATCCCTCTATTTTCCCACCAACTGTTTCCAGCTCTCCCTTTCCAGCCCTCATTCACCCCAGGAGCGGCAGCCGCAGGAGGCTGGTGGCAGGGCACTCGTCCTCGTGCAAGCCCGCTGCAGCGGCTGCGGGCAGCAAGCACAAACCCCGCTGTTCCATCGTCCTCTCCGGAGGACGACTGACTGTGACACCCCAACATCTACCAGTGCTCAGGTAGGGAGAAAATAGGAAAGACTGATATAAACAGATTGAGTCTGTAAATGCTATGTGGGGCCAAACCGACTCTCGCAAGGCAGAGGGAGCCGCTCCTCAGCTGGTGCAGAGCATATCAGTAAAGGATGTTTGCTCAGAGATAACAGCCCTGGGGAAGGAAAGCCGAGCCTGGTGACAGAGCCCAGATAACAGGGACTGGAACTGAAAACAAGAGGAGGAGGAAAAATCAGAAGAAAATTAAACGTCATCTTTTTCAACTGCATATTAATGGGCATTGGATGGACACTAACGTTGCACCAGGCTTTGCCTGGAAGCGGTCACTGCATACTCCAACATATTTTTGCAATGACTATTTCCCGGTGCTTTTGTCATCCAGCGCAGCACCACCAGCGCAGGGAGCAGCGCTGACCCCTTCGTGGGGCCCAGCGGACCCCTCCCCACCGGCTTGGAGGGCGAGGGGGCTGCAGGGGAGGCAGGGGCGCAAGTGCCCCGGCTGCAAAGCTGAGCCCAGCAGCAGGGCTGGCGGGTCCTGGTAAGGGGCTGCACCAGACGAACCCTGCTCCGCACCAGTCATCCTTATCCGTTGGGGCTGGGAAGGCACCAGGGGGAGCACGGTTGTGTTCCCCTCCTCAAATTTCTCTTCTCTTGCAGAAAGACCAGGCTACAGGCACATGGATCGTGATTTTCTCCATACAAGCCTTTCCTGACCAAAGCCCAGGCAAGCCAGAAGTGTCCCCAGCTGCTACAAATGACTTAGCCCCTTGCCCTTTACAGGAGGGGAATTGCTATATAAAAAGCAGGTAGGGTTTTTTTGTATATGATGAAAAATTTTTTTGTATATGATGAAAAAAATCCTTTTTATTCTTACAGTTTTAGCCACGCGTGTCAGAACTTCTCATGCCTTGGCCAAGCCATTCTGCCCCTGGCGGGTTTGCTCCCACGGTGGCTGGGGTCCCGGCGCAGCAAAGCCCCTCTGTATGAAATCTTCCCTTTACAGCCCCTGAGCTGCACTCACCTCTGCACGTGCTCGGGATGCGCTACGGGCCCGGGGCAGCCGCTGGGACAGAGCTCTGCTAGGGCAGGGACGGCGTCTGGTGGGACCACTGAGCCTCCTGCATCCACGATGCATCACCCAGCCTGTTCCTTTCCTTCTTCACCTCAAAGCTCCATTTAATTATAAACGATTAAATTGGATAATTTTTTTATTTTATTTTTCTCCCCAACCCAAAGGCCCCTTTCGCCTGCACAGCACAGGTAGTGAGGGGCGGTCAGGGTTGTGCCACCACCGGGTCCTTCAGCAGCTGCTTGGCAGGGCAGCCCTGACAGACCTTTCGGTCTAGAAAAAGAGGTGAGAGGGGTGGTTTGGTCTCCACAATTCCCAAAACATTCAAAGTCAAAAGCTTCAATAATTATACGATGATGACATTTAGCAGGAAATGGTATAAAAATAACACTTGTTTACCTTTTCTGAACCAAAGGGGGAAAAATAATAAATCTGTGGGTTTTTTAGCAGAAAATAATTTGTGTGAGTTCACAGAGGAAAGGCACTCTCTTCTTGTTCCTCCCCAGTTGCTGACTGCAGCTGGTCCACTGCTGGGCACTGGGAGGGGACACTGGCAGCAGCCCCTTCCCCTGTCCCTCGGGAGACATGAGGTAGGTGAGCCAATGCTCCCCACTGCCCTTTTTTGTGGCTTAAAACCAGAAGCGAAGCTCATTGAGCTTTGCTGCCTCGGAAAGCCCATCCAGCTCCTGTCCCTCCCTCAAGAAAATGAAAGGCAAGGGGGGTGCTGGCCCTGCCTCGCGGTGGGACCCCAGGACTGAGGGGGCTCAATTCTGAAAGGCCGCCAGGATCTCAGCACCATCCCCTGGAGCACTGGGCAGATCCACAAGCCCATCAACATCTTGACTGAACCACAGGCACCGTGAGGTGGAAAACCAGCAAGGCTGCCGTCCGCTGCCATCCCAGGTGGCCAAGGGGAACAGCGAGAAAAGTTGGGCTTGATTTCTAACTCCTCCAAGAGCCTTAAAAAAAACCCCTACAAAACAAAAAAAACCAACCAAAAAAAAAACCCCACAACCAAAACCAGACAGACGCAGGGAGTGGAGAAGCAGCAAATAGCGGCATGTGAAGGTGCGGCGGCAGGAGGATGAGTCAGTGTGAGCAGGCTGGGGCGAGGGCTGTGCGTGGGATGGGGGAGCAGGAATGTGGGCGAGCATGGCCCGGCACGGCACAGCCCCACGGGTCACGGAGGCTGCCTGCCCGCACGGCTGAGACTGCGGTGTGCCCCGGCCAGCCCTGGCTCGGGGTCCTGGCAAAACGTGTCTGCTCCAGCTGCCGTGGGAAAAATAGAAAGAATAACACAAATAAAAATAACAAAACCAAAAATGAAAAGATAACAAAAACCAAAAGAACACCAATAAAACCAACACAGATGAAAAGAACAAAAATAAAACCAACAAAAATACAAACAATAGTAATAATTAAAAAAAAATCATCACCTGATTGATTTTTCACAAAACCAGAAAGCAGAAAAATCCACCAATTCATGGCTCCAGGCTCTCTCCCGCATCCTGAGCCTGGGGCAGGTTCACAGTCCCAACCTGCAATGTTTGTCCCATGAGATGCCCCCCCCCCCACTCGGTGGCACGGCCAGCACAGCCCGGCCCACGGGGCGAAGCTTTGGGGAGCAGCCCCGGCTCCGGGGAGAGCCTCGGAGCAGGAGAAGGCTCAGCCAGCCAGCCCGCTGGAAATAGCTTTCCAGATTGAGCGATCATTGTAATTAAAACAGAGTCAAGTGTCATGGCAGAGCAGCAGCTAAATTACAGGTCTGAGAGGTGGGGAGAGGCGCGCTGACTGCCTGGCAGTCCAAGACGGTAAATGACAATCCGAGCTCCGACACGCTGTAATCGCACCCCGGTCCGAGGACAGACAGCAAGAGAAATTTGCCTCCAAAAAACAATCACATTGCAAATTAATTTTTCTCCCTTTCTAATCCATGGTTTGATATATAAGTATTTTAAACTGCAATGGGTGATACCTCTGTAGACCAGGGATTGTTGAAAACAAAAAGGGAAAATTAAAAGCTATGTAATAAGTAAACCTGGGCTATCTCCAGTAACTTATACTCCATGAAATTGCTTGTAGGCGATGTCCCAGGAATTGCAGCAAGGTGAGCACCAGGGCAGCTGAAACTGCTGGAGCTGCAGCCCACCTCCCTACAGGACATCCATCACCCAGCCTGGGAGCATCCCAGCCCCCCGCCGTGCGCCTGCCCCTTCCTGCTGGGTAGGGATAACCAGCTGTAAAAGCACCGGGACTGGGCAGCCATTTCAGCACGACCCGGTTTAGCAACAAAAAGCAAATCATTGCAGCCAGGACTTCTCTGGAAAGCGAGTGGGAGGGGGGCACAGGAGCTGGCAGGGTCCGGCGGCAGCGCTCGGCAGAGGACAGTGCTGCTCTCATGCTGGGAAATGCTGCAACCGCGTGGGCAGCGCATGCTAGAGCGGATGCATTTAGAAGCACTTATACTGACACTTTTAAAAATACGTACATTTTACACATCTACTACTTCAAGAGGGCGGGTTTTGGTTGGTTGGGTTTGGGGTTTTTTTGGTTTTTTTTTTTTAATTATTCAAAATAACACCCTTTCTCCCTGCTAAAATGTGCTTGGTGTAGCAATCGGAGTGAAAAGCAATCCTTTGGTCCCTCGTCTGTGCAGAACATTAAAAAAAAAAAAAAAATCAATAAATTATAAAACCTTCCTTCCACAGCCATCTGCTTGGGGAAGGAAATCCCCACTCTACCCGTCTCCTGGCAGGGCCAGCTAGGGGTGTGCAGGGCAATAACACTCAGCAACACCTTCAAAAGGATCCATGGAAGTTCTTTATTGAAATACCACTAATAAACACGTGTGGTTTCCACCAGGATTTAATAGGTTTTTCTGGAGCACACAGATAATCCCAGGCGGGCAGATATGTGCAGTCTGGAACCCATTTGTAGGACCTGGGAGGACATCCCTCCTGGGAGCTGTGTTTGAGTGCACAAGATCCTCACGGCTCAGAGTATCACGGAATCACTTGGGTTGGGAAAGACCTTTGAGATCATCAAGCCCAGCTGTTAACCCAGGAGATAGCTGCACCGTTTTCCTTTGTTGGCAGCAAATCTAATTAGAACTCATCATTAAGTGCGGCAGGAAAATGCGTAAGGAACCATTTCCCGCTCATCTCGTTTTCACAGAATGGCAAAGTTGGCCTTGGAAGATGAGTTTTTAAAATTCTTTCCCCCCCAAAACCCATCAAAATGACTAACAGACTCAAGTAAATTGATACAATTATCACCTTTAACATGGAGATGAAGCTTAAATGTCAAAGCAGAGACACCAGCCCAAAGCAGGCCATGCGCGGAGATCTGGCTGGTTCTGCAGGTTGGTGGCCACAAGATCTGAGTTTCCTTCGTCACTTATTGAATGAGGATTTTATTGATTGATTTGTTTTAATCAGATTTCTCTTGTGTCACACAGACTTATCAAATCTGATTGGCAGGGCATGAAATAGCAATCCCTAAAAACAGCAGCGAGGAGGAGAGTCTGGCTCTACCTCCCCTGCCCCGAAAGCTCCCGCACGGGGCTGCCAAGAGGTGGGGTCCCTCAGAGATGGGGTCTGGGCTGGTGCCCCACAGGGATCATGTCGACAAGCCGGTGTCCTGTTGGCCCTGCTGCCATCACAGGGGCACCAAGGCCAAGAGCAAAGGAACTGAATCCTTGGAGGCACTTGATTGCAAGTGGTTTGCATTCGCTGCAGAGCGCACAGCCCAAAGGCAGGCTTTCTAGAGTAGCCCCATCACGTCACGAGTGGGAACCAGCGCAAGTCTTTAGAAGCAATAGCAGTGGGTACTATAAAAAAAAAAAAAATAATAAAAAAAATCAATCCCCACCGACTTGAGCTTTTCTGTGAGCTCTGGGCACAATCCTAGTCCCACAGAAGCGTGTGGGAGTTTTGCAACTATTCCCAGTAAATGTAGATCTGTTCCTCTCTCCTTGTTCCCTTACCAGCTCTGTTTGGCATCGCTCCCTCCCCTTGGCTCGCCTCCCCCGGCAGAGGTTTGCCAGGGTCAGCGCCCACGGCTGCGGGCAAGGCTTCGCCGCCTGCCCCATGCCCCCCCTGGGGTGCGCAGGGCAGCTGGCAACCTGCCAGTTTCCAGTGAGCTGCCACCCCAGCACCTCCCGCATCAGCAGGGGTAACTGGGTCCTGGAGCCCAGCATCCGCCAGGAAACACCCGCCGGCCCCCAGGCTGTCGGGAAGGAGCGATGCGGGAACACGGCACTTGCAACCTGCGCCTTTAAATTCATTTTACTATTACAGTCATTTCACTAACTACTTAATTGCAGCCATCTATCTGCGTCTGTCTCGGTCCGACACCCACAGATGCAGCTGCCCACGCAGCCACCCACGCCAGCCCACGCTCTGACTCATGCTCCGAGCCGTCGTCAAAAAAAACCCGTTCCCTGCCGAACGCAAACGCTTTCTTCAAACGTGTGCTGCTACTTTGATCTATTTCCATAGATTCCTGTGAGTCATCTGATCTGTCTCTGATCTAAACCCAGTAGACTAGAGCCTACATGTATGTTGTTTTGCATGAATTTGGCTTGTGTGGAGAGCTGACCCTGCTGTAATGCACAGGCATGCGAAAGCCTGGGAACCTTTTCCAGGAGTAAATTGCTTACTTATCCAAAAAAGAAGAGCAATTGTTTCCTAGTAGAAAGTCCTATTGTGCTCTTTAAATAAATAAATATATAATTTTAAAAAATACATATATAGTGGGGATAGCATTATTTTGAGATATAAGGTCACAGTGATGCTCAGAAACCCTTCCCATCAAATCCCCTGCGGTGCTTTACCACGCAGCCTTTCCCCACCCCAGCAGCTCGATACCCGCTCCCTCGCTTCGCAGATGGCAGCAGGGTGATGCCAAAGCTCAGCGTGCCCGCTGCAGCAGGGCCGGGAGCCAGCCTGCCACTAGCAGCGCAGCTTAACGAAGGCAGCGGGGATGATGAGCCCCAGGCACCTCGGGGGCCGGGTTGGTTTGGCTGCTGCCGCAGGCTAAGGCAGCGACGACGCCCAGGCTACCACTGAGATGCCTGCGCTCACCAAAGACTTCACACCAACTACCTGGCAGATTTGTGGTCCCTCATTATCCTAAATCCTGGGAGCTGTGCCCCAGGGGTACCTAAATTCCTCCCAAGGGGGTATTTTCACCCAGTGATCTACCCATACCTAGCACTTGCAGGCGAATCCACCAAAACCACTGGGGAACGTTTCTAAGACCGTGACCTCTTCAAGCCACGACGTGTTTTTTGGGGACACACACGTGGGTAGGCGGGGATGCTCCGAGGATGCTCGTACCCAGCTGGAGGCCGTTTGCCAGGTCACACCAGCCTGCCCTGAGCTGCCCCCCGCCCCAGGCAGCAGGACCACTGGCCATGCCTGCACTCGTCCTCGCAGCTGTACCCTCCGCAAACACTGCTGCTAAACCCGTCGTTGTTATTCTCATCGCCACAGCTTCTCTGTGCACTGCAGGCAGGCAGGATCCCTTCCTGAAGGCTTCGCAGGCATGTAGCAGATGGTGCCTGTCACTAAACGCAAATAAATGCTTTGGTGCCCTGATTTATCTGCACAAACACCACCTGAATGTTCGAGGGCGGGAGGCCCAGTTAGAAATGCCTTTCTTAGTGGTTTTGAAGTCAGTGGTAATAAGCACCGAGCACATGGAGTTCACACTTTTACAGAGGGTATGTTATACCCCTATCGATAGCTTGTTTAGATTTGCACAGATGCATTTGGAAAATAATTTAAAAGACAGAAAGAGAGAGAGAGAAGCCAGATGGGTTGCATGAAGCTGTCACAAGGATCGTTCCAAGACATGCCTTAAATGCTAAATATTAAGAAAAAAACCCCACAAAACAACAAACCCCCCCCCCAAAAAACAGAAACGTGAAATTTGGAGCCTACACCTGAGCTTCCTGAAGTCGGTGGCAAAACTCTGGTTGTCTCCCTGGGAGGAGAGGGCTGCAGGCATGCCATCAGAGACAGTGCCCAGGACCAAATTGCTTCCTGTTGCTCCCTGGGTATAAATCCAAATTAACTCCTTTCTGCAGATTAGTAACTGAAAACCAAATCTTGCTGCTAGATTTAAAGATTCCCAGTGGCTGAAGCTTGGGCTTACCCTTTTACTGTCCCCATCCATCTAGGTATCCATCCATCCATCCTCCTAACAGGTCTCAGCATTGCCATCACGCCTGGCAGCAGCGGAGTAGGGGGGTACCTGTGCACCCCCTGCAAAGCACAGCCCAGTTGTAAAGCAGTTCTGGAAGCCAGAGGTTTATTTAATCAAAATCAGTGGGGCTGGGCAATCCCTGCACCCGGCACGGCTGATCCCAGCTCTCCCCGGCAGCTGGAGGCAGAGGCAGCACCGCATCTCCCAGCTGTGCATCACAGCAAGCGCTGCACCGTGCATCACAGGGAGCTGCTCTGACGGGGCGGAGAGGGACGATTATTATTTTAAACATCCCGGACTAGTGAAGCACAGATTTCAATCAGATAATTTGTCATGGGAATAACATCTGCATCAAGATGATGACCAGCCTTCACCACAAAATACAGCTGTGCCCCAATCCTGGGCATCCCAAGAAATGCCCAAAATAGGCTGAGCATCCCGGGGAGCACGGCATGGCTCGGCAGCCGGGGGTGACGCCCCGCTGCGCATTTTTCTTCCAGGAAATCTATAATTATGTAGCACTTTGGTACCGAACAACCCCTTCTCCCTTTTTTCCCCTACTTGTTTTTGTTCATTTTCTTTCATTTTGTTTGTGTTTGTTTTCAGGAGAACCGGGGGAGGAGGAAGAGAAAGGGGTAGAAAAAACATTGCGTGATTTGATTTCAATTGCATTGCGCTTTCCCTGTGATTTTTATGCTTGATGGGAGCAGTGCGCGCAAGCTGGAGAGAACAGCACATTTCACCAGCCTGACAAATACTGCCCAAATTTTCACCAGCTTCACTGGAAGGAGAATCAAGTCTTTTGAATAGTCAGAGCTACAATCTGCGATACTAGGGGTTTTAAGGAAAATATATTATATGGCAACTTATGTCTTAACAGCCTCCAATCTTTTTAGTGTGTCGATGGCCATGAGCATCACTGAGCATCACGCTCAGAAAGCGGGACACAGCCCTTGCCAGTCCCTTCTGAGTGGGAAGCAGTAAAGCAATCAAGGCTTAAGAGGGAGACTTTTAGTCTTCCAGGTCTATAAATAATGCATGGTACATTAATAGAATTTAAAAGAATCATCAAAACACATGGAAACTGCCCATTTCCCCCTTTTCCTCTTAACAGATCAGCTCTGCATGATACAACCCAGAGGAGCGGCAGGTAAAACATGATTGTTCCTTCAATTATTTACATACACATCTTATTTATTTAAGTTCAAGACAAATACTACTCGCATGTCTGCTCTGCCGGCATTAATCATCTCCTGCATCCCAGGCTGCCGAGGATGTGGGAGATGGAAGGAACGTGACAGCCGCGCGCGTGGGCGGGCGCGGAGGTGGGCGTTTGCCTGTTGGAGCAGAGGTTTGGAGCAAGCCAGTGTGAATGTTAAAATTCAGAGCCTTCCCAGGGTTTTGCACAATGCTCCCCATTTATTTATTTATTTGTTAAGTTTCTTTTATTGAATAAAAGCCATTTAAATTATTTATTTTATTTTTTTAAAAAAAATTAATGTAAAATTTGTGATCAAGATGCATATTGTTGGGGTTTGGGGCTGAGCCTCTTGGGGTTAGACAAGACATTTGTTTCTCTTTGGTGGAGGCTCACACATCTGTGGTCTCTGAACACCTCTTTTCAGGCTGGCCTCTGCACTGCCGTGCAGTCCTTGGCACCCAGCTGCTCGCACCACGATCCCTCCCCACCTCCCGCTCCAGCGCCTCGGCCATGTCTGAGCGGGGAGCGTTTGTTCCCACTCGCTATGGCACAGGGGAAAGCTGCGCAGTGAGAGACGGCGTCGGTACAGCCTGCAAAAAACAGCGTAGATTCTCGTAAGCTCGGGCATGGCTGGCAGCGCTCGCGGCGGGCATAAAATCCGTTTGGAGGAGCGGAAATACAGTTGTGGGGATGCGCCATGCCATGAGAGCCAGGGCATCGCTCCAGAGCTGGAGGCAGCCCCAGACACCCGGTAATGGGGGTTACAGTTACCCCTCCGCCACCCGCTCTCGGCCTCCCTCTGGCCACCGAGTCTTAAACTGGTCCAAACTCTTTCTTGACCATTTATTTGGCTAAATTGAGAATGGCTAATTTCACTCTGAAAGTGGTCCTAGCCCGTTTAATGAACATCGCTTAATCCCATTTCTAAACAAAGGCAGCCAGGATGGCTTTTGCACCAACACTAGCAAACCTGATTACAGGAAACCTGATTAATTTAGTAACTCCTAAATTAAACACCTCAATCTCAATCATAGCCATACCCGAGAGTCACTCCTTTAGATTAAACCCCAGCAGCAGCTTACACCTTACGGGGCAGTAGCCCACCTCTTCATTAATATCTGAATGCTACATCTTATTTACCTTAAAGTCACAGAATCATTGCAGTTGGAAAAGTCCCATCGTAAACCTGCCACTGCCAAGTGCACCACTAAACCACATCCCTAAGTGCCACGTATCTTCTCACTTTCCACCTAGCTACAACAGCGAGGAAACCCATAACGTCCCCTATAGGTGTAAGGCACGACCCAGCTGTGCCCCCACGGGAGGAGGAAGCTTTTTTAGCTCTGTCAGCAGAACTGCCTGTCGGGTACCCTCTGCCATGAGCAGAGCCTGAATCGGTATCGCAGGACTGCTGGTGGGCTGCTGACACGAGATCAGCCTCGCACGGGACGCGCTGACAACGCGCAAAGCTCACAGAAGCAGCAGAGCAAAAGCTGGTCTCATCCCCCTTTACCTTCTGCTGACAAGTGCCGGCCACAGGGAGGAAGGCTTCCATCTCTCCAAAGCCCTAGGCAGCGTGAGAGCATCCATCCTCTTGCATCCTCCTTTCTCCATCCCTCCCAAGGAAAGTCCTCAACATAGCAAGAAGAAAAGAGGCTGAAAGGTAGCCACTGCATAAATATGCTTTTTGCTTTCTTTTCCAAAGAGGAATTTTAGCAAAGACCCTGAAGTGGGAGCCCAGGGAGGGACAGGCTGCATCCCACCCTGCCTGGAGAAAATGCAATCAGCAAAGCCCCTGGAGAACAAGGACCAGCTGTGCCAACACCACCAACTTGATTTCAGCTGGGTAGCTAAATGGGGGTAGGAAAACAACAACAACAAAAGAACAACAAACATACAAAAACATGAATGTATTTGGTTTCATTCACCAAGCAACAAAAGGGTGGTGTGGGTATGGCGAAGGGGAATCCAGGAGGATCTGCAGAGCAAAAGGGGCCTCGTGCCTTGTCTTTCTCCTTTGAAATACATACAAAGAAGAGCTTAAAAGGATGGTTCTCCTATTTAATGGTGGAAAGAAAAATATAAACTTGGTGGTTTTTTGCCCTCAACCACAAAGACTGCAAATTTATTTTGGGAGAAAGCAAAATGGCATCTCAGAGCCTAACACATTCGAGACTCCAAGCGCTCCAAAAATAAACCTGAGCATCACAAGACAGGCAGCGCTGTGAGCAGGCTGGGTGCTGGGATCGCCTGCCCCTGTCGCAGCACATTGAGGGAGGCTTTACACCCGCGTCGCCTGGTGAGGACTCTGCCCTCTAATCCACGAAGCACGCCTGATATTGTGGGGAGAAACCCTGGCTGTGCTCAGTATTCCTGCTGTCAGAGAGGGGCTCCACATAGCGTCCAGAGCCCTTGCTAAGGAGCTTAAGGAAAACTGAGGGACTGGGGAAAGAAGGTGGGGGAAAAAAAGGAATAAAATACAGGATGACACATGGATGTAATGGCTAACAAACGGCTTAGCTGCTACCTGTAGAAACACGCCTGTTGAAAAATACCGTATCAGTCGACTCCTGGTGCTGGAGGCTGCACTGGACACCTCGTTCTTATACAAAGCAGGAGGTAAACAGGGTCCTGATGGCAGAAAATTGGGGGGTGAGATGTGTTGCAACAATGGAAACCAATGGGTTCTGGAATAGTCAAAGTCAGTATCAAGCTGTGCCAGGCTCCAAAGGGCACGTTGGGTGAAATTAGCGTTGGTGCAATGTGAGCAAAGAGGAGAGGGGGGATTCTCTGAGATGCCACTGAGGAACCCGCTCATTGGAAAAGTTTGACAAAATTAATTCATCATTATCAAGTCAGTCTTGACAGAAGCTCTTTGACGTGTTTCCTGCACTCCTGGAAGTTACCATCACCTTACAGGGACGTGGTGTCTGCCAGCCCCAGGTGCGGTGTGTGGTAGGACGCAGCCCCAGCAAAGAACTGTCACTGCCGCGGGGAAGAGTTGGAGCATCCCACTCCTTCCTCCTTCCTCCTCACGGTCCGGTTGTCGGCATGACATCCTTACCCCTGTCAAAAATACAGAGGTGAGGATCCCCACTGTGTCCCTGTAGGGGGCCAAACCACAGAGCCCCCGACCCTCGGAACAGAGGTGCTGGGGCAGGCTGCCCCAAACAGCCCCGAGCAGCCCCGGCCCTGGGGGCTGTCAAGCTGGGACGGGGCTGGGAGCAACCTGCTCTGGTGGCAGGTGGCCCTGCCCAGGGCAGGGGGTTGGAACTAGGTGGTCTGTGAGGTCCCTTCCAACACAAACCATGCTACGGCTCTCCACAGGAAAGGAGGATGGATTTGGGATGTAGGGCTCGGCCCCGGCGGAGCAGCTGGCCCACGAGCCAGGCAGCCTTTCCCACAGGGTCTCCTCTGCCTTGTCTCTGTTGAAGTCGATTTGTGTAGAAATGACGAAACTGTTGTTATGGGTAGATGTTAACAGCAATATCTAGACAAACGGCATGATTTCAGATGCTGTGTTAAAGCTGTACACCACCAACATCTGCGCTCCTGAGTAGGGTGAATAAACACACATGTCTCTGTGGGATCACTCCCCTGACTCGCTTTTTATCCTAAACCCTGGTAAAATACTCTCACCGCCACTGCAACTCGGTATTTAGGCTTTGTAGAAAAACACCACCAAACCTTTGCATTCAGCAGAACAGCTTTGGGAAGTGGGGGGCATTATCCAGCATCCCTGGCCCTGGGCACAGCCCCGGCTCTGTGGTGGGGATCCCAGGGGTCCCCGGCTGTGCTGAACGGGCTCCACAAAGGCACCCAGGCTGTCACTGCTCCTGCTCCGCTTTTCTCTTTGGGAATATGTACACTCATTAATCACTACCCCGAGCGGCGTGATGGGTTGGGATGGCTTTAGGTTTTGGGGGAGAAACAGCGGTTCGGAGCGATCTGGATTTTGCCATGTCTGCACGTCTTCCCCCTCACTCCAGCAGAAAGCAAGGAGCTGTGACAAGCGGGGGTGCAGCATCGCCCGCTGCCTGCGCCCACTCGCTTCAGGAAGAAAACAGCCTGCTTGCGGTTCCTCCCCGCTCGTGTCGACTCCCAGCAGCACGCCAGGCTTCCAGCGAGGTCGGGAAGGCGTGCCAGCCAAGCGCACACATGAAAAGAAAAAAAAAAGAAAAAAAAAGAAGGAGAAAAAGGAAAGGAAGAAAAAAGAAATAAGAAAAAAAGGGGGGGTGGAAAGGAAAAAAAGAAAAAAAAATTACATGAGGAGGTCACAGGTCAAACATCTTATTGATTATCATTTTCGAGGATGGTGATATAGGAGTGCTTGAAGGGGTTGCACATCATCCTTAAGGGATGAAGCTCACCAACAAGGAGTAACTAACTAGCCATGAGCAGAGGCTGTGTGTCAGAGTTACCTATTTGCTGATTATTTTCCCCGGATTTCCATCACACGAAGCTGGTGGCCTGTCCAAAAAGCTCTGGGCTCGGCACTGTTATGTAAAGCATGTATGTCCAAAGTTACCCACCCTGCTGGTAGCCTCACCCCCGGCATTGCCCAGATGTGAGCTTCAAAGCAGGGGGAGGAAAAGGAGACGAAGGAGGCAAAGGAGGGAAAGGAGGCAAAGGAGGGAAAAGGAAAAAACTTAAAAGAAGGAAAAAGGTAAAAGAAGGAAAAGGGAAAAAAAGGGAAAAAGGGACAAAGGGAAAAGGGAGAAAAAAGAAAAAAGAAAAGAGGAAAGAGGGAAAAAAGAGAAAAGAAGGAAAAGGAGAAAAGAAGCAAAAAGAAAAGAAGCAAGAGAAGTGAGAGAAGCAAAGAGAAGAGCAGAGCAGGGGAGGGCACAGAAAAGCAGAAGGCAGCGGTGGCGCTGAGGTCCCCCAGGCCAGCGCATGGGGCAGGGGCAGCTGCGGGGCAGGGGGGCTCATCCTCCGGCGGGGAAGGGAGCAGGGTCCCCTAGTACAGCGAGGGGAGCAATGGAGAAAGGGCTCTGTCCATCTCCCACCTCCCAGCCCCCCGCAGGCCAGTGCCTGGCTACCCGCAGTGTGCAGAAACCCATCAGGGTCACCAAAAGACCGTTTCGGGAGACAATTTACACACACAAAACAATTAAGGGCTTATTTGCTGCTCCTCACCAGAGCACCCAAGACTAAGGCTGGCCAGAAACCTCCCGAGGTTGGTTCCAGCAACGCCCCCGGCTGGCTGGAGCCGCTGCGCCGCTTGGCTCCTTCCCCAAATCCGGGAGGTCATGGCCACGCGCCGCCGCGGCCACTTGGCCTCTGCGATTTTGGAGTGAGGAAAGTGAGAGCCCCGCTCTGGCAGGGTAAGGAGACCTGCCCTCCTGGACCAAAGCTCTTGAGCGTGGAGAGACGTTGGTCAAAGCCATCAAGTAAGACTGCAAAGGCTGTTTGCACGCAGTTTCGGAAAAAGCCCAACCCAATAAATCTCTCTCGGGAAGAAATCCCGCAGCTTCCCCACGTTCATGGCCGTCAGCATCCCCCTCCTTGTCCCAGCAGAGCAGAACTCTGGGCTTGTCCCCCGACGCAGGGCACACCTGCGCGAGCATCCCTGCATCCCAGGTGGCTGCCCGCCGAGGACCCCCAGCTAACAAGAGCCGTTCCCGAATTTTTGCTCAAATGACGGATTTTCCATCACAAAGGCAACAGGATTCAGTTGATGTTGAAACACACCTGTTAATGAAAACTGCCACTTCAGAAATTAGGGATTCACCATTAAAAAAAAAAAAATCATTCTTATTTTATGGAGTTTCCTTCTAATATTATTTTTACCTTTTAAATTACATGGCAGAAGTAGTTATTGTATCATGTCATATTATGACAAGAATAATAGTTGAAATATTCTCATTTTATTTTCCATTACAATCACAAAGAGCAGCTGTTATCTGGTACTAGTTGAGACATTTTTAACTTTGTTCCAGATCAAAGTGGCTCCTGCCTGTGCCCTAGCGAAGCTGTCAAACCGTTTTGTTACAACAGCAATGAGAGCCACTTTGATCTAGAGGCAAGGAAGGTTAATCAGTATCAAGCCCAAACTGCTTTTAATTAAAAAAAAAAAAATAAATAGAAATTGTCAAAGCTTTTATGTCAGGTTACGATGTGTCAGTGATTGTATAGCACATAACGCGCTGCCTTCGCAAGTGTGACACGAAAAGCTGGGATGGCAAAACATCCCCATGCAATAACAAACTTTTGAGACACCCAAACAAATTTTCCTCAAAATTCTGAAAAAATTAGATTTTTCCAAAATTCCAATGTATGGAAAACTGAGAATATTTGGGTCCATTCTAATTCAGCAGGTATAAGTTATTTTCCTTCATGACATTTCGTAAGAATCCTGAAATCTGATGAGCTTCATACCGCTATCACTTACTGGGTTTCCTGAACGTCATCTTCACATGACTTCTGCTAGAGCCTAAATTCTTTAGCAGAGTGTCATCACACAAATTTGCTGAAATCGTTCTGAACCAGCAGATCTCCATGGGGGAAAAAAAAAATTAAAATAAATCAGATTTAATGAATCCGGAATATTTCAAAGGCACATTTTGGTTTCATTGAGAAGATCCCAAGACGAAGAACCAAAGATTTTCCCTTAAATGTGTGATACGTTCATAGATTAACGTAGCAAACTAAAACCATTTTGCTGAAAATATCAAAATTAAGTATTTTTATACCAGTTGCATAACAACCAGCTTTGAGAAGGTCAAAAGACCTTTCAGAACCCTTAATTTTCAGATTAAAAGATTACAAGTTTAGGGATGAAGTACCTTTCCCTTGGTCCCCTCGCCTGGCCACCTCTTCGGGGGAGCAGGGGAAGGAAAAGCCCCTCACCGGGGGGGAGCACAGCCTCGGGGGGCTGCAGCGGCTGCAGAAGAGGTTGGAAGAGCCGTGGGTTTCTGTTTTGCTCTGGAGAACGAAGTTCCTGGAGGAACCCTGCCTCCTGCCCCTGTACCATCAAGCATCTCTGCTTTCCCTGCCATTTGCCACCCCTCAGCGCTGATCGCTGCTTTTATTTATAAAATTTTATATAAAATATGTTTATATATATATTTTAATATATATTTTATTTTATAGCTGTGTATTTTAAAGGACTGTTTCAGCAGAGGCAAAGCACAATAGCTGGATGTTAATGCAACTTGGCATCGCAACAGTTTTGGGGCTCTTTGGTTTTTTTTTTTAATTAATGCTCTACTGTATTACAAGGAAACAGTTTCTCTTCTTTTATTACCGTCCTAACCCTGAGCCAAGTATTAAATAAGATTTAATTTAATTACTTCTTACATTCTCCTCTCTCGCAGGATTATTCAGTAACACAAGGTTCTTCCCCAGCTCCCTTTCTCGCAGGCAGATAAAAATCCTGCTGATGGTGGCGGGAACACACCAGACACCTAATTTACATGCGAGACGAGTTATTGAGTTATGAAAAGTAGAGATATTTTCAACAAGTCCTGTGGTTCACCTTTTGCTCTGCCGCGAGTTCACACGCTCTGCTCTGCGTGCTCTTCTGCGGTACGTGGCCAGCCTCAGACCCAGCCCACGCTCAGCACCGCGGGGCTCAGCCCACCTTCGGATCCCTCCTCAAAAACTAAAGCTTGGAGCTGCGCATCCAAGGTTTACGCACTGGCATCCCCCTATCCTGCTGGCATCACTCCTCTCCCGCATCCCCAGCTTTCCTCTACAGACTCGCTGAGCCAGTCTTCCTTACACCTGTGTTTTGGAGGAAGGATCAGTGGTCCCAGGGAATGCCTCCGGTCTCCTCTTTGGGCACACTCCTGCTTGGATGTGGATCTCTGGCGCGGTCAGCCCCACCGGGCACTTCCATGCAGGAGGATCCTCCCAGTTTGTTCACGAGACCATCAGGTAGGGCCCCACCAAGAGCCTTGCTCAAGACCAGGGCTACGGCATCTATTGCATCCCCACACCTCACCGCTGGAAAACATGGCATGAACTGGGTGTGCCGCAGCTGAGCGATGTGCAGACTGCTGAGGAGATGCTTCCATTGGGATCTGAAGCTGTGGAGTCACTGCTGCATGTGCCCAAGGTAGAAACCAACCGAGTGGGACCTCAAGGGACTGGGCTGCTCGGACACAGGTCCCCGAGGGCACAAGCTGCACAAACACAGCTTGGAGCAGGATTGAGCCTGAGACTTGTCCCTAGTGGGAACAGCTGTGAAACACCGTCTGTGCCTCCAACGCAGCCTCAGCCCGTCCCTGGTGCTCTGGGGTTACCAGCAGCCATGAAGGATGCTGCTGAAGTGCCAGACACCACTGACGTTTTGGCACCACTGACCAGGGCTCATCAACTTGATCCATCCCTTGGGTGACCAGGAGCAGCAACTCATGATGGGCAGCCCCACCTGGGCCCAGCTTTAGGAATCTGGTGGATATTTTGGCTTTTGAGTGGGTGTCTCATCCTTTTGAGGCAGAAAAAAATAACTTAAATGTTGCGATTAGTTACTTAAAAATCCAATGACATTGACAGCCACAGCCTGGATGGAGCACGGGGAGCAAAGCCTTTGCAGGGAGCCCTTGGGAAGGGGAGGCACAGTGTCCTGTCACACCCATCACCTTTGAGGAGTAAAAAGAACTGTGTCCTAAGCTTATTACGGGGAGGTTTAGGTTGGATGCTAGGAAAAATTCCTTCACCAAAAGGGTGGTGAAGCTCTGGGACAGGCTGCCCAGGGAGGTGGTGGGGTCACCTTCCTTGGAGGGGTTCAAAAAACACATAGACAGGGTGCTTAGGGACATGACTCAGCAGTGGGCTTGGCAGTGCTGCGTTGAAGGTTGAATCTCATGATCCTAAAGATCTTTCCAACCTAAATGATTCTATGATTTTATTAGCTATGCAATGCCTGCTCCATAAAGCACACACTTCTAGCCAAAGATGGAGACCACCACCCTGAACCAGCAAAGCACAGCAAAACCCGGAGCCTCAGGACCAACGTGCCCAAGAGGGTGAGCAGGACCCAGCCCTGAAGGTTTTGTTCAGTCCGGAGCAGAAAAGCCCCATGGGCTGAGTCAGGCTGCTCTGCTGTGAGTCACATCCACCACTACCACCGCACTCCTGCCGCCAGGCTCCCCTGGTGGGGCTGAGCCCTGCCCCACGCGCCCACCGCCAGCACTGCCCACAGCATCCGTGCCACCCGCACCTCCGAGCATACCGCCTGCGTCAAAACCCACAGCGATGCTCCAAAAGCAGAGCAAGGAGAAGTTTTGGCCACAAGCGGTACCCGGAGAAGATGTTGAATGGCAGCAGCTCTGCGAGGGGAAGGGAGAGATTGATGGGAAGAGCCAGGCGTGGGGGGAGAAGCCTGGGCAGGAGTGGGCGTGTGGTCCAGGTACGGGCGACAGCGTGCTGGGAGGCTTTCGTGTCTGCGAAAAGCACTGTGCGAAAGAAAAAACCCCAATGTTCGAGCAATGAGGTGAAAGGTCTGAAAAAAGCAGCGAGCGAGAGGGAAGGAGGCGGAGGAAACGTGGGCGCAGAAGTAGGTGGTGCCACATAGCAAGTTTCTGATGTAGCCGGGAAAGGCATCCAGAGCTCCCGATTCCCAATCCCACACCTTCACCAGGAGACCATCTGTCCTCTCCCTGGGGGGAAGGAGCCCCCGGGTCAGGCGAGAGCGCTTCCCTCATCCTGTGAGAAATAGCAGGCGGCACCCAGCCTCGGCACGTCGCCGCCTCTCGGGGCTGCTGCCCTGGCAGCTCTGCGCCCAGCTGGGGCTGTGCCTGCGGGTCCCCATCCTGCCGGAGCGCAGCACCCCTCCACTGGCACCAGCCTGCTCACCTGCCGCCTGGAGTGGTGGCTCGGGAGACGCTTTAAAAGCATCAGATGATGGTTCTGCTGGGCTTTTTCCCCTGGTGCACAGCCAGAGCTAACCCAGTTCCTCCCTCTGAAGCTTTTTAAAGAGGGGTTGGGGTTGGGCTTTCGTCTGATGCAAGGTTGTCTTTTGGGAGGACAGACATTCCCCCAAATTGTGTTGAATGCAGACGGTAGAGCAAAGCAACCAAACAGTTCAATGCTCGGTGTCTTTTTTTTTCTTATTCTTTGTTCCCCTCCCCCCCCAGGCTCCAGCCTTAATTCAAAGGAAAATGTTAACAATTCTGAATAGCAATTCTTTTTCCTGGTATCATTTGTCGTTGTGGGAGCAGGCACAAGATTCACCATTTCCCTAAGTCCTGATGCTCAGGCACCACTGGAAGAGGACTCGCAAGCAGCGCTGGGAATGCCTTCGGGCTTGTCTGCACCGCTCGGCTGCAGCGAGGGCACGTCCCCATCGCACCGACTCCATCCCCTGGAGCTGCCAACAGCCCGTGGATCACCTGCCCTCACCCTGCCTGCACTCGCTGCGGCAGGTACCGGTGCACAGAGCCACGGGGGTGACCTGCAGCAGCTCCAGAGAGAGGGCACACGGCCTGGACAGGTCCTTCTGGAGGGTGCCAGCCTACATGGCCTGGACAGGTCCTTCTGGAGGGTGCCAGCCTGCTGGCATGATGAAGGGGAAGCATGCTGGTGGCCCAGCTGTCTCCTGTCATGCAGACCACGCTGGCCAGTGTGATCCAGGAGACTTCTCATTTTGAGCTTTAAAAAGCAACGAGCTGTAGAGGGGATGCCTACATGGACCGAAACGATTCTCTGATTCGATGTTGGAAGACTGGATGCACGCACCGTTAGGCACACACAGCTTCTCATCATCGTCATCATCTCCCTCTAGGGGTATGAGGTTAAGTGTCCAAGGTCGGGAGACTGAGATACTGCTCATCAGCTCCGAACATCAAGGCGAACACAAAGAAGGCGGCATCTCTGTAGATAGTTTAGCAGCACCCCATGGGGGGGGAGCTGGGCGAGCACAGCAGGTAACACATCCCACCGCTCCCCTGACGTGGCAGCAGAGCTGCCCCGAAGGCCCTGCCACCGACACGCGTTTCAAAGCGCTTTGCAAATACGACGGCCCGTGAGGAGCGAAATACTTCACGCTAACGTAACGAAGAGCGTGTACAGCAGGGGGGAGCGGGCGGCCATGCCCAGCCTCGCTGCGTGCCCGGCACAGGGCACCAGGAAAGCCGGCGGCCTCAGGCCCGTGTCACCCGCTGTCCCCTGCCAGCAGCACACACCTGGGCGCACAGGGGTGCCGGCACCTCCTCGCCCAGCCAGAGCCAGCAGCAAACCAAAGCCGTCTCTGTTCCATCCCATGGGAATGCCAATGCCTGGCAGCGGCGGAGAGGCCCCGCCAGCTGAGCCGTGCATTTACATGTCTCCGCTTTCTGCCTGCGAAGCGCGGGTGCCAGTTTTGCTGCGTTACCAGTAATAAACTTTTAATGCCACGTATTCAGCATCCCTTGTTTGCCCTGTAGGAAGTTTCTCTTCATGCATCAGACTCGGAGAACAAAGCATGGGCTGTTTAGCTGCAGGATTTAACCACCTGTTGTAATACTTCGTTGATCTAATCTTTTAATTAAAAGCCTTTCAGTTTGGTTTGCAGGTTTTTTTTCCCCTCCCTGTGCCGAGCGCAGTTTGCCACCTGCTTCAGCAGCTCCATCTCAGCCGGGGAGCTCACATCCAGCCTCTGACCGGCCTCAAATGCATGGAAATGGCTAGAAAAAGGCCAAAGCCCACCCCAGCAAGCGCCCAGCCTGAGACCCAGCACCATCCAGCCACTGCCCGGTACAGGGAAGGGTGACAGTAAACGGCCGCAGGTAAGCAAGGAGCCAGCAAGGCAACGCGCCCAGCACCCACCGCCCCCAAGCCTGCCGGCCTCTGTTTCAGGGAAGAGACAAACCGCCTTTGGGAAACGCGATGGGACCCTGCTCCGTGGGCACCCAGATGGTTTCAGACACCAAGAGAAAGCCATTTGCATGAGGATGAGATTTCAACTTGGTTTCAAGCACTGACATGAATTCTTCTCCATCTCATAATTAAAACATCTGCAGTTGCATCAGAGATCTGCAATGGCTGCACACTGTAAAACGGCCACTTGGAATATCATCCCAACTTTTTTCCTCTGCAAATTTAAATCAAACCCAGACTCCACCAGCCAGCAGATGTACTTTTTAGCCTTTTGAGTAGGTCACTCTAGAGGAGGAAAGTCAGCAAATAGAAAAATGAGATTTGGGAAAAGGCAAAAAAAAAAAAAAAAGAGAAAAGTCCAGCTGCGAGATGCCAGCCCTTGCCGAAGCCACGCACCAGTACTGCCTTCCCCAGCCACTCGCGACAGCTCCTGGGCAAGAAGATACCAACCGCTCTCCCTCCCATCTGCAAACCCTTGCTCCTGTCCAGCTTTAAAAAGTTTTATCTTTCTGAGAAGTGCAGTGGTACCCTGCTAAAACTGGCCACATGCTTAACGCACCAGACTCATTCAAAATCTCTGTATTGACGCTGTTTCTGGCATTTCACCTTTCTGTGCTAGCCACAGAGCTGGGAATCCCACGTGGCCCAGCCAGCCCTATGGAGCCACCTTCAGCTAACCACTGCTGCCCAGGAAAAAGAAAAGCCAAAATTTTATCTAAGACACCCGCAGCAAGGCTTTGGGCACACCAAACAGCTGCAGGTTTCCATGCCTTTCTCCCTGCTTCGGCAAGAGGTATATTGAAAGCCAAGAGACCTTCGGTGCCATCAGCATCCACAGCATCCGATGCTCTCCTCCGCATTCCCGAAGAGCTGGTGGGTCCGGCCGGCGAGGCAGCCGGGACACAGTGGAGACAGCAGCTCCGTGCCGTGCCGCCGAGACCTGTCAGGATGTATCACAACACGCGGCGTGTCGTGTCTCACCGCTTCGTTGAGCAACAAGCAGGGAAAAAATAGGGGGGGGGGGGGGGGGGGGTTGAACAGGGAAAAAAAAAAAGATTCGGATCTAATATGTGAGTGGGCCGGTATGTGCAAAAGAGATGAATATGAACTAAAACATGCTGGATGCTACAGTAATAACCAGGCACACGCAGGAGAGGCTGGAAGCCAGCCAGGGAGGGGAGATACCGGAGGGATGCTGCGAGATCCGTCTATTCACGGCAGCCGAGCTGGAGCTCCTGGGTGAGCGCCAGGTGGATCCCCAGGGCACCGTGTGGGTGCCAGGCCAAGCACCCAGCGGGACCCCGCGCAGCCGCCACGTCGGGGCCGTGTCCCCTCCCGGGATCAGCCGGGCAGTTTCGTTTTGCGTGCCGGGAAAAGGCTGGATGGCGTCCCTTCAAAATCAGGCGGTTCCTCACACACGCACTGGGTCGGGTACACCGCGCTGCCGGGTGTGGGGACGAGCGGCCTCAGCCGGTCCTTGACAGACACCAGAAGGTGCCCCCCCACATTTCTGTGCTAAGGGGGGACCAGCTCACGCTTCTTTTTATGGCACGGCGATGCTGAACCTCAGGGCCCCTCGAGTAGCGACTGTGTGTCCATGTGAGTCCCCTTCTGGGGACCAGCAGGAGGAGGTCACAGCATCCCCCCGGCGCACCCCCGTGTCCTGCCCCTGGGGGTGGCAACAGGAGGGAGAGCTGCCCCCCCGAGAGCCCGGGGGCGGTCGCCACGGCCCCCTTTCAGCAGTCAAACACACATATTTGCAAAGCGCAAACTTTTCATGGCATATGGATGAGTCATTACGAGGTTTCAAAATGCGTAAATATGATCACGACCTAATTCGGTGTGTCACCGACGAACCGCCCTGAAGCCGTGGCGTTATTCGGCTCTGCAGAAACCTCGGAAATTCCTGCCCAACCTTGTAATGAAAAAATTCATTTGCATTCATGTCACTGCATGCAAAGAGTTAATTTATATTTTTTTTTCCTTTCCAAATTTTGGCACCGGATTTCAATGGAGGCTTACGTGCAGTTTTACAACCCAGCACTGCTATGTTTTGCACCACCAATTTACAACCGAGTAATAAGTAAACACAAGAGTTTTTTGGCAATGTAGGATTTTCCAAGGTGATTAAATAATTTTCTAAATAGCTCTGAGAATGAAGCTGTCTAAAAACCCCCAGGTAATGGGAATTCAACTGCATCCACACACACTCTGAAGATACAGGACTGAAATTTACTGAGAACATAAAATACTTAAGAAAGCAAACACGATTCAGTAGCACCCCTTGCAATGTAAATGACACCCACCTGAACCAGCAGTGCCCCCTGCCCCACCAGAGCCCACCGCAGGGCTGCACGGCTTGAGTGAACACACCTTAAAGACCGCTGAAGGTTTTGTTCAATGGGCAGAAGCACTCGCCAGCCCCTTCAGCACCCCCAGCAGCCCCCGCACACACACCAGAGAGGTGTTTTTTGTGGACTTACCCAAACAACAGGGAGATGGGAGCATCATAGATTTGGCTAGGGGGGGAAGGGGTTGCGGTGAGCATTGGCTGGGGCACCCTCTGAGGACCCCGAGGATGTGGCAGTAGCCCATGTTGGGGCTTCCCAAGCTTGCTATAAGGCTGCTGGAGCTGCCAGCTTACCGAGAGGTGGGTGGCCGACCTCGGCCCATCTCCTGGGGCTGGCCCTGCAGCCCCAGCCCATGTGGGAGGGGGCTGGCCCTTCGGGAGGGCTGCAGTGCAAGCGGTGGGGTAGGGCGAGCAGGTCTACCCCGGGGGCAGCCCTTCATCCCGGCGCAGCTGGGCAGGGGGAGCACCAAGCCCCCGGAGGAAGGGCTCTGGAAAGCCATCCCTCCTGAGCAGCTCGAGGAAATTCATATTTCATGTTCTGCTCCCTCTCTGCCCACGGAGTTCTTTCTCGTGGTGGTGCGTAGGTGTATGTGAGGGATTTATCCTTTCCCCACTGAATCACTGCAGCACAACATCTTTTCAACCCTTCTGTACAGCAGAAAGGAGCCTCATGGCATTTCTCCTCGTTTTCCTGCTGAAGGAGACAGCTGGTGAGCTCCGCAGCGTGACCCGGCTGCACCCCAGCTCAGGGGGTCCTAGCCCTGGCAGAGGCGTGCCGGGGGGCCGGACCCCTCCAACCAGCCGGCACCCCGAAACCCCAGCCCAGCACGCAGGTGCTAGGGATGCTGCTGCTTTTCCAGCTGGGAACACAGCTCCGCGCCCAAGGGAAGGAGCAGAGCAGGGCGCCGGAGCCCGGGGTGCTCTCCCCACCGCCCCAGGAGCCCAGAGCCAAGCCGAAGTGTTACTGAGTCCCAATTACTGCAGTAACGAGCATTTGTGCTTTAACTAGGGGCTGCTGGAAGACGTTTCATCACTGTGTCTGAACCTGGCATTTGTGTACGAGTTTTCTGTATTTCGAAACGTGGAGGAAACAAGTTTTAGCAGCAGCTGTTGCCATGGGCAAAGCCATCGGCCGCCAAAGGCACGGCCACGAGGGGTGCTTTCCCTGCTGCCCCCCACAGAAATTTAGAAGAAGACACAGGAGCTCCAGGCTGGTAGCCAGCCATAAAATTTGACAATGTTTTTTTTTTTTTGGTGCATGAGAAAGAGGCACCTCCTGAAATTTCAAATTAACATTCCCGACCGCCCTGTAACAGTGCTTTATCCAGCAGCGCCGTCCAGCTGGGGACCTCGCAGCACCTGGGTGAGACCCCGGCTCTGTGGGGCTGGCGCAAGCCCGCGGGCCCCTGTAGGACCATCCTTGCCCAGCATCACTGCGTTCCCTTCAACTTCGGTTAGTCGCTGCTCAGCTGAGATCAAACTCACCGAAAAATAAAATCTAAAATGTTTTCCAGATACACTCGCGTGCAATCTGGAGGGTCGATCACCAATGTGTGGCACACTCTGCCCCATCCTCATCCCCTCCAGGCAGCAGTGCCTAGCGCCTGCCTTCCTCCTATTCCCTCTCCCAGCACAGGGCAAGATCATGCTGGAAGCGCAGACAAAAACCAGCAAGCATTAAGCCATTGGCTCCAGTTTCCCGTATTTCATCTCCTCTGGGCTGGGAGAAGGCAGGGAAGGGGATCGCACCCTATGCTGACCCCATTAGGCCCACCGGATTCTCCCCTCCACTTTGACCCATAACTAACATATGCCACCTCAGCAACCCGGGCAGTTTCAAAGGCTTTTGGTGAGGTTCTCCCCCCTCCCCTCCCCCGGCTTCATTGGGTATTTTTGCTCCCCAGTCTGTTTCTCTTCCCTTTCCACACCCCACCTCCCATGCAGCTCCTGCCCTCCCAGCAACACGTTACACCTGGCTATGGAGCGGCAGGTGAGCGGAAACGCGGCAGACCACCGAGACAAGGGTTGAGGGCAGCGATGCTTCATCTCCTCAATTCCCCAAGACTGCTTCTAACTGCCTAGGAGCACCTCCTAGCAGATCCACTGTTTGCATCCTCATGCAAACACAAGCACGCACAACAGCAGGAGGTGGAGAGGACATCAGCAGGGACCGCCACGCTGCAGACCCTTCCGGGGTTTTAGCTCTTCCCTCTTTGCATCGGCGCGTGAAACCCTGCAGGCTGTTGGCACCTGTAAATGAGGATTCAACCACAACAGCAGGAAAAGGTTTCCTCCGGTGAGAGCTGCAGTTCAAGCTACTTCCTCCTCCCCTATCCCCAGAAAATTAACATCTCCTTTTAGAAAGCGCAATTAAAATAAATAAATAAATAAATAAGGAAAAACCCTGGGGAAACTAAAGAGTTCTCACGGTGAAATTTTATTTTGTAAGCAACAATATAAACATGTGAATAAAAACAGGCATCATTTGCAGGGCTGGCCTTTGATCCAGTGTACCCTGAATCTAGCACCCCTTCGAGAGCAGGTGGGGGCACGCCGTCACCTGTGACACCAGAGGCTTGCCAAGTTGCAGTCCACCAAGACCTTTGTCGTGGAAAGACCCATAGCCTGAATATCTGCTGTTACCAAAGGTATGTGCAATCTCGGAATGTAGGCCTCCCACCTCCCGCCCACCCCCCCACCCTCCCCAGGTTAAAAAAAAAAAAAAAAAAAAAAATCATACAGCTGCAAACGAGTAAAAAAAAAAATTGCTTCCAGCTTATTGAGACTGAAATGGCCTGTTGGACTATAAACTGAAATATCATTCTAGAGATAACCAACTGGTCGTGACACGAAGTACTGTATTTACAACTCAAAAATGTAACTGTTATATACTTTAATTTATAGCAAATTTAATACATTAGTGTTTACAAAATAAATTCTGGACTCAACTGAAACAGCGTGCTGCTTAGCAAGTTCTTTTTTCCTTCCTCTCACTTTAATCGAAGAGACCAGCAAGCTTAAGAGCTTCTTCTGTGATCCACACACTATTTTTGATCATGCCAGATGTTGAAAATCAGAACGTTTCCTGCATCTCTAGTCTCGTTGCTTGGTACCTTCTATCACTCAAGCTGTACAGTTCGAACCTTAAGCTGTCCTTTAACAAGTTCCAGACACGTCTCGTGAAAGCTGCTCAGATACTAGCCAGGGCACTGGCTAACGTTACAAACTCAAGAAGTATCGTATCCGTATTACTAGCTCACACAACAGGAAAGAGGAAATATAACTACACATTCAATCTCTTATTTCTAAGAGCAAAGCTGCAAACTCCATTGCTTAAAGTAAGATACTTCAGTAAGTGAAACAGTACCATACAGTTCAAGAAACACTTTTTCTTTTTAAAAAAAACCAAACATCTTAATAGTATAAAAAGTTGTTTACTGGTGTTTCTACTATAAAGCTTTGTTCCACAAATCAAAAGTGATAAAATAATTAGATATGTTTACAGTGATAAGAGACTGCAGTGTAGACATTTCAGCTCACATTTTGCTGACCGTTTCAGTACGACACAGACTGTGACTGAATCGTTAATACAGATCTATGACACAGAGCAAACTGCAGACATGAAGTGCACACCTGAATATGGAAGTTTACCCACTGGCACGGTAACTTACTCTCTTCAGCCCTCCCTTTCCCCTCCAGAACACGTTGTAGGCAAAAACTGTATTCAGAAACTGAGGCATGTAACTATTTTGACTGCAGGAAAGCAACTCTTATTGAGGGAGTTGCGCAGAGGAAAAAACAGATGCACACAAACACACCACAGTAAACTCCGAAGTTACATGCCGAGTATTTCTCCTTAGATAAAATGACATCTGCAAAAGTGAAAATGTACAAAAAATAAAAACTGTCAAATAAATAAAGAATACAGATGTTAATTAATCACATACATAAAGAAACGTATTGGCATACTGTATGCAGTATACGGTATATTCATAGAATTATGTGGGCTGGACAGCACTTAATAAGGAGTCACACGCTGAAGACGTAACTCCTTGTCTCTCTCCTCCAAAAGATCTTACAGTTTCTGGGTATCAGGTGCACCCTTTCACACCAACGCATAAATCCTGCAGCGTATTTCATCTTTACCACACCTAGGATGCATGTTTGGGTTTAGTTTTCAAAGGTCCACAGAGAAGTCCAAAAGAGTTATAACGGTCTGAATCACAATTTTTGCAGCCCTGTCCATGCTACTTGGTCTCTTGGGTTTCCTACCAAATGAGATTTTACTAATTGTACGGTATATCAAACCAGTTTTTCCCCAACGAAATGGGAGCCAATCATATGGACTCTTCCATACTCTAACTGGCATTTCCTACACTCCGAACTGTAGGTAGGTATTATGCTGTAAGTGTGTTACACAAAGGCTGCAGAAACCATTGAAAGTGATGTAACAATAGTTAAGTATCAAGTATGTCCGCTATAATACAGAGTCAGGGTCTAGGTCTATCAAATGCTATTATCCACGTAACATTTTAAACCATGAAATATTTTATGTGTTTTCCTTTTTTCTACAAATATTGTCGCAAACTCGCTGTTAATTGTGTCACGAGGTTCGCATTCCTAATTCTCCAATGATTTTTAATTCAAATGTTTAACAACCATATCTACGCTAGGTACACTTAAAGAAGACATTGAAATTTCAAGTAAAATGAACTGTAGCCACATCTACTGGACTCAATACACGTCCCGACATCTAGATTTACTTTGATAAGTTATACAAATACATAATACATTCTTAAATAATGAAGACCCACAATATTAATTTGTGAATCTTCCCACATTATAAAACCACTTTTACAGGAATGTTTATCCACCTGTATTACTGTTTTAGTTTGCAGTGTCTCTTGCTTTCCTGTTTCCACAGATTACTGTACCAGTTCTTAGGCTTTGGCTATTGAAATCTCTTATTTGAATGAGGCAACACTGGTTATTAAGGCTGGTTGTTTGTTTGTTTTTTTGTTTTTTTTCTCTTGTGAAGTTTCATTCTTTACTATGACACCATTTTTCCAGAGCAGAATGACTATCTTGTGTCTTCAGGTTCTGTTTTTATGACCTTTCTTTCGATGTTAAAAGCCGAATGAGGAAAATCCTTTAAAATACCAAGGCCTTCTGCATTAAGAAAGAAAGAAAGAAAGAAAAAAAAGATGTTAAAAAGACTGCTTGGAAAGAAATATATTCTATTCTTAATTCAAGGAAAAGGTCCATGAACCATATGGATACTGACAGTTGAAGGAATAAATTCTGCTGCCTCCTACTGGGCTTTAACCCACCTGGGTTAGAACCACCTCAGTTACACTGTGGTGATGACCAAGAAATCACACAGATTTACTTCAGTTCTCTCGGGGAGCAGGGCTTAGGGGAGATGCACTCTTCACTTGCATTTTGGAAGGGAAGCGGTAAAAATCCCCGACTAGAAACCTCACCAAGTGAACTATCACTGGGATTGGGACAAACTGCAAAAAGAGTGAGCTCAAGCAATATACCAAAGAGGAAGATGGAAGATTCTGCCCAGCTTTCAAAACAACTACTTTTGCATCTTGCCTTTAAAATAACGACTTTCCCACTGCGTCTTCCAAATGCAGGTGGGATTTTATTATTATTATTCCTAAAGTCGAGCGAGTCTGAGGCTTTATCTCAGTGCACCAAGTACTAAACTGAAACCACCCATACAGATTTCACACAGGGTTTCTGCTGCCTTCTATCCAACTTAGAACGAGTTTCTCCCAATGCCAGAGGTAAACGACAAGATTGCCAGTGAGCAAAGTCAGCGAATGGGAAACCCAGTTCAAAAGACTTACTGCACGACTTGGTTCTCTGTACAGAAACAGTGCTAGGTCCTTATAAACCAGAATAAAAAAAATCTTTTTGTAAAAATTCCAATTCCTTTACACAGAGTGAAGCCGTGCTATAATCAAACCGTATTACAATGGCAGCAACCAAAGTATTTAAGAGCAGTAGTTTGGACCAATACAGCTCTCCGAGGCCAGGCACGTGCCTGAACTTGCTCATCCGAACCTAGTTACTGCATCCTTCTAAGCTCTTCCTACATAATATTCGATCCCATTCTAGATTAGCAGGTAACACTCCTCTTGAACTTTTGTAAAAGCCTTGATTAAAACGTTACACACAAAGCACGCCAGGCTGAGCCACTACTCCCTTCTTCATTCAGAGACATCACCTATCGGTAAGTTCATCACCGGTTTTGTAAGAAAAGGTGGGTAATTTACAAGGGACAGCACTAACCCGAGGACTGGGACTTTGCCTCACCACCGGGATAAAGCCGGATCAAATCACTGCACAGGGGTTTTCCAACATGCTGCTCTCCATCGAGTGAAATGTGCTGCAACTGTCTACTTGGCAGATTTGACATTCGGAGATTCAGCGGTCTTTCACCTGGAAGTCATTCACAGTGAAACATTGATGCATTAAAAGCAAAGCAATATTAAAAAACAGGTAGAGACTTAAGGACAGACTAGTTCTATCAGTAAAAGTGCACCCTGAATTCCAGCTGCTCAGGGAAGATTTCTAGCAAAACAAGGCTTATGTAAGTATGCCACTTGGCAGACTATTCCACAGGCACAGCTAGAAAGGGACACTCAGCCATAACAAAAAAAAAAAAGTTAGAAAATAGAACTCTTATTCTGCTCAAAAACCACTTTGAGTTCCTAAAAATTCCCACTCCCCCTGCACAACCCCTTTGAGATCCTAAAAATTCCCACTCCCCCTGCACAATGGAGAAATGGCATAAAGGAGCCTGCACTATCAGAGAGCTGGATCTACACACATCATTCTTCCTGTATACTTGCATACACCATTGCTTGACCAACACACACAAACGAAAGCCTACATTTTAACACTTACATCTATTCTCTTAGTCGCTCCCCTCTACTGCTTCTCTTCCCCTTAAACAAACTAGCTCTTAAAAAAGCAGACACAAGAACTTCTGGTCATATGTCTTGTGTTTAACATTTTGCCTCATTTCACAACAGTAAAAAAATAATAAATAAAATCCAAACAGAAAGCGTTCAAACAAAACAAACACTCTTAAAATTAACTCAAACTAAGGAATAGCCAGTTGGTAAATCAGAGATAACCGCAAAACTGTAAGCTTTTTGAAGAATAACAAGCTACTAAGAACATAATTAGAATCTGCTTAGTTCTAAGTAATTTGCATAGCCAGCTCCTCAGGTTTTCTTCCTAGACTGCACAAACAGGTAAACAGAAAGGGGTAGCAACTACATTATTTGCTTTACTTTCAATTTCCGCAGAGCAGAAACACAAATGAAATGCAACATTCTGCTCTATTTTCACAACTCGGGACAAAGCTAGACCCAGGTTCTGCCCTCTTCTTCCCTTCCCACGTTACCCGTCGGGAAAGCAGTTTGCCCAGCCAGATCAGTGTAACAGAGCAGAATCTGACTGTACATCTGATTGCATTATTTTGACTGCAAGCACTTCAGGGCAGAGATCTTGTCTTGTCCGCTCAGCCCTCAGCGTTCTATACTAGATAAATAATACCACTGACACAGGTTGCATAACATCAAATGTATTTGCTAGCAGCAACGCCGTGCCTGGAAGGTACCATACCTTGTCCATCAGCATTATCTAATGACATGCCATTGGGGCTGTGCTCTTCGGAGTTTTGTCTGTAACACCCTGTGGAAAGACGTCTCTCTAATGCCGCCTGGTTGCAAAGAAACTCCATCTGTTTTGCCATCACCTTTTCTGACTGCAAATAAAGCAAAAAAAATTTCTCTACATATACATACATATAGTGAGTCAAAACACGAGGGAAAAAAAACGGTATCAGATAAGACTAACAGCCTAGATAGAGGGTTTTGTTGACTCATATGTACAGATGTGTGCTTTACGGTTTCTTCAAAACTTATCAAGCAAACAAAATATTTTTGCACCCATAAAGATTTTCATACTGTACATGTGAGTCACTCAAGAATACTTAAAATGCAAGCTGTTGCAGTTCATCCACACGGAAACGTAACGTTAAAATTCTGTTCTTCAAAAACACATAAAAATCGCTTTCTGCACTTTAGGACTGCAGGTTACGTGAAAAGAATCTCAAGGAAAGCAGAAAATGATGTCTTAATTATCCAGTTATCTCTGTTCAAATACATGTCTTCACAAAGTATTCCAAGAGCAATGGCAACATCTGCTAAAAACTTATGCCAAGATTTTAACAGACATCTTGGAATCTTTATTTTAGGAAACAGCACTACACAAGCTTAAAAATCTGCCATTCTGAAAGTGTAGGACGACAGTATGTTTGTGGGGGAAAAAGGTGTGAAATGTCTGTCTAGAAGAAGAACAAGACCTATACACCTCTAGAGAGTGAAACTAAACAATGCAGTGCAACGTGGGAGGAAATGGTGTCTGAATGTTTGTCATTGACTTTAATGCCAAGAGAATTCTAACTTTCACTATAATCTTGTTCTTAAGAATGTAAATAAGCATCTTGCAAAAAGAAAAAGAAAATCACAAGTCAAGAAAGTTGATTTAGAAGAGCCACAATGAAGAGAAGAACAGAAAGCGTACAAACTTAACATCTACGATTGACAGGAAAAAATTCATTTCTCTTTCAGGTAATGCTGTAATTGTTTCAGTGAGCACAGAGGGCTATTAATTGCAGAGCACTTAACTTTTCTTGGGAGGTGATGAAAGTCCTGACTTCCCACGAAAGCCTGCTTACTCAGCATAGTTCAACAATTTACAAATACAATGACAGCGTAACAGTCCAGCAAAATCGGAGCTTCTCCAGCACAGCGATGACCCTGAGAAGCAGGGTACTGACACGGCTGATACTTACTTTACTCTGGCTTAGAGCTCCTCAGGTTCTGCAGAAGAACACTGACAGCTCAACCTTGGTCTTGTGAGACAGGTAAAAAAAAAAACTATTTTCCAAGCCTCTACTTTCAGGTGGGCTTTAACTTTGCTATTCTGTCACTCCTGTTACAACTTTTGAACTGTAGAGTAATTTTTAAAAAGAATCAAAGAGTTCACACTCATGTCATCTTTGTTAATTAGGATAAAACCAGAATTTTGAACTGCAATGTTTCTGATAACCATAGAAAAACCCTGCAGAGCCACAGACACATTTAAGCCTAAACTAAATCTCTAGCCCACTGTTGGTGGGTCACTAGCAGTGACCAATGAAAACCTTAAAGCGTATACAAGATGAAAATAAGCTTGCAAAAATCTAGTTCATGTAGTTATTGTGCAACATCAGAACATGTAGCATAATTGCTTTTTGATGTATCACAATGAACAGATTTGTACGACTGTACACTACTTTGCAATAGAAGAAGGTAAAAGACAGGGTAACACATCCAGTCTCAGAAAACAGGAGTGTAACTCCTAAATGTAATCTCTTACGTGAAAATTCGGTGATTACATTTGCCCAAATTGGCTATACAAAATAAATTTGCTGCAACTTAGCATGAAATCCCTCCTTGGCAACAACTGGCAGTAGGAGATGCGTATTTTGCCTCAAGGCTGGGATACACTACAGAAAAGACAAAGAAAGAATTGGAAACCTGTCTTCATTTATAAAAAGCTTCCTGGATATACTCGAACACACTGCACTTCCACCAGGCTAGATGTTATTTAGAAAGGCCATCTATCCCATTAGGTCCAGAGGTTCAATGTTTCCTAAAAATATTGGCCTTTCTTCTTCTAAGAAACGTCAGAACTGAAGACTCCAAGATCTCCTACTCTATTTCTCTAGACTCAGCAATTTGAACTTTCCATTTATAGCTAATAACGCAAGTAACACAGCACATACTGTACCAATAGTACCCTACTTGCTCCCAACAGGCAACTGTGTGTTTCAAGCATACTACACTAGATCTTAACTCCTTGGAACTAACAAGGGTAAAGCTGTAGCACTGTGTCAGAACAGTTTCAGAAGGTAAACCCAAATTAAGAGTGAGGCAATCACAGCTAAGCTGGGTAGCCTTTGAAAATTTACGGCAATTACTGTAGTCATCAAAACAATACACTGGCATCAATGTACAAAGATACGGCCTGTATTATTCACAGTACTAGGTTTACCTGGGAATTAAGAGCTGTTGAGTCTTCACTCTTTCCTTTAGCTAAAGCAAGTGGCATTTTGTCTTGCTGATAGAGTGCCTGGACCGTGTCCTGGAAATCAGGATAACCATCCTATTGAGCATAAGAAGAAAGCAAACACCAAGAGGGACATGTTACTGTTTTTTCTTCACCCTCCCGGTATACTCAAAAGAAAAAAAAAAAAAAAAAAAAAAAAAAACCACCACCAAAAACAACAGAATAACACATTCCTGAAATTCTGTGAAAATCCTGGACTGCGATTTACCTGTTCGTGCTATCCGCTTCATTTAAGTTTGTGCATAAAACACACACAGCCACTCTACAACAACTGCTGTATGTCTAAAACGGCATACACAGGCAATCACATCTCATCTCTCACAGCTGCAGGTGCATCCAGACTACTGTTGTCACTGACGTTATACATTCAGCCTTGCCAGGCAGATTTAGGCCTGTGGTTTCTGTCACTCATTACATACAGCAGTTCTGGAGATTTTTATGAAATCAAGTTTATATGTACTTGAGAATAAGCCGCAGAAGTTGGATATACTAACCTTGAGAAACTGAGCAAAGCCTCCCGAAATGCAACATATTTCACACAGAAGCTATACTAGTGTCACAAAATGAAATGCCATCACTTCACAAGTAGGGCAGCAAAGACTTTATATACTATGGGAAATCACTATTCAATAATTCTTTCAATCTTAAATGCTTATGACAGGCAAATCTCTTTTGCAGCTTGCATATGTACCAATAAAGCAAATGAAGTTGCTGTGAAAGCCTGCCAGGCTCCATTAGAATAAATTAATCAACGAAGCAAAGGTTCAAGATAAGAAGTTTATCCTGCTCGGCATTATAAAAGGAAAGCTCATGGAAAATAGAGGAACATCCAGTAACGTTTACAAAGCACAATACAGGTGACACTGTTAAAATGTGAGAAGAAGCTAGAGATCTTGGGACAGACCCAAGCCTGGTAACAGTGGCATCTGTCACTGAGGATCTGTAGACCCAGATACCAAAAGTATACAAAAATACACCAAATTAGGTATACTTTCCTTGTGGATTCTACAGGCACGTGCATGTAAATATCAACTTTTTTTTTTTTTTTTTAAATAGCTGGACAAATGGATTACAGTCCAAGAAGAAGAAAAGTGACCTTTCAGAAAAAACACAGGGAAAGGACTACAAGGTCCATGCTGTTGGCAGGCTGCCCGCTGACCTGCAGAGTGGTGGTCAGACCCACGTCGGCTAGCCAGACCCTCAGTGCAACGTAACGCCAATAAAGCTATTCTTTATGCTCAGGAAAGGAAAAGAAAAATAAAAAATAAAATATCTGTCTGAACACTGCATATTGCTTTTATCCACCCAACATACTCCCTCAGGGAAAAATATAAAGGTGATAGGTATGTAAAATTTCCAATTGCCACAAAACCTCATCCACTAGAAAAAAAGGCTTTGCAGTGTATTTCCATGAGCACTGACCATCTTCATAGCTAGACGTGAATATGTTTGGGAGAGGAGAATGATTATGTGTAGGAAGATGAGAAACTGAACACACAAAACCCCATCACTCAGGATCCTATTTTTGCAACAAAACAGGTAACGCTGCTCTTTATAATGTATCTTGATCGCTTGCCAACACAAATCCAAAGGCTGTTTCCTAAAAGCAGGGCTGGCTGCCCACTGCCACTGGCTGCCGTGACTGTCACCTGTCAGTCACGCAGCTGACTCTCAGATGACAACGCAGCACTGGATCAACTTCCCAGAGCCCTTCCCCACCCCTGGCTGCTCTTCTCCCTGCCGCCCCATCGGTAAGAGCTGCCAGGGGAGCTGGCTGGGCCAGGCGACCACCTACTCTGCCTCACCGTCACCTTTGCCTGGAGGTTCCTCTTCCCTCTGCAGCCAGGAGGGCCTGCTGCATGCAGTGCAGCATTTTTGTTTTGCCATGCTGCTGCTCAGTTGTTTTTCAAGCTGCTTGGTGCAGCAGATGTTCTCAGTCCCACATGTGCTTTTTCGCTCCCTCTAATGACATTTTTTCTATGCAAACAGTAGCTTCTACTGGTTTTGCTGTTTTTGTGAAAAAGACGAATCCCACACTTCAACTGGTTTTCTTTTCAACCTTCACAGCCATGGTGCAGGTGGGCCTTTTCTCTCCTCTCCCTCCATCCGTGCCAGCACCAAGGGAAGACATGTCCTCACAGCCTCTGCTCAGGTCTCCCTGCCCGTGCCCCCTGACTCCCATGGAGCTTTGTGAAATTAGCTTTTGCAAGCCCTCCCCATCCCTCTTGTTCAGCCCAACGAAGACACTGACACGCGGAACAATTCCTTCATGCCACAGACAGCAAGAATATTTTTAAACTTTCTTCCTCTGCTCTCTTGGCTGTTCGCACTGCCTGAAGGGGAACCTCGTCAACCCCAACGCAAAGCAGCAGCAGCGACGACCAGCCTCTCCTGCCGTGACTTCTGCATGATATACCCGTGACTTGTTCTGCTTTCTAAGCTGGTGCCACAACAGCTCACGGCTATGAGTGGTGCTGGTACTGAGTCACAGAAGATGGCAAAACAAGGGGTGCCTCTGCCCCCCAACACCTACGCAGGAGAGATCCTTGCTCTGCAGGAGGATGTGCCATTTCTAGCCCCTTTTGCCTGTCCTGCTCTTTGTCCAGAGCAGATTTAGGAGCTACAAACCCTTTTTCCTCATCTTCCAAACCCCAATTCATTCCATTCCCTTTTTCACTCCCTCCACACCTCCAGTCTGTCATTTGCCTGGAATTTTTTCCCCTTCCCCTCTCTATACTTCACTCCCACAGCTCACCCACCCACTCAACGAATAAGAGGGGGAGAGCTCGCAGGGGAAGAGAAAGGCTTTTACAGGTAATTTGATGTAATTCATGGCATATTGTTTCTTTGTAATGCTTGTGTGAGTTTCATATTCATGAAGAGGATAAATTTACAATGGTGGCTGCAAGCCGGCAATGTTGCAGCTTGCACACACAGCTCTGCTAGCTTTGCTCAAGGATGACCTTCAGAGTCTCCCTGGGTTTTTTTCATGTGTTTTTATATTTCAGGAAATTAACTCATCTTTTTTTTTTTTTTTTTTTTTTAAAAGTAATCTTTTACACTAGGCAAACAGTGTGTGAAGTCTTTCCAAATTCAAGCACTAGTATTTTAAACCACGCTGTGTGGAGACATTAATGACTAATGGGTAAAGGAATGGTGAATCAAAACACAGAGTTTAGCCTTAAAACAAGAGTGGCAAAATGACCTTTACCACAGAAAAAAGAAAAAAAGAAAAAAAGACGACAGAGCTACTTAGAATGACAACAAAAAAAAACCAGAACACCCAGCTTCAGATCCTCTGCATGATATTAGCATGAGCTAACAGAGCCACAACGAAGCATTACAACTTTAAAAACAGGATAAGGAATTCTTATCCAGAGCAGAAGGAAAAATCTGCAGCATTTGCTACCATTTCCATTTTTACCTCCAGTTTTCTAAAAACAAACAAAACACCCCACCCCCAAAATCCCCAAAGATACTACTAAAAAAAGGACTTTTTCCTAGTATTTTCAAAACGCAAGCCCCAAGAACCTGAAACACCACATGTAAAAGTGATCTACTATGGAATACTGCATGTTTTTAAAATGTCTTTGAAGAAAAGTCCGTGATTTCCAGTGTACCTCAGAATCACAATGCACTGAAGTAATGCTTTACTCCTTAGAAGGCTCCGTTTGTAAGGAAAAAGACATTTATGCTGATAACACCACTGGTTGCTTCATAATTAATAATGCTATGCTATCAAATGAAAGATTATTTCATTTAGTTTCAATTTCATGTTTTTGAAAAAAAGCCCTACTTCTGAAATAAGTCATTTGTACAGTTAGGACATGACATCTTCACAAGCATTTTAAAATACGACTGGACTGGCCATTTTAGATAAAAAGAAAACCAAGTAAACAAATTTTCTCAGAATTACTGAACTAAGAAGCATCTAGAGAAAGCAGGCCTTGAGACTCTTACGATTTCACCATGCAGAAAAGGAGAATGCACATTCCCTAAGGCTGCCCAAGTTTCCTGCTCCCCGAAAAACCTAGTTTCTGCCCACATTCTTCAAGATTTTAATTTTACTTTTTTTTTTAATGAAGATCCTGTGGAAAAAACCACCTCCCTTGCAGTGTGTCATTTTAGATACTTGCTCATCATCACTTATTACTGAATGAAGGAAAAACTTCCTAATGCGGAAACCTAATCATCAGTGAAATACTATTTTGAGCAGAGGAGCGGCAGCTGCCCACTAACTCTTACAAAGCAGGACCAGACTGGACAAAAGAGGGGGGACTCAAGCAACCACCCTGCCATGTGCTGGTCAAGGCAGATAATGGTGAAAGTGGATAAAATCGTTTAATGCAGCTTTTCCCCGCCCTTTTTTGCGGATCAGAAAACAAGCATAGGTCAAAGCAAATCAAATCCTAACACATGTAAATGACATTACTGACTTATCAAAGCTATGCATTTTGTATTATAGAAACTCAAACAACAACTGCATGCAGACTGATAGAACTTAATAAATAAATAAAAAAGATGAACTCCTCTAGACCTGTTCATAATTGGCTTTTCAAAACTGACTGCTCTCACCGGGGTTTGCTTCAACAGGAAAAACCTTCGTACAGGTAACAAAGTGTCGCACTACTGAAAAAAATGAAAGCCTTACATTTGGTGCATCATTTACCCCAGGATGAGTTACATATGAGAAATGCATTCCAGAATATGCTGCAGCTTTCCTTTACAGTTCAAGAATATATCACATATCTGTGTCACATACAAATCTAGCTCCGGCCTAGCCTACATCCTAATGCATATTTAACCTACACCTTTTGGAGTTGGCCATGCAATAAAAAAACCCCCAAAACCAACAAAACACACAACACTACAGATGAATTAAGACACCCCTGTAGCAGTCAAACAGTAATTTGTTTAAAGAATAAATTAAAAGGGAAGATCTGCCACTCTTATAAGGTACATAGGTATACATACCTACTCTCTCCCTTTTTTTAATTAGAAGTGACTTTTAAAAAGGCTACAGATTTACTTTCTGGCAGCGGTAACTGAAGCAAATGGCAAACTACATATATGTCGCTCCTGCACACCTAACGAGAAAATCCCAGCATCTCCCTAAGCAATATCCTGTGCAGGTATATACATTAGCCACGTATAGATGTGCTTTTTACACAATGTTATTTACAAAAAACTGTAAACTAACATCTACAGGCCCAACTATTTGTGTTGGCATGTATAGCCCTTAGCTAGCTTTTGAATTTTCAATACAACCAGTTTTATAATTTATGCCGTAGTCAGAGATGGCTGGTATTCCACCATCAATCCTTATCCAGAACTCTGGATTCTGGACATGATCAAAAGCTGGCTCAAACAAATTAAGCAGACCCCACCTCACACTGACTTAAAAGCAGGAGGCCTCTTGGGAAGACATTTCCTACAGTGCTCAGGCTTATTCCACCACAGGAAGCCAGTCAGTCCCATTCCTCCCCCTCCTACTCAGAGTGCAAAACACTGCGAGTAACTTTACCATTAAGCAAATCCTACTCTTTACCCCTGCTCCTACAGGTTTCTCCATCAAGCACTTATATTTGCAGAGACAGTGGTGATGTTCTCCCCCTCTCTCTCACACCCATCAGCTGTCTGTCAAATGTTTTTCTGACAAATTTCCTTAAGACATATCCCTTCAAACCCAAAGTGAATTTTAGCACGCATAGGTCAAAATACAGTACCTCTAACTTGATTCTCTTTGGCGACAGCTCATCCCTTTCTCCACATTTAGATCTAGAAGAGAAGACACGGTACGTTATCAGTAAACAGCACGTTAACCCTGACCATCAGAAATAATAATGAAAAGAGTCAAGGGGGAAAAAAATAATCAGGTGAGAACAAGTGAGATGCACAGAAAAAGCTTCCAATTCACTTGGCAGTCAATGTCACACCAGTATTGAAAACAACACAAGGCGCTTGTGTTTCCTAAAGTGTCAAGATACTCATGGACTCTTCTTCCAAATAGGAAGGAAAATTACCTGAGCACAGAGAATTACAGAAATGCCTCTGACACTGCTTATCAACGTGGAAGAAAGGGGAGCAAAGGAAAACCATAAAAAGCTCCTAGAAGTACAGGAAAATGTATTTTGAAAGGATATCACATTACAGGTGAGGGAGTTAACATTTAAACACAATATGAAGTATCAGGATTTTCAACAATATTTATTAATTCTAAAGGTTTAATTGCATTTAAAAGCTGTTAAGCCTTTGCTACCATTTCATAACAGCAGTTCGCTTAACAGAACAGTAACTGAAACTAGGACTCAGGTTCAGTTCCTTTAAAGCAAGTTTGTAAGCCACTCCCTATGACCTTATCTTTTTTCATTCCCTGGAAACTAATAAGCCAAATCTGTACATGGAACAGAAATTTTTGATACATTGAGCAGCTTTGGCTACTCTGCCTATTTACATTAACATTGAAATGTACAAATGCCTCAAATACTTGGAAATGCCAAACTCCCAGATGCCTCTCAACATGCACTATCCCCACAATTTCTGCAAAACTAGAGTGCAAATGAAAAGGTAATTCAAGACAGCTACATCTTAGCAATTTAAAAGCTTCACGACTCAAATACCATTTTCCTACCCTCCTCTGAAGAGCACTTTGCTAGCTAAAGAGCAAGAAGAAAGTATCTCTAGTGCTTCAGAAGAAGTGCTATCAGACTGATTAGCTCCCTGAAATTAAAGGTCCTTTGAGTTAATTAAAACCTTACTTGGTGGTCCTGTAAGTATACTTGTATGTAACTTCTCGAGAGATTTGCCGAGCTAGTGCGAAGAGTTCATCTCTCCTGGTCAACAACGCGTTATCTTTTACACACAGCTGAGCGGCTGCTTCATTAACTGTTAGCTGGAAATCAAACACAGAAACAGGGATTCATGATTTTGCATGTTTTCACCCATTGTGCTTGTAAAAGTACCGGTTCTTCGGAAATAATAAAAAATTTCAATTGCATGTAAAAATTACCTATAGTTGTATACTAAACCCTGGAGGGTTTGTTCCATTTATTTATACCCTTACTAAGCCAGGTAAAGCTCTGGGAAAAGAAAAGACAACAAATGTAGTTGGTGCATTTAATGTCCTTTAAAGTAAAACGTTATTGTAAAACTCTCTCAATGTGCACTGCTTGTGCCTCATCCCAGCATTAATTAAATCTCAGTATAAAACAGTAGCTCTGAACGTTCACGGTGTTTGGCTCCCAAAGCCTGGTTTACAGGGAATACTATTTTTATAAACGCAATATGCCCAGGACTTGAGGGGAAAAAAAAAAGAAAAAAAGAAAGAAAAAAAACCCCTGACAGTGTGGGTACAGATGGCTTTCCCTGGTGAATACAGCATAAATTCTGTAGAAGGTGATGGTTTAAGAAACGATTAAACTTTTTTTAGCTCTATTTCTCACCCTCGTGTTTGTGAAGACTATCTTCAGACATGAATCAAATGTAACTTGTTTCAAGGATGTTTTCCTGAGCCTGCCAGGACACATTTCTAGTGCCTCTGCTGCTGCTGGCAATAGTTTCGGGGGGGGGGGGGGGGGGGGAGAAAACCACCAACCCTCAAGTTAAGGCTCAAAATGGTTTCAGAACACTCTTCAGAAGCCTAAAGGAAGTGGTGATACTGTCATGAATTATACCAGCTTAACAATACTGCTGTCTGAAAAGCCTATGGTCAACACGTATGAACAAACCCCAAAGTTATTAATACAGCAAGACGCTGAAACCGAGATGCTGGAGAGGAGATTCCTCATTCCCTGCTCCTTTCACAGTAAGCAGGGCCTCAAGAGACATGTTCACTTCTTCCTCAGCTGAAGAACAGCCAGTACTTGTAATGAAGCGTAACAGCAGGAGGCCAACAGAATACTACAGGTGTTTTTCCCGAAGTGCCCACAACTCTTCTACCCTTTATTTCTAGAAATTAAGCTGCTTTGAATGGGCTTGGCTTCCTGCAAATGAGCACAGCTGCTTTGCTGCTACTGTCAACAGCATGCTCTGTCTCCGTCTCAGGCTAGTGAATATTTACAAAGCAGCTAGGCTGTCCACAGCAGTCAGCATATTCATGATAGACAGAGATGTGCCACCCCCAGCCCTTCAGCTGGCAGTGCGAAGCACAGCCGCAGTTCAGCACACAGGGCTACGGGGCAGAGGACAGGTCGGACCGCACACGTGGGACCTCAGACACCAAAACCCTGGCTCATACAAGAAGCACTTTTCATGGAAGAGAAAAGAAGGTGAAGCTCAGGACAGACCAGTAGGTCCGCAGTTAAACAGTGCCTCTTGGGAGAAGGCTAAGGAACTCGCTACCGGACCCTGCAAAACGTTAGCTGTGATTTAAATCACCACGGCCAGCAACTCACCCGAAACACTGCACACTCCAGCCCTGAAGGATGGAAGCTGCCATGTGACACCAACAACACGCAACCATGCTGCCCTCTGCCACAGTGCTTGATGTCATCCAAATTAGAAAAAAATATACTTTGCCTAATGCGACACCTGCTCTCCAGGGAGGTTGGAAAAACAGAAACATGTATCAGCAGATCTGGGACTCTCTCACTGGCCTGTACCCATGCAATATTTCTAGTAAAACCTCACACAGAACTGCTGTTCCTAGAATTTCAGAAGCATTTTTTCCTGTGTTTAGCATAAAGGCCTCTGATCTGAGTAGGGCATTTCCTGCGATACCTGAATGCTAATCAGAGTGCAAACATGTCTTTAACAGGCAAACTAGATAAGTTGCCTGATCCTTTAGTCTCTGTACAGACTGGGGAGAGAAAAACAATACAGAGGTCAGATGTACCAGGGTGGGAAGTTCAGGTTTAACCTGTGAAATATCTCCAGATTACTATGTTCCTACAATACAACCTACTGAAATAATAAAACTATTGTCCCTTGGAGAGGAACAGTTGTTCTACAATGTCTATCTTTTAAGAAAAAAAAAGGGGGGGTGGGGGTGGGGGGGTGGAGACAAAATTAAAAGATTCATACAATACTGATGAAAAAAATTACCAGCCAAAGCAGACATTGATTTCTGTAGCAGTGATAGCTACTACTTTCCCAAGGATGAATAATATGGTTAATGCTTACAAAATAATTTCAGATGGTTTTTATCCCTCAAAGTGCTAAAAGGTTGCAAAGAGATGAAATGACTGAAAATGCTTTGGGTAGTTGTTGGCAAATGCTGTTTATCCTAATGTATGAGAAAAGCCAAATGTTTATTTGTTTGTTTTTCCTGGTTTCTTCTTTCAGGTCACATCCAGACTTACTGAATTGAAGTGCATCATGGCTTCCTGCCTTTTCAGGAGGCATAATACTGCATATAGAAAGCATTGCATGCCTAAAAATAAATATTCTGTTTGCTGGAAGCCTTAGCGATATGGAGAAGCACGTAACCATACAGGCTCTACGGAGATGGATGGGTATATTCACATTTGATGGAGTTCATAGATTCCTCCACTAAAAAACACATAGTTAAATACCAAGCCCTACTGTTTCGGTGAGTCAGCGAAAGAAAAGAAAGAGATCGAGCTAGACAAAATTTATTACTTGCGTTTCTTATTCCTACTTCTCACACTATTAAACAAGATTTTTTTCGGTTTTATAGGCACCTAGACAAGCAGTGAAATACTAACACACAAATTACAAATCTGACTCAAACACGCACAGGTCACCAAGTTCAAGGGCATGCCTTGTACTCATTCCTCCTCCAGTCCAACTTTAAACATAAAGTGCTCTCCGTGCTTGAAAAGCTATGTAATACCGAGACAATGAAATGGATTAAAGACAGCGTATTTATTAGTTTTGGAACACCTCTGAAAGACTCTGCATCAGATCTTATGCTAGATCTGTGCCTTATGCAGATAATCCTACCAAAAGCACCCACTTCCAAACCAGCTCAGTGTCTACAGCTCTCACTGGCCTCTAATGGCTGCTCAAGCCCTCTGAGACACTCCAGTGTTCATACTGAAACACACTCAAACTGAAATTCTCGCTAATTCACCACTAGTAATTCCACCAAGTCTGATTTTAATTTGCATGCAACTCCACTCTGCTTGAGGAGCCAGAGATACTCTGATCTTTACATTAAGAAGCTAAGCACTACTTAAGCTTTTTAAATTCATAGTGAAGTTTATTCAGCTGTCCATTGCCAGCTGCAAGGAGAAACCTTGAACTGTGAGGCAGAATGACAGCCTTGGAATGTATTAACACATGCAGAAAGACAGTCTCTGGACAAGCAGAAACTTACCTCCCTGGTTGTTTAAGGTCCTTCCTTCTGAGCAGCAAATTGTTTAAGCCATCAAAAACAAAAATCCATGGAAGTTGAGTTTAAAACAGGCAAACTCTGGTTTAGCAGATTTTAAACCAAAAAACAACCCAAAAAACCAACAACAAAAAACAAAAAAAGGAGTCTCGTTGCTACTATTAGTGTATTCTCTGCTTTAAAATAGAAACTGAGAGAAAACTGTTCAGGACAAAACTTTCTGAAATCTGGCCTCTTTAAGCAAACAGTAAACCAATTATGAGCAAATTCTTCTTGCTTGCATGTGTGCAGTTCCCATCAAGTTCAGCGAGGCCCCACATGCGTAAGTGAGGCATAAGTCAACCACATCCTCCTTTGATCTTGTGCCCTTAATCATAATAGCGATAGAAATATTTCCTAAAGCCAAACCATGCTCTCATTCCATTTTTAAACATGGTTTTATAATGATGTAGTGAAGATCTTTAGTGCAGCATGAAAAAAAATTAACATAGCAGAGCAGTCGTCCTTTCTTCCCGTTCTTTGCTACCCTGCTCCTTCAAATTACCAGCCCACTATTCGCTCCTCCAGCTTCATAGAGCCGCTCCTGAGCCTAACCACATGCCCAACAAAAGCTGCCCCCAGCGCCCACCTCCCATTACGCTGCTGGATGCCAGGAAACGATCTTGCTAGAAGTCCGCCCAGATTTCAGAGTGTTTTCTGCAGCCACTACCCCAGGAAGAGATTGTGAAAGCACCTTGACTGCCTCCATCCTCAGCTGGGGAGAACCCCCTTTCTCCGAATCCTGACTCTGCAGCAATGTACACAGGGCATCTACACAATTAATCCGTTCAAATCCTGCCTCTGTGTCATATGCAACTTGTTCTGCTAAAGGAGAGACTTCCGCAAGGTCAGGGGTGTCGGACGAGATCTGTTCCTGCACACTGGATGAATTCATAGATTCTAAGAGTACAACATAAAGCCACAAGGCATGTAAGTGAAAGCTGCACAACTAAAACTGTGTGGTAGAAGTGAGGCTGACTACTGACAAGTTCCCTTGGAAGCGTCTCCCCAGTCTGCAGTAAAAGCCCTTGTGAAGTCACTGCTGGTGATGTGCAGTTGCCTTATAAATGTAAATACATAAACAAAAATGTAAAGAAATACGCCTTGTTTCCTTCTGCCCTTCTCCTCTGAAGCATAAAGAGAACCTAGTCTTATGCTATGGATCACACACCTACAAAACTTCTTCTTGAAGCGAAAAAAGGCTAAAGCCAGTACAGTTTTTTTGGCACTCCTGTAACATAAACATTGCCTTTCCTTTTGGGAACTAAGCCTTACATGCCAAATTTTAAATCCAACTGAAATTTTGCAATCACTGTTAACTGTGAAAATGCTGATGCAGCATTCATATCAACAGTGTCTTGGCACTGCTTTGAATTAATGTTTGTTCTCCTCTTGTACTGTACTTTGGCACTGGGGAACTATTCCCCACACAGACACACCTATTGTGTTACAACATACGCGCTGCGAGCTTCAAGAACACCAGAAGAGAAGGAGGCCTGCATGGACTTTCAAGGACAAGAGGGAAGAGATGCTCCACAGGTATTAAAGGACAAACCTTTAAATTACAGCCACCCATCAATACTGGAGACAGTCCTTTCCCTTCCTCCTCACACAGTCTGCACTTCACTTGACTGGCTTAAGACCACTGCGCCCAAAAAAACCCACAGGCTGTATAACTAAGCGTCACCCCAATTCAAGCACACAGAAATCCCACCCGCACCCACCTCCCAAGGTTTAGGGACCTCATCAGCAGATTCCTTTTTACCTCAAGGGCACAAGCTACAGAGCAGGGTCTCAAGGTGAGGGAAGACAGCAGAGGGTAGTAGCCAAGCAAGGCGATCCTGTTACCAGACACAAGCGATTTTAGTTACTGATCTTCCAACCAACCAGTCTACTCTCAAAGCTGCAAGGGAATATCAAGACAGGACTGCTTTAAAAACATGCCAAATGCTTAGAATCCCAAGGGCCACGCTCAGTGCAATACTGGTTTGCTATTTCGGTACCAAACTGTTTAAACCCTCTGTCTTGACAGGCTGCACCAGTGACCAAGCAGTCTGATGACACCGAGCTGAAGTCATCAGCGCACGCGTGCACACGCCCACCCAAGAAAGGGTACTCCTACTGCACCAGAGATTTCTATCTCGGGGCAGGACGGCCTACGGCTCCTGTAAGACACGACTCTCGACACCCAGCGAGAAGCTCCCATACAAAAAGCACACCCTGTGAAAAGCGTCTCATAAAAGGCATAGGAATAGGGGAGGAAGCCCACAGTCGCTCAAGGTATTTTTACCTCGTGGAGGGTGAGATGCTTGCCATCCTTTCTTTTCGAGTCAAACCTGCCATATATTGCACTGTACTTCCTGATCTCCTCCTCTTTGTGAGGGTCCTCGTCACTCATCTCAAAGATGTGACCAATCATCTTTGCCAGTTTCTTATTTGTTTTCAGTAACTCCTTGACTTCATTCGAGTCACTTTTGGGCAGGGAGGGAACCATACGTTCTACGCATTCAGCAACTGACAGAGCAGCGGCGGCATCCAGGGTCTCACTGTTTTCCTTTGGTGAAGCTGGAGAGCCAAGGTCAGCTGGGGAAAGACTATGTTCGCTTTCTGTGGTGTGGTGCCCCTGCCAAAGTCTCGGTTCACTGCCACTCTGCAGCGCTAAGTTCCCCACCACATCGGATTTGCTTGCGCCCACGCTTTGCACGCACGTTGTGGCAGCACATTTTGGAATCTTCAGGTGAGGCTCTCTGGTGCTGCTGTTCCTTTCGTAACTGCTGCAGGATATCCCCAGCCATGCAGGAGACCCTTCTGGCAGCTTATATATTGGAATGCTGCTGACCGGTAATGAGGTGAGAGGCTGGTTAAAAAGACCAGGGTTTGTGACCCAGTCCCTCAAGGCCTTCTGCAGCCTTCGGACATGAAGTGGCTTGCTAGCCATGCCTACGAGAGCCATTATCTCCAAAAACTCCTCTTCACCTGCTTCACAGAGCTGCTGGACATCATCACCACCCTGCTGAATGAAGGCATCAAAGTAGAATAAGAGATTTGCTTTTTGTAGTATTCGATACAGCTGCAGTTCCCCAAGGGTTCTGGGCAGAGCTGACGCCATCACGGATGACAGAACCTGCAAACAGTAAAAAGAGAGAAGATGAGCACTGGCACACCAATGTCCAGATGCATTCCCCCTACCACCCATCCTTCCGTAAGGCTGTCAACTCAGAGGAAGGATTTCTTTCTCTCATTATAAGAGCATGCATGGAAAAGAAAAAAGGGGTGAAAGTTCTTTTTTTTTTTTTGACTAGTTAACTTAATGGAAACATTTGTGAAAAAAAAAAAAAAACCAAAACAAATCGGCAGATAGTTGCAAAGCACCTACAAAAAAGATGATTCAAACACGAAGCCAGCTTGTTTTCAGCGTTCCCCCTTCATGTTTGCTCCCAAGAATGTCATTCAATATTGCTCACTGCTTCTACTTGACTCTTTTATAATCTTCAGATCAAGATCACAGAACACTCTGAAGAATCACTGAATACTTGATCCCCTGAAGAAAAAAAAAAAAAAAAAAAAAAAAGAGCTCATCAGTTTTGATTCTTCTTAATTCTCCAGTCATTTAACCCCATAGCAAGGTGGAGGACTGGAAAAGGAAAGCAAAGAAGGAGAGTGCTTCGTAGAACCGCAGAGGATTAATGAGGCTGGATCAGTAAAAGGGTGTTTCAGAACCAAGTGATCTTAATTATGGAAGCAACATCCACAGGCAAAGCACAAATACTGATAGGTTCCAACACATGCAGTTTAAAAATGTTATTCTGAATTCACCTACCCATTCCATTTGCTAACAGCCCTGCATGTCACTGATATACATGACATGAAATACCATCCAGCAATACAGCACAGCAATTGAGCTCTAAGGGCTCCCAACAGGCAAACTGCAGCGGTATTCTACCCTTACGGCTGCAGAAGAAAACACTTCCACAAGTTTCAACTTCATAAAACCCATTATCCACAGTTATCCTGCAAATAATAAACTCTCCAGAGAATTCTAAGATCTCACACACACACCTCTTCACTCTACGATGGCTTTTGCAACTACAAGTGGACAATTTCCAGTATTACTGTATTAAGCTAAACCATCAATCAATAATGTCAAAAGCATGTAATTTATAGTTGGTCGGGAAAGTAACAGAACTAAAACATGGAGCTGGTCCACTAACATTACTCAGACTCTACTACCACACCGCACTTCAAAAAACACATAGTAGTAACCTAAAAATCAGCACTTACAGAACCATTTGCACACACTGGGGGCAAAACTGTTCTAGTAACATGCAACCCCATCCCCAAACCTGCCATGCAGGAAATTATCTTTACAATACACACTTTTGCATATTGGGGTTTTTTACGTGTCTTTTCTTCAGCAACTCAAAATAAACGTACAGATGTAACAAACAGAACTCAGTTTCTATTCAGGAGGCATCTGCTGAAAGATCAGGCTTTTGCTACAAAACTGTGATTAAACTCTCCTAGACAAAAATAAAACAAGGAGGCCAACAGCAACTTGACAAAAATGTACGTGGCAGCAACAGGATACCTGCAAACAATGTCTCCGGGAAGAGAGACAGAGCCCTGGAAAAACTAAAAAATACAAAAAAAACCCCACCCAAACCAAAGCCACCAGCTGCACTTATCATTCTTTGTACGCTGCTATTTGTAAAACAGAACGGACAGCAATTGCTGTCTAGATCTCAGCAGCCACCTGAAGGAGCTGCTGGTGAGCTCAAGAGCTAATAAACTGCACACTTTGGAACTCTGGGTGAAACTGGAAACATTTAAGAACTACATATTTTAGAAATACAGTTCAGCTTTCAAAAGTAATAGTTAATTACAGAAAAACAATTAAAGCACTGTCTACACTCAAAGATGGCAGAGGAAGCAAGGAAAATGAGGAAAATCACTCAAGGTAAACCTTAAAACAGTATATAATGCAGTATTTTTAAAATCGTCATTACTTCACGGAATTTCTAGAAAAATCCTCCCATTCCATACGAACTCTGACAAGACAAACAAAACTAACAGCTTACGGTTTAGTGGTGTAATCTGCTCCTACCCTCCCATTTCAAATGATGTTGACTTTCCACCATCAATACCACAAATTAACTTATGTGGCTGTTGAAAGAATACCCATTTGTTCTGAAAAGTCATTCGTCTTGGTGCAAAATCTACATAAATCTACATAAATGGACTTTGTGCAGAGAGCTAAATTGAATCCTGGGAAGACGGCAGCAGTGAAATTACATGCAGCCCAAGAGCTCCAGGCAAGGCACGGAGCTCATTTTTCCAGCCCACAGGCTGGAAGAGCAGCAACAGTCCACGAGCAACCCTTACCTAGAGGCTGCTAATCAACAAATCTCCTCATGACAGATAAAACTGGATTAATATGTACTACGGAGGCGTCAGCAGTGAGTCCACAGTTCAGGCTGCATTGAGATTTGCATTTAAGGCAAGCCTGAAATCCCTTTTGTTTTGTACTTTAACGACTGATTCCGTTTTCCAAATGTAGTATAGTAACTCCTGAGAAGGCCACACAGATTTTCTATTTATGATTGCTACTGGTTTCTGCAGAGAAGGCATTTGCAAACACTCTTTCTTTTAGACCTCTCTTCTCCTCATTGAAGTGAGTTCCTTCTGCACTCACCTCAACAGTATCCCAAGTACTTCTGAAACTTTTACAAGGGGAAGGCTCCCTCCCCTTTCCAAGCCAGCCTCACCAGCCTGCCAGCTACGCTGCTTCGCTGCATTTCCGGACATTACCGGCCTGCTCCAACGGTTCGGCTCAGCTCGCAGCCTACAAAACCAGGAAAGCAGGTAAGCTGGCCAACCTGGAGGAGTAAGGTGAGGCTTGGGAAGAAGACAAGCAACAGATAAGGTTTGCTGAGAAAGCAGCATAGCACTGCCTGAATCAGAAGAGACCGTTAACCCAAAGGACACGGGACGTTGCTACCTATCCAGCTAGAGCTGAGCCTTAGCACACCCACTCAAGTCTCGGCGCCACACAACTTTCGGGTGACCTTTAAGCTTCATCTAAGAGACCTAAAGCACTGCCTTCCCCCACCACTGTTGCTCTCACTTCTCAGTGCAGCAGCAGGGGCCGTGCTTTTGGGGCAAAGGGTGAGCACGAGAAGAAGTTACACAACGAGAAGACACGGGCTGAGCTCCCAACCAGGAGACCTGTGTATGTCTTCCCGCTGGGAAGAGCACCTCATGTAAGACCCCGGGGTGTTCCCCTTCTTCTACAGCCTGCTCGGTAAACCTTAGGCTTTCTAATCTGCGATCCCAAACGAACCTGGTTCAGGAGTAACAGCCTGGTAACGTCCTCTGGCAAAACCTAAGAAGCTAACCAGAACCATCTGCTGCCTTAGGAGCGAGCAGGCAGATCTTCTACGGTACGGCCAACTGCAAACCCTTTTACGGCAAAAGGTGAGAACGCACAGCTGGCACGGGGAGGTCTGTAGGAATAAATAAACGCAGGATGGCAGCTGAGCTGCTGCTGCTTCTTTGCTTGTCATCCATACCGGTAAGGAGTATGGGAACACACAGGGAAGAGCAGCCGTCTTTTACATTTTTTTCACACAGAGAACAAAGAAGCTAGGAAATTCCCCCTAGCAGACAAAGCTGTTTAAAATACACGCAAGGTCATGTACTGCTATAGCCACGGAAGAACCAGGAAATCACAAGTCAGGTTTTAGCTCAGCCTTTGCAACCCCTAACCATACACCCTGATCTCCCACGTTACCTCATTCCCATCCACAGCCCATCACCGCACATGCCATGCCCTCCTCTCCAAACCCTGGATGTCACCTGAACTCCGACCACACACACAACTCCTAGGAAAAAAGGAAAACAAACCCCACAGGGACGCACCGCAGAGCACTGCTAAATATTTGTAAACAACCAGTGCAGGAATCACAACCTACTCCCGCAACCGGCTCCCTCTATCAAGACAGCTGGAGGTGGCAGCAGCCCAGTTCGATGTCTAGGCACGGGAAAAAACCCGTTTCTTCCCGGTTCAAAGCCGCACATTTCCCAGGGGTGGCAGGAAGATCCGCGGCTGCAGCAAGCAGGTGGTGGATGTGGGTGAAGCACAGGGAAAAGAAAAACTCGGGAGCCACGGGATGCCAGCACGGGGCAAGGCCCTCACCAGCAGTCTTCCTGCTTTTTAGGGCTGCACTAGAAGTAAAAGCCACCGAGCAACCCTGACTTTTTGAAATTTTTAATTTTTTTTTATTATTATTATTATTACTTCAGGTGAATTATATTTGAGCTGTCACCAATTAAATTAGGAATACAGGGAGAAAGTGCGAAACATCACATTCCTGTATTTTAGGCAAAAGTGATTATTTCATAATATATCTTGATCACTTTGGGCGTTTTGAAAAGTCTCTGAAGACAAACCGGATTTGGATTCGAGAGCTAGCTGCTTTGCATATTCATTACATTTTTGCAGCGTTTCCAAAGGACTTTTAGCAGAAGAAAATTACATGTAGCTGCAGAAGCGAGACTTCGCAAATTAAATAGTCTTGTCTAGCTCCGAGATGTGCCAAAATACAACCTATTAAGCGAGTTTCACATTCAAATACAGATGCGTATCTCGCCGCAACTAATAAAGAAACTTGAAACGTGCAAAAAACAACCGCGTAAGGATAAAAAGGGAGCCAAGATACCTCACGGTTCCCAGGCCAGCGCGGCCCGGGGGGTGTTCGCCCCGGGGGGCCGCCCTGAGGGAACGGGCGCAGCAGGCAGGGCGAGGGGGCTGCGGCCCCGACCCCCGCTGGCCGCCCAGCCCGCCGGCAGCTCCCCCGGGCCGGGCCCGGCACCCCCCGGGAGGCAGCGGCCAGGCGGGGCGGCCTCGGAGCCACCGGGCCCGGCCGGGCCGTCACGTCCCGCCAACGGCAGCGGGGCGGGAGGTCGGGGCGAACCACCGCGCGGGGGACGGCGGGGGGGGGGAGAGGCCGCGGAGGCGCACGGCACCACACTGCCCGGAGGGGGGGGGGGGGCGGCCGGTACCACAGCACCGCTGCCCCCCCCGCCCCGGTACCCCCGCGCAGGGCCGGCGGCCCGCCGCCCGGGAGCCGCCCCCGCCCGGCCCGCCCCGCCGCCTCGCCCCGCCGCCTCGCCTCGCCTCGCCTCCCCTCCCCTCACGGCGGGGACGTCGCTGCACTTTCCGCCCACTCCCCCCTCCCCCGGCCCCGCGCCGGATTTCTCCGGGAATCACCCACGCAGGACCCGCCCGCTCCTTCCGGCCGGCCCCCGCGGGACCGGGCTGCCCCCGCTCCCCGGCCGTCCCGCACGTACTCTGCAGCAGGCTGCCGCCGGCCGCGCGGGGCTCCCCTCGATGCCGTCCCGGGGCCGCCGACTCAGCCCCGCCGAAGTTGCTGCCAGCGCCCCCCCCCGCCTGCGCGCCGCCGGCCCAGGCTCCTCCTTTCCCATCGACGGGGCGGGTGAGCGAGCCGGTCCCCGCCGCCGCCCCGCTGCCGCCGCCGCCCCGCCGCCCCGCGCAGCTCGCCTGCCGTGCGCGGAGGCCCGAGCGAGCCGAGCGGCGGGCGGGAGGCAGGGAGGGAGGGCGGGCGGGAGGCAGGGAGGGAGCGGCCTGCAGCGCCCCCGCCCCCCCGGGCCCCGGCCCCGCCGCCGGCCCCCGCCCCGCACACACGCCGCCCCCTCCCGCGCGGTCACATGGGGAGATCCCGCGCGCGATCCGCCGCCCGCCCACGCGCGGCCGCCGCGTGACGCAGCGACTGGCGGGGGCGCCGTCGCGCGGGGGAGGCACGGCAGCGCGCCCCGCCCCCCCCGGCCGCCCCGCACTGGGACACCCCCCGCCCCGGGACACGCACCGGGACCCGCCCTGCGCCGGGATCCCCCCCGGCCGCCACGCACCGGGACACGCACCGGGATCCCCCCCGCCCCGGGAACATCCCCCACGGCCGCTCCGCGCCGGGACATGCGCTGGGACCCGCTCTGCACCGGGACCCCGCCTGGCCGCCCCGGCCCGGACCCCCAGGGACACGCGGTCTCAAACTGGCCGGGGCCGGGGCGGGAGCTGCCGCCCGCCGGGCCGGGCCGGGACCGCGGGGGGGGCCGGGCTGCAGCCCCTCAGAGCTGCGGGGCGGCCGGCCACAGCGGGGGGTACCGGAGGTGGTAGCGGGGTGTAAGCGGGGCCGCGGCGCAGGCAGAGGCGGCAGCGGAGCCGGGCGGTGGGCTCGGTGGGACCCCGGCCCGGCCCGGCCCGGCCCCGCGGGGCGGAGAGCCCCTCCTGCCCGTCCCGAGGCCGCGGCGCCGCCCGCCCCGCCACCGTCCCGCGGGGCACTCTGCGCTCCGCCGCGGCTGGGGCACCCCCACCACCGGCCCTGCCGCCCGGGGGGGTACCGGCCCGGGGGGGTACCGGCCCGGGGGGCGGCAAGGGGCTGCAGGGCAGGGGCCCGGGGAGGGCGGGGAGGGGAGGAGCAGCGGGAAAGGGGGAAGGAAGGATGGTAGGACAGAGGGAAAGACAGAAGGAAGGAAGGACAGATGGAAGGGAAAAAGGAGGGATGGAAGAAAGGATGATAGGACAGGAGGAAGGAAGGACGGAAGGAGAAATGGAAGGATGGAAAAAAGGAAGGAAAGAAGGATGGAAGAATGGACGGACAGAAGGAAGGACAGAAAGAAGGATGGAAGGAAGGAAGAAGGGGAAAGACAAAAAGGAAGGACGGATGAAAGGACAGTAGGAGGGAAGGAAGGGAGGAAGACAGACGGACGGACATCGGCTAGGCGAGATGGGGGCACGGCGCAGCCTGTGGGATGTGCCCAGGTGGCGCGGCAGGTGGCTGAACCCCAAAGACGGGGCAGGAATAGAGGCCGGTCACCCTTCCCACCCGCCTTCGGTCTGCTGGGCCGCAGCGGCAGCACGGGCTGATGGCCACAGCTCGGGGCGCTGCAGGCGGCCGCATCGGGGATCCCCACGAGCTCATCGCCGCAAAGCCGTTCCACTACACAGCGGTAGTTTTTAGTTCGTAAAAACTCAACATACAACACGTAAGGATGGGAGACTGCATTCTGGCCCCTCACCGGAGCCTTGGTGACCTAGGGTCAAAACTTGGTCTTTTTTTTTTTTTTTTTTTTTTTTTAAGATGCTGGTATTCCATTAGAATTTCATATTGTAGGGTTTTTTAACTCTCTGCAAAACAGAGATGTACAAAAATCCATGCAAAATACCAAGTATCAAATCAAGTGAGGAGAAATGATATCATGCATTTATTTAACTGATGGAGAGTTGATTAACACATGAGGTTTTAATAACTTTAATAACTTTAATCATATTTAGTGCAGATAGTAGAGAAAGGATGGGGGGAGGTGTGTGGCAATTAGAGAATGGGGAAAAAAATCCTCAATAAAACATGCTCGTCCTGTAGGCAACATCCGACTTTTCCCATAGGCAGGAACACTAGCACACAGGGTTTCCTTTCAGTTTTCCTTGCCTCCCAATCCATACCTCAGCTATCAGATGGCTCCGTTGTAACTCGCGGCTGCCGGTGTGAGCAGGCACCGGCCGGCTGGGAAGCTGAGTCCCAGGCTGACTCTTTGGTAACCATGTCCGGCTAAAACTGAATTTCCCTTGCAGTTTTTCCAACTAGCAGGCTACCGACTTTGTAGCATCTTAATGACGCACCTATGGCAAGTCACTGTCACAGAAACTCCGTAAGTACATCTAAAAATTAATATCTGACCTAGTAGCAAAGTTTAAAAAAAGTTTTCTAAAGATGCAGGGCTACATTCTGTCACTAGGGAAACACAAGCATCTTTATTTCATGTCGGTTTTACTTTGTGACCCCTAAACTCTGAGCTTGCGTTCCCACGTGGGGTGTTTTCCTATTTTCCCATCAGCTGCGGCCATGGAGCTCACCGCTTTGCATTAGGCCCACGGACGCGTGGTGCAGCCTGTGGTGGGGAAGGGTGCCAGAGGCTTTGCCCAGCCGCACAAGGCCCCTCTGTCTGTCCCCTCGCCTCTCCCCCGGCCCACAGACGCATGGCACGGATGGGTGGGTGGCTGGCGGGAGCGAGGCCTCTGTCCGCGCTGCATACCCTGACCGAGGAACAGGCACACCGCTCTCCAGGCTGCCGGCAAATCCGTGCCACAGATCAGCCGTTGCCGGCTCCTAAAATCGTCCCGCGGATGAAACCCATGGCGCAGAAGGGATGCTGCGCCAGGAAAAATACCTGTTGCCTGCAGAGACGGGCAGCACCTCTGCAAAGCAGAGGCACAGCCAGCCCAGCTTTTGCCCGAAGCTGGACTGGCTGTGGTTGTCTCCTCGACCCTGGGGTGCGATCCGGTGTCCCGGCGGAGCAGGCGAGGAGCAGAGCAGCTTTCCTCCCTGGCATGCTGTGGTTCCCATGAGAAAACTCAATTGCGCATTGCCCAGCAAAACCACAAAAATGTTTGCAGCGCTGCCTTCTCTCCTCCCACTCAAAATGTTTTTGCATACGCCTCTAGGCACTACAATCACGGTAATTAAAGCTGTAAAATATTATTAGTATCACACTTCTATAGACTTTTCTCATCTTAAACACTTTCTATACCATGCATCCAGTGCAACAGAAACACAGACAGAGAAAAGGAGCGGGGACAGCACACACTGAGGCAGGAAGCCACATTTCCACCTGGGATGCTCAATACAAATCCCTTCTCCTGCAAGGAGCTCCCAGGACACCCCTGAAGTCCACCCAGGGTGACCCTGTGCTGGGACTCGGGCAGAGACCCTGCACACCTGGAGCTGTATGTGCCTGTCCTAGGGAAAGGGAGACCACCGCCGCTGCTTCGGGGGCATTCGGATGGGTTCACGGAGATTCTGGCAAGCTTTAGCCGTGCTTCTGACTGCGAGCAAGGCATGACCCAGCCCTGTCCTGGCTACTGGATACATCAATAGGAGAGGGCAGAGCGGACCCTGGCCCTCTCTGCGGCACGTGCTTAGGCCAGGGACGGCGGCGTACCTGCTCCGGTCTGGCATCCCGCGCTGGGGAAGAGGAATAGGACACCCGTGCTCTGCCGTCTCCCTTCACCAGGAGATCTGAGAATGCCGGGCAAAAAGCCAGAGGCAGCCAATGAGACAGATTGAGACTTCCCCAGCAAAAAGAAGTGTTTTCGCAGCGTTTTTTAGCACTGTCCCATCATTAAAACTCAAATACTTCCCTGCCCAGGTACTGTTTCTGTTTGCATCCCACAAAGGACAAACTGGCACCGAATCTGATCCCTCTCCCAAATGTCCTGACATCTGGAGGTAAAAGTGCCCTTCAGAAGATGTCTGCCCTGCACAAACGGGAAGGGAAGAATGGAAAGAGTTTTGATAATTTTCTAGCTGTTTTTACGCTTCTGTATTTCGGTTTTGAAATGGCAGTACTGAGAGCAGGCAGGTGAATGCAAGGAATTGTAATGCTAAGCAAGTCACTAACGCAGATGGATCCAGTGAGGGGGGGTAGCAGAACTTCAGCTCAGAAGACAACCTCCTTTCCTAAAATGCTTGCAAGCAAGGGTATAAATGCCAAATTTTAAGACCTTTCCGTAGTGTGAGGACCACCTAGCCTGATCTTCACCATACAGCTCCTACAGAGTGCTGAAAAGCTTGCCATGACCGTCCCATGTAACGCATAAAGAGCACACCCAAATCAACCCACCCAGCCTCCTGCACGCGCTTTTCCTACCACCGTGCCGAGGTACCTGGGTGGCTGTCATTAAAATCCTGGCCAATCCCATGAAGTGATTTGGTTCCTCAAGACCTCCAAAGAATGAGGACTGGGTTCACCTGTGGGTTTCCAGGCAGATCCTGCTGCTCCTCAAGGACTCCCCGCAGCCACTGCCAGGGAGATAACGTGCTCTGCCACAGAAAATGTGCAGGGCTGAGCAGTGTGGGGAGGCAAAGCACAGGGTTAGAAAAGGGGAGGTGATGGACGTGCTGTCACCTCTGCAGAGCCAGGAGTAGGGAGCATCTCTGCAGAAGCAGCCCCTTCCTTCCCTGCTCGGCACACAGACCTCACTGGTACAGTCTGACTCTCTGGTGTTCTGCCAGATTAAACAAAACAAAACAAAAAAAGATTGGAATCACACATGGCGTAGGGACACTTTCATAATATACAGAAGAAATCTGCAGATGATCAGTTCTCTATTTCCTCAGACTCCCCAGATTGCAAGATTGACGAGGAATCCGAGTAGGATACAAGTACCACAGAATCAAAGGGAAAGAAAAAAAGAAAATCAGCAGCAAGCAATTATATTCAAGGAGACAAGACGGCAAGTCAGACCCAGAGGCAATTCCAAGGCTGCCAACACAGCAGCTGGTACAGCTCCCTGCGGAGCTCCACGCAGAAGTCTCCGTGGTCGGTCCCCAGCCTCCCCGACTGCCACCAGAGAAGGAGGAGGAGGAGGAGGAAGAGGAGGAGGAGCAGAGCACAGGGACGTAGGTGCCACTTCTCCCCAGCCTGCCTCCTCCTAGCAGGGCACAGCTGCTAGCTGGGGTGTGAAGCTTCTTAACGCCTGTGAAGAAAACACTCGAGTTCGCTGTTGATGCGGGAAGAAGAGAAAAATGCATTGCATAAACACAAATTTTATTAAACATCACTGAAGAGGCTGCAGGCACTGGTGGCTGGACCATGTAGCTGGGGCCAGAGATGTCTGCACCCCTTTCCTAGCTCTCATCTGCCTACGACGGACAAGTTATTTCACCTTCCAGCACCTCAGTTTCCCCATCTGGAAATTAGGATAATGATTTGACTGCTTCCTCAGTGAAGCAATGCTAGACCTGCTGATGAAGAGTGCTGGGTCAGAGGCAGGGATTATTATTTAGCATCATAAATATTCATACCATTGTGCAACAGGTGGGACTTGCTGAACAGACAGCAGCACTTTGTTAGAGACCATGCCCCAGAAAGTTTACAGTCTCCAAAACACAATAAAAAAAATATATATCCAATGCAACGAAGGACAAATATGGAGCAGGACACATTTTTGGCAGCTACAACACCTGACAATGCACGGCTGGGAGAAGAGTTTTGAAGAAGAGCTTGCATGCTCGGCGCATGTAAATTAGAAAGTGACTTCAAATGAAAACAACAGTACCTACCCGCAGAGAAAGCTGTGCAGGATGGGGTGGAGCAGAGCTTCCAGGGGGAAAAAAATAATAATTTACATTTATTTAAATTTGACAGGAGGGTGAAAACCAGCAGAACAGGGTCAGGGCTGGGTAGGAGAGGAGACAGCAATGTGGCGAGTGATATCTATTGATTTGCAATTGAATAGATTTTATGGCCAGGAGCAACTGTTTAAAATCATCATAGCCTCACCTTTTGTACCCTGAAGATCAAAGAATTTCTTCTAGTCATTTGAATTAGATTAATCCTATGTAAATAGAACGGTGTGCTAGTTATCCCCAGTTGGAGGATACAGGTTCATCAGCAAGCCAACCGTCCATAAACCAAGACTGCCAAAACTTCTTTTTTAGCCTTCATCAAAACAGGCACAAACCTGGAATTACTCCATTTTAGACTCGTGCCTGCATGGTGGTTTAGCCTTGCCTGTTTCAGTCCCTCGGGAAACGCGGGTCCTGCTGCTGCCCTCCCTGGAGGTGCAGAGCCGAGTGCTGCTGGTGGTCAAACTGCTTGTGAGGCCACCACCCCGCTTCTTGCAAGAGTGAGGAGGTACTGGTGCTTGTGCTACTCCAGCACCACTTGGGAAGAGCTGGGCAAAAACATCTGATAGCTGGGAAATGTAATGAAATGGGGAGCCCTGGAGGAACTGAACATCTTTGCGGGTTCAGCCCGCATCTGACAAAGAGCTTCATCTGAGGGAGGAGGAACAACTGCTGAGATGTCAAAAGACACCATTTCAATGTCTTCAAAATAGCAGGGCTGAACTTTTCGCTTCGAAATAGCCTGTTTCTGATAAAAAGCACCCCAAGATGTAAAAACAACAGGGAAAAAAAATGGGGAAAAAATACTTTTGAGAGCTCAGTATGCAGAGTATTGTGATGGTGATGGAATCACCGCCTTGGCTCAGACTCACCGCTTCAGTCAATAAAAAATACAGTTCCAGGCACAGCAACAGTGCTTGTGGTTTGGGACACAATTTTACTTCCGTGCCTTTCAGCCATAAAAGAAAAAAGGCCATTCTTTGCCCAGTGTGAACGAAGACACAAGGGAGTGGGGCAGGGGAGGGGGGTGGGTGGAAGGTGAGAAAATACATTTACTGTGAGGGTATCTAGTAGTAGGTTTGCTAGGGCGAGGCTTGTATGAGACCTTTATGAAGGGGTGGGAAAGCATCAAAGGACTTGCGACCCTCCCTGTGTGGTTACCATTGCCATTGCCACCCCTCCCGCGCTAGCCCCATCCCTCATCCCAATGGCAGCAATCCAGTGGCCGCCACATGAGCAAATGAGGCACCAGCAGAAGCTGCAAACGCCAAAAACTCAAGAGTGCAGTGAAAGGGGAGCATAAAACCATCCCTTGGAGTCCCAGGGTATTGCCAAGACAATTGCTCAGGACCCTCCTTCAGGGAGGGAAAAAAAAAATATGATTATTTATTATTTAATTCTCAGTCTGTAAAAATAGCTGGAGCCAGCAGCAGGAAGGGATGGCGGGAGCCGGCAGCTCCGGCATGAGCGACAGCGCGCGCGGCACTGCACCTCCAGAGTGGGAGTTTGGCTTCACAGCCAGGCGCTCGGATCTCATCAGTAGCCTGAGGGGGTTTGCAGTTTGTAACTTTAATCTTTTAATCTGGCTCCTCTCCTGGGGCGCGTGGGCGAGGAGCGCGCGGTGGTGGGTTCATCCTCTGACACCTCTCCCTCTCTTGCTGCTCACCGTGCAGTGGACCCATGCTTAGGACACAAGATGAAAACCAAGCCTGTGAGGTGGCAATGGGCTGAGGGATCAGCCCAGGGAAAGGGCTTTCAGCAAACGAGGAGACAAGGCAAGTCAGGGCCACCAGCTGCCTCCATTATGTGAGGATGGAGACAAGAGTGCCAGATAATAATTGGAAAATTGTAAAAAAAACAAACAAAAAACAAACCCAAAAAAACCCTAAAACCGCAAATGGTGGCATGTGCTCACGGTTGAGACCACAAGGGTCCTGCCTCCACAGGCAGCCAGCAGTGCCCCCCCAGTATCCCCACCAAGAGCGACATCCCAGGCTACTCACAGGACAGCCCGTGCACGCTCGCTCTGTGGCTTGCTACAAGCCTCCTGCCACTGACATTTAAAGCCAGAGAGCAAAACCTCGACCTTGAAGGAGTTATTCACCACTTACTTTGCCGTGGTTAAGAAGAATCCACGCTGAAGTCCCTTAAAAAAAAACCAAGCTGGCTTTCCAATGTGCTGTGCACTTGCGTTTCCTGAGCTCCTGGTGCCTTTATATGGACCTGAGTGCCTAAATGTTGACAGGCATGAATTGAAATGCTCGGTGCCTCAGTTTCTCCATCTCTCAACGACAGCTGAGGGTGGTTCACATCACAGCATTTTGGGAAGCCAAGTGCTTGCAAAGAAGCCCAAAGCCTACAGGTGAAAGCCTGAGGGAGAGGGGAGCAATGATTATCCTCCAGGCCCTTTTTCCAAGTAAGGAGAAGGCTTCTGTGCCTTCCAGCTCCTCTCTTGGCAATGATCTGCGTGTAGGCAGTGGTCATAATCAGGAAGTGCCTCCTCCAATTTACAGCTGGTGGTACCACCTGTGCCTCTCCAATTCCAGCCAAAACAACCACCTCCTCAAACCCACTTGTAAGGAAGGGCAGAGGATCCAGCGATGACAACTCAGAGGGAAAAGCAAGACTCAGGTTTAAGTGCTGACATTTTCCCTAGACGTGTACCACTGTTTACCAGTAGAATATTTTCCTTCTTCTTGTAAAAAGAATGGCCGTGTCTGCGGAGAGAAGGCGACCCCGCCATACCACAACAGCCAGCAACCGGTAAGTGATAGGGCAGACATGGGACAACAAGAAAAGGTCAAGATGCTGAAATTTGCTGGGCCAACGAGGGACCAATGTACGTGCCTGTGTGGCAGCTGGAATGGAAGAAAGTGGAGTTGTTACTCATCGCCTCAAGTCTGCCAAGGATTTTCTTTCTGGTAGAAAAGCAGCAAGTTAGTAACTGCTGGCGAGGCAGGGAACATTTCTGTACAATTGAGATGTAGCTGTGTGTCGGGGAGATGTACACACACATACCTCATTGATATCATCCTTTTGTCCACTGCGCTGGTTTTTGCTTGCTAGGTCCTCCCTGGCCTTTCGCCTTGTTGTGGCCAAAGCCACCTCCCCACCCACAGAGCATCCCAAGAACAAGTTCTGGATTAGCAGGCACTGCTTTAATCTGCTGCAGATCTTGAATGGAGCTCTTTTACTCTGGGAACTGGAAACCTGAGGTGATTTTAAGTTACAGAAATTTCTAAGAAGTATATCTCTGGTCTATCTAGTATCAGAAGGGGAAGTCTTGCTGTTCCCGTTGATGCAACCAACACCAGGGCTTCCCTGACTTTCATGTATGAGACAGTCTAGACAAAAAGAACAGAGGTCACCACTTTATAAGCTGGCATTCATTCTGGATGCTTTAATTTTTCCAGGTATATGTCCCTTGTGTGACGTACACTGTGTTCCTGCTCTGGTCCTACTCACAAAACGTAGGTGTAGGTTGGCTTCTCCAGAGCACGCAGGGCCCAGAGGCACTGATATTCAGATTTACTAAATGCCTGCACTTCCAGTTAATCTGGGGCTGTGGGTGCCAAAACCTCAAGAGAGTCACTTACGCTCATGGCAAATATTGTTTCAGCCTTTCTAGTGCCACTGGAACAGTAATAACCTTTTGAGAAGACTTAAGGGCTCTCTAGAAGCTATACACAGGAAAAACAATGGGATCAGAATGAAAGCCAACGGTTTCTGATACCAGATCACCCGCTTCCTTTCATCATTATCTCCTTCTCAGTAGCTATGTCTTTTCACCTACTTTCCATAGCCTCCAAAAGTTATTTTTGAATGATCTGTTTGCTGCAGATATCCCGAAGAAGCCCAACCATCTACTCGTCTTTGAGAAAGCACCTTGCTGCAGCCTGGTCCTACCATTACTTGCAAATGAACCTAAAGCAGGCAGCTTCTCATCTTCAAGTTATTTTGGGGGGTGGGGGGGTGGGGTTTGTTTGTTTTCTTTTTTAACGGACGATGAAAGCAAAATTTGAGCTGCACAGCTCTGTAAAGCTTTTGATCTGCAGCTTTCCCAGTCCAGCGCCATGGTGACAAGCCAGCACAGGGAAGATCTACTGCACGATACTCAAGAAGCGTGCACTTTGCATTTCGGAGAGCGTGCCCTTCACGTGGCAAAGTGGCCGTCCCAAGCTACCAAGCGGGCATCTTGCTGCCTTTTAAGGCGGTCCTGCCACAATGCCTACAAGTCACTCTCCTTAGAAAAGGGGGATTTTATTTTCCCCTACTAAACCCTCTACCTGTTCATCATATGGATGCCCACCACCTGTACCTGCTGAATCCCCGCAGCATACTCCCATCTCCTAAAACCAGGGCTGTCTTGTCAACAGGATCCAGCACAACAGGGTTCTGACCCATGCTTGGGATATCCCGGTGCTACTGACACACTAATAAACCACAGCTTTTCTTCCTCTAATCCCCAGAGATGACTGGTCTTCTAATGTCCTTGCACCAAAGCAAACCCTGCTGAGAGAGCTGGAAGCAAGCCGCATGGCACCGCCAGCTTGGCAGCTGTGACCAGTCTCGCGGCCACCTCCACTGGACCTAGGCTAAGGAGTCCCACCATCTTCATCTTCTTCTACCTGTTTCCTTGAGATGGAGCAGCAAATCTTGTCTTTTTCTGCTATGTGACCCAGGTGATGGTGCCTCGGAGAGCACCCATGGCAGCTGGATGAACTGGAACAACGACTAACCTTGTGATCACTCAGAAAGCAACTGGTGGCCAACACAGACATGCAAGACCCGGGGTTTAGCCACAAAGAGCCAAAAGCAAAGCCTGCGGCTTGCTTTCCTCTGGGCACGTTTAACATCAGCCGGAAAGGTCACATTCAGGTGTCAAACAAGTAAAATACAGGCAGAACCTCTTCCAAAGAGCTTGCAAAGAAACAAAGCAGAAGAGACATGGTCACCTTTGTGTGGTATGTGGACGGCTGCAAGATTCGCTCCCATCATCGCTGTACAGGCCTTTTCGTTTTCAAAATTAGCTGCCAGCTTCTCAAAGACAGCAGAATATATGATCCTCTTAAGGTGCTGATCCATCTTAAGGTGATGATTACTAGCAGGGCTGAGAGCTGCATCTCTTACCTAACATTCCCTGTAATGAAACCCTGTTTTGAGATGCTTTGATCTTGGTAAACTTTAATTATTTGGATTAAAATTTTCCATGCCGGCTATTTAACTTGGATTGCTTTTTTTTTTTTTTTTTTTTAGTCAATACATCTTTGTACCTCTTTTCGTAAGACTTACATCAGCATCCTCACTATAGGAGACATTAAAACTGCTCGCTAGACGCACTACCTGCAGGAGCAGGGGTAAGTAGGTCTGGTGTTACCCACAAGAAACAGAGAGCTAGAGGTGTTACACAATCAGATGTTTTTGACACCAGATGAAATTTCCATGGGAATGAGCAGAATTGCTTTTCCTACCTTGAGACTTATTTTTAGCATGGCAAGATGTAGCTCGTTAACATACACAAAAGGTATTTTACAATAAATTAGTATCGCTGCTCATTACCAAGTGTGGCATTTTGCACCCATCTGGAAGCAGGACGCGTTTCATTTTCCATGGAAGGGTGTTTCGAGAGTGTTACTGACCCTTCACATGTACTGCTAAAGGGAAGACCAGTGGCAGATCCTACACAGGGGTAGGGAATAAGGCAGGTACTGAATGCCCAAAGGTTGCTGCTAATTGCCTCTCCTTCCATTGCACAGAGAAACAGATCAGGCTCTGGATCCACCACCCCAAGGTGTCAGGAGAGGACCCAGTCAGCCGTGCTTGGCAAGCCCTGCTTGCTCCCCACCGTGTTCAGAGGACCAAGCTTTGGGGTTCCCTGCTGTTCACCACACAGCTAGTGGCCATGATCTAGCTCAGAGATCCCACCGAAAACATCGTGGGCAATTCCAACTTCAAGATTTACAGCTATTTGAGTTCCCTTTCCGTTTTTCCATTGTCTTTTCTCCAGCAGGAACTGGTTAGAGAGAGGATGAATGGACTGTGGGGAAGGAAAAAAAAAAGTGGGAAAAAATATGAAGTCATTAAAAACCTCTCTAATAGTGAGAATTTCAGGTTTGCTGAGGAGCACAACTATTCCTGTGTGCCACGAGCAAAGCCACTAAACTGCGTTATTTTCCCCTCAGCTAAAAGCCAGTTTAATAATATAGATTTCAACCATGTAAGCAATGAAAAATAATTGTTTCCCCTCAATTTTTTTCACGTAACACTGGCAAAAATGGCACATGCTTCTCCTATTACTTGAATTTACTTGTGCCAAAAGTGATTTCTGACCTTTGATACATACTCCAGAAACGGTGACTGAAACAGAAAGTGAGAATTCCCCACTGATTAAAAGCTTTTATAGTTTATGGCCACATAAGACCCCCTGCCTAGTACTTTCCTCCAGTTCCTTCTCGGTCTTTAGTAATTCCTGGCCAACGAGGAACACAACGTCTGGGAATTCCAACCACAGCTTTTCAAGGAAAAGAAATTAAAAGGACGAGGATTGCAACAACTATGGTGGCATAATAAATAAACACGGGGAGAAAAGAAAAAGAAGTTGAAAGGCCAGCCTAGCACTTACCCACAGATCCCAGCAGTAGTTCCAGGCAGGATTTATTCTAGTAATAAAAATATCTAGGGGATACAGGTACCCTAACACTACAGAAGCAGCAGCACTGGTAGAACCGAGTTGTATGGACACCGTGTCGCCTCCTCCCTGCCTGTCTGGATCACTCTGGGCACGGAGCAGGTTCTGTGGGATCACAAATGGGTAATTTTCTTAGTAGAAGACTTGGGAACAGATGAAAGCTTTGGTCCACCATCCCCCAACATACCTGCCGGAGAAGTTGAGCTGGTACAGGGTGGAGAAATTAACTGTGCTAGATAAAGGAGTGGTATTATAATCTCTGTTTGCCTGGAGCAGTAAAGAAACCAAGAGAAGGGATAGCAACTCTGCAAGGGATACAGCTGCACGCCACTCCTTCTTGGGGGTGAGCTGCGATACTTCGCTCTTACCTGTTGAATTCATGCCCAGGGATTTAGAAGCTGGAGGAAAACCATGGGGGGCGGCGGTGGTGGTGGTGGTGGTGGTATTTATTTATTTTCACCAACCCATTGTGCAGCATTCTTTATCGGTGATTTAATAGCTCTTCTGCCATTCAGAACTTCTGTGATTTCAACCAGAGGGAAAAATGTGATAGGATTTTGTGTGACTCATGGGTCTTGTGAAATACTTTAAAATGGCTCATCTTTCAGGCTTTTTAACCAGATTGAAGCAGAGTAAAAACTTGAATTCTATAAAATAGCCTGGACACTGAGCTTCCATAAAGTATACTTTGTGCTTTTTAAAGGCGATTTTCTTCTGAATTCACAAACTGTTCTGGAAAATTTGGCAAGTATCTACCCAATTAAGCCCACAAAGGTGTGTTTCTACATTCTTGGGTACATTCTTACATACCTGCACAGAGCTTCAGGCTTGCTTTCTTTTATTTTTCTTTAAAATCAAGGCCAAATTTTCAATCGGCAAAGTAGATCTGCGGATCTGGGTTTACTAAGCCAGTGAGAAATGCGACCTGAAGCTTGCATACAGGGTTACTCTGCGCTCAGCTCTGCCGCCACTCTCGGTTTCTGGGGCCAGATTCTCAGCTGGTGTCAATCTGCACAGGGCCACCAGAAATCCGATTGCCAGAAATTGCTCACTTTTATTTTTAGTGAGCAACTGCCATATGGATTTTCATTTCCACTTAGTTCCAATCTGCTTGTGCCCTTTCTCCCGCTCCCTAACCTCATTAGTGCTCCGTGCAGAATGGCGAGTAATTGCCAGGACCTCCTTGAGGAGAGGCAGGCTAAGCACAGCTGCGAGCTCCCTGTGCCTTCCTAGATGCGTTTTTGAGTCTCAGATATTCTACCTGTTGCAACAACGATGCTCTGTGCGTCGCAGGCACCAAGCCTGTCTGCTGTTCACTTCCTAAAACACCAGAGCCCACGACACCCTCTCAAGCCATGCCTCCTCTGCTTTGATCTTCCCATCCATCTCTCTGCTCACAGGAACACGAGTTTTGAGCTTTCAAGTTTTCAAACGCCTGCATTGTTCACTGCATCGCCAACCTCAGCCAAGGGCTCAGCCGCTTGCCCTTGGACAGAGAGGCTTTGTAAGGAGCAGACAGATAAAGAGGCGGCAAGAGAGGGTAGAGGCACATCCCTGGAAATTTGGCCTTCAGAGCAACTTTGAAAAAGAAAACCTGTGACCGACACACAGAGTAATAGGTTACAGGTGCCAAATGGCAGCATCTGAAAGCCTTGACCTTTCTTTCCCATGGTGGGGAGGATTGTTGTGCTGTCTTTCCGAGTAACTCCTCTACAAGGCTTACTAATAACAATTAGTAATAACAATATTGGTTACAGAACAAATTTGGGTTTCTGACTCTCATTCAGTAGGGAATGAAACATATCACAGCTGTCTCTTTTAGAAGTGCTGGGAAAACTTGTCATAGCTAAGAATGAAAGCATTAGGCAGATGTGACATTTAATATCTGAAATTGCATTGATACTCAAGATAATTAAAAGAAAAAAAAAAGAAAAAAAAAGAAAAACGTTCAAGTGAGTACGAGAGGCCAGCTCCATCGCTAGCGCAGCAACGTGAACTGCAGCCCCCCCGACCTGGCAGTGGTCCCCGCACCACAGCATCCCTGCGGCAGGGAACATGAGCAGGCTTCACACAGGGCTCCTGGACAACTGCATCAAATGCTGCAAGTTTCTAGGCCAAACTAGACAGGATGACAAACCAAATGAAAAGAAAGCTTTCCAAACCAAATGATTATTATTTTTTTTAACCCTCCGACAGACTCTCATCTCTGCAATGTCTCACCATGTTTGCTTCAACCTTTCTGCGCCAAAGGGGCTGCAGCACAGCAGCAGCAAGCTGCAGGCAGATGGGCTTAGTTCTGGCAGAGTTGGATGGAGCAGGAAGGAAGTTAACAGGGAAAAAGTTTTATATTTCACTAGAAAGAGACCAGCATTACTCTAAGACAACAGGATTTGACAGAATTTCTTGCGTTTTAAGCTTTGCATGCCTTTCTTAATAAAAGACTAAGCTCCCTTTCTCCTCCCAACACAGCGCATTGTGCCGCAGATCAAATCCTTGTGAAGAACTGCATGCACGCAGTGTAATCTGACATTATTCCAGTGCTACAGAGAACATCTTGAACATAATTGCACCACATGGAAGTTGACTTGCTATGAGAAAAAACACACAAAAAAGCTTTCACAACAAATCTGTAAACACATTTATGCTCCCAATAGCCATGATAAATCTAATTAAACAGCCAGGATTTGTGCTACAAACTGTCATTAAAGGAGTTAATGCAGTTTCTGTGGCAGGGAATATACCAGCTTTAAGCAAGAAATCCCAGTTCCTAGCTGCCTGAGGCTCACAGTTTTGTAGTCAAGCCTCACTTGAGAGGACAGGCAGCCAATTTAGGCCCAGCTCACTCTTATTCCATCCACGGTGGGACTGCATTGCCTCACCCTCACTCTGCCTAGTCCTGGCATTGCCTTCCCTCCACCCCAGCTAGCTGCTTCAGGATGCTCTGATGCCTCTTCCAGCAATGCTGCTAACAGGACCGAGGACATCAGAACCAGGTTTGCCTGGCTTTGTTACAAGCGCTGTTCCGTTGCAGGTATGATGCTGACACCTGCGATAACAAAAAGTACCAAAAGTCTGACAGGGTCCTGCCAAGCCACATGCCGTGCCTCATGCGATACCAGTAAGCCCAGCCGCAGGATGCAACACTACAGAGAGACAGTTGTAACAGCACAAGTCTCAAATGTGAAATAACTCATTTGCCAAGGTGTTGTTTGACTTCTCCATAGCTGTTAAAAAATGCGGTTAGTGCTAATAAGCACACTTCTAAAGCCAATTTAGCAGAAAGCCGTGTTCTAGCATGATGTTCTGCTCCCAATACACCAAAAGCATACAGCTACCACAGAAAGGGAATTAATTCAGCCTGGAACTGAAGATTTTCTTTCCTGCAGATGCCAGCAGAGAACAAAAGAGGAATGCTGCCTTAGCACTGGGAACAGCATGGTGTATTGCACCATCAGGGAACAAGAAACTGCCTGAAGAACATCTACTTCTGGGAGCATCAATGCACAGCGAGGCTCACGCTGGCTACCTGGTAGCCACACTGCAAACAAATACTACTAAATCAATAAAGCACAGTATTTATAATACCATTGCTCTGCATCAAAATCACCAAACCAATTTAAAACTCATCAGTATTTTTCACGAGGGAGGAAATGCTCTTTATGAGCACCCCGAACAAAAGCAGGAGCGGCCGGTGCGGATGCCTGCTGGCAGCTGGCCCCAGCTGCAGCGCAGCAGTGGAAACCCCGAGCGGTGGGTTGCATCTCAGCGCTCGGCTCCTAACCGCCTGTGAGCCATCTAGCTAAGGCTTCAAAGCTCAACAGTTAATTATCCTTTGAATAAGAGGGAACAGGGTGAACCCAGCTGCGTGCCACCCTTCTGCTAGATGAGGCTGAGGAGCATTGCTCCCGTGCAGTCTCCCCGTTGCTATGTCCCCCAGCTGCTAGTTTCTACGCGTACGATAGGTAACCCCTCCACAACCCTCCGATTTTGGCTGCTACTCTTCAAAGGTTTGGAGCCTTCACTTTCAGGGGACGTAGCAATGGTCTCTCCCAAGGCTGCGGTGCTATGACTCACTGCAAAAGAAACTATTATGACACCTGGCTTGAATGCAAGCTAGGAAGTAAAACCAGCAATGGGAAACCTTTACAGAGGAATATATATATATATATCTCCTCCATAACACTGGACAATGATTTTCAGCATTGAAAGTTTCAGTCACTTAAGAGATGTTTCAAAATTGTCTAATTCTCAGTAAGCAGCAGTACCCTGTCTTTCTCCAAAATTAACATTCTTCTAAAGGCATCCCATGGCCACACAAGACCAGTTTAGAGAACATGGGGCATTTCTGGCTGGAAGATGCTGTTGCCGATGGCAGGCAGGGTAGCCAGGAAGGGCAGGAGCAGAGTGCAGGATGTTTCTGAGCCTCTCCTGCCCTGATACCAGCGGGCACAGCTTTCCCCCATTCTTTGAACACAACACAGATGTTTTTATTCCTGTCCTTTTTGCATCCAGGTACCTGGAAAAGCTGGGATCTTCTCTCCCTACGTAAGGGCTACAGAGACATAGATACGAACAAAGGAAGAAATGGCCAAGTGTTAGCTGCATGGTTCTGATCTGATTATTACTTTTTTTCCTCCTGCTCTGATGAGGTATTTTGGGCACCCAAGCTGCCAGAGCCACACCTGCCTGGCTCAGGCATTAATTGTTTGCACAGCTGCTGGACACCTTGAGCAACAGTGATGAGGCTCCAGTGCTTTATGAGTATTTCAGGAGTGTCTGAGTTGTTTCTGACCTCCTTAGATGGCAGTCTGCTTGGCTTACGGAGCTGGCAGGATCCCCTGGTGTGTTTGGTACTTGTAACTTCTTTGAAGGCAGGGAATGGTATTTGCCAGCTTACCAGTTCTGCGGTGCGTCTCCACGCCGAGAAAGCTTGCTCAGAGCTAGGAATTGCCAAAGGTCCGAGTCAGCTGGCAACTAACACCTGCCTATGGATGTTTTCCTTTGGAAATACAGTTCTGGGAATTCACACTTGAGCTTTAATGACACAGAAGAAAAGCTGATACTTCCAGAGCATGCTGCTTTTGAGATTAAAAGCTTAAAAAGGTTTTTTTTTCAGGAGTTAAAGAAAATGTTCAGGTCAGAAGCTGACACTCTAGTTAATTTTAACCCTCTGACATCAAAACAGACAGACGGATGGATAAAACGTCCCTTTGCTTTATTATCTACATTATACAACTGGAAAGGCCAGAAGAGCGCCATGCAGTTAAAAAAGCTGGCATCTCCTGGAAACAGAATTTCGGCTTTTAACCTGGAGTCACTCTTGGGCCTCCACATCTCACACATTTTCTGCAGTAAACGTATACATAGCCCAGCAGGCCTAATCCTGAGGTAGGACCAGTCCAGCGTCCATGCACCAGTGCCTCAGAGGAGCTTGCTACCAATGCCACAACCTTTAGCAAATTGATAATCAGACCGAACATAGCTCCACACATCGAGGAAACAGGAGTATGATACAAGGCTGGTCATGAAAAGATCGCAGGCAGGACCAACCCAGCATCTACCCTAACTTTCAGAAGGTGTTCTCAATCCACAGGTCACTGTAATAAACAACACAGGACTGCAAAACTGGCTGTCTCCCTGTACAGCACACGTGTCCCTCCCCAATCTCAACTGAAATGACAGCTCTCGCTAAAGGCTTGCCCTGCTAACAGCGTGGACAGGGCTCTCCTGCTCTTTCACGCCCCGGAGACATGCCCTGCAGTCAGGAGCAGCAGGATTTTTGCACAGGCTTGGCAGTAGCCTTGGCATCAGAGGAACCCCACCGACTCCAGCAGGACACCGACAGTGAGGTGCAATGCTGTAAAGCCCCAGGACAAGTCCCATCGTAAGGGCATTTGGCAAGTACCTCTGTTGCATTTGGCACTGGATCAGAAAACTAAACCCTGCTAGTACCTTGAAGGGAATGCCTCTGTCCTCACCGTGCCACCCCTTTTCAGTTATCCTTTCTTATTCTGTCGAAATAGATGCCAGAGCTGGAAACAATTTGCGAGGAGGATGGAGCGGGGAAAAGTATTACTTTATACTTGTTTTGTTCTTTGACTCTCTTGAAGCTTTCTCTGGTCACTGCCAGAAACAGGAGCCTGGGCTTGTTCAACCTTTCATCTGAGTCAGTATAGCAAGTCTTTACCTTCACTTCCCAGCTGGCACAAAACGGGGGAAAAAAAGCATTTGTACTCTGCTGCAGACACCACCACGAAAATCCTGTTGTTGTCAGCGAGAGCCAACACGAATGCTGGGAAAGGCTGGAAGGACTGACTCTTTGTAAAGACCTATTTGAGGCACATCCTGCATTCCTCAAGTGCCTGCAGGAGCAGCCGTGACTAGCAGGGGCAAAATGACTGTACATCCTGGCTCTCCCTACCTAGACATTCACACGTGCACCAAGTATTTCTTGCTTATCGGTATTTAACAAAAGATAGCCCTTTAAGCAAATTTCCTTGCTTTAGGGAAAGACACTGGAAAGCTGCCTGTGGGTAATGCACAATGTAAATACATTAACCAAGCAAAGTCACTGGCATATCTCTACCTAACCACCTAATAGGACTTAAGTCTCTCCCATGTTTATATTTAGATGGGAAAAACACAGCAGTCAAAAAATTCTTAAGTCTCTCCCATGTCTATATTTAGATAGGAAAAATGCAGCAGTCAAAAAATTCTGAGTTAACGAGGAAAAAAAGATAGTCATTAAGCAGCCTGGTTGGAGATGCATAGAAACTTTATAATGAAGGAGGACTGTGTCTGAAAGCAGGAAAAGCAGAAATTTAAAAATGCCAGGCGTGCTGGGAAGGGAGGGGATGCATTGCCAAGCCAGCATACTTTCCCGGGAACTGCACACCAGTGGACTTCAGTGGCGCAGGGTGAAGGTGTACAGCGGTGAGCAATGGCAGGCTGCAGAAAGAAATGGCCCACAAGGCAGAGCAGACAGGCTCTGAGAGAGCAAGGAGATTAGGTCGTTTGGACGTGCTTGGTGATGGGTATGCTAACAGCTGCCAGCCTGAGCTGGACCTGTCGGAGCACGCACACAGAAGAAAATAAGAAGCAGCAAGACACCCAAAAACTCTACAGGTTGAATGGCAGCAGAGAGCCACGGGCTACCTTTGTGTGGTACCCGAGAGCTGCAAGAGGGACTGACCTTCCCGGCCAGGACGGCTTAGGCTGCTGTCTTTCTCATCATTTACTTGGTTAAAGCCAACAACCACCATTTCAAGCGCAAGTGGGGCTGGCCGTGCTGAGGCTCTCCTGGGCACTGTGCCGGGCAGCGCCCGACTGCGCCCCGCTGGGCGAAGGCAACAGGTCCCTCCAATTCCTGTCCTCCACACCTGTGTCAGGGCAGCTATCCCCTCTCTTTAAAATTTCTGGGGAGAATTTTCTCATGTGAATCTTCACAACAAGGTTTCCATAAAACAACTGAAATTAATAACCAAAATTAACAAATTACTCAAGCTCAGAGCATCAGCATGACGGGCCACGTTTTGAGCCCATTTAATTCTGTTACTGCTTTGTGGACAGGCACGGTTTGGAAGAGGTGCTCAGCCAAACATGTACCTGGCTGAGCAAAAGTCCTCAATTTTCCCCAACCAGCGTAAAGGCACATCAGCAACTGCCACAATGTTCATGCAAAAGCACGATTACAAAGCAATCGGAAGGCATTATCAGAACCTTCTTAATACAAAACAGCCTCCTTTGATCTAAAAGAGCTTGACAGGCTCCTCTGATGATACAAAGATTAACCATGAAGGCAGCTGAGCACATCAGGGCTAAAATTTAATTTGAAGAAGTTAAAATAATTCTTTTCACATTTGTTCAACACTGCTAGCAATTCATTGTTCCAAGAGTGCTTCGTCAAATCCCAGGACAATTACTAGAGGCTACTGTATAAATGTAGTAACAAGCAACAACAGTTAATACGAACCTAAATCTGAAGGTGCAAGACACGCACTTATCTATAAACAAGACATTGCTCCCGTGGCCTCTTTCCGAAACCGTACTACCTCCTGTGGTCTCTCATAGCAGACCCGGGTGGCTGACTTCATCTCTTAGTTCTCCTTCCTTCCCAGGCTCTTAAGGTTTGTTTTTAAATCAAATACGGAATGATGTTTTTAAGTTCATGAGAGTGGGTAAGTCCTCTGTTTCTCCACAGGAGGGATGCAGCAACAAAACTGGTCCTGCGAGGTGATGACCCGCCTGTCTGCAAGCAGCAAGGGCTGCTCAGCTGCCAGTGAAGCCCTGGGTACGTGTCTGAGCCTATCAGCCAGGATGCCAACAGTACTGGTTGGCTTTTCTCATGTGGTTCTTTGCCAGCTAAAGATTGGCAATCCTAGCCCTCTCTATTTACCGCAGACCATCCGTAATCAAAAGAAAGCAGGAGATTTTGGTAACTGCTAAGCTAAACTGCATATAAACTAGCGGCCTAAGAGCCAAAAGTGGTAATTTGTGAGCCAGTGTGTACAACCACACACTGTATTCTAGCATCTCCATCCACCAGCCGAGTTGAACTTTCACGCACCCTTTCAGAGGGACTGTCCTTCCCCACCACGCTGGTGTAGATATGGGCTCACAGCAGTGTCCCCATCTGCCTGTCCTACATCCAGCCTCTCACAGGAAATAAATTTTATTCTACGGTTTTACTAGTAATCAAATAACCAATGTGGTTTTCCTTTTTGTTATCAAAGATGTTATTCCTTTTTGTTATCAAAGATGTTATTAAAGAGTACCATCTCCTTTCACGTTGCTTGCTCTACCATGGAGCCTCCTCACAATGTTGGGACCTCTCCCCATGGATAAAGCCATGTAAGGTATTAGTGCCTGCACAGCACCATAGGGCAATCTCACAGCTGCTGTTCAATGCTCCTTCAGATAAGTAACAAGATTCCTTATGCATAAAAGTGGGGTTTAAGAGGCTCTTGAGTCTATAACACATTAATCAGAGCAAATTTAAGTTAATAAAGTAAGAGCTCGCAGTCAAAAAAAAAAATATACTGCCTCTCTCCTGCAGATTCAAAGCAAAGGAGGAATCCAGTCAGATTTATATCACTGCTTCCTTGCTATATAAATAGCAACAATTGGCATGCTAAAAATAAACCAGATAAATATTTAAGGCCCACTGCTACTTAACTTTCTGGTGTGCAAATCAGGAATAACGCCAGTGAGACCAATGAATTTACACCAGAATACTTTGCTGAAGTCAGAGGGAGGGGCTGCGCTCCCAGCAGTTGCAGACAAGTCCTCCTGTGAACACCTCACCATCCCATCCGCTGACTGAGGTTTCCTTCCTCGGGTCCCTTTGACAGGAATGGGAAAATGAGCGTAGGGTTAAATGCCAAGAAAGCTGTGTAGATTGGAAGCCATACAAGAAGGAAAAAGCTGCTTTACTCAGAGGGGTTTATCTAAAAACATTCGGATTGTACCCATCTCAGACACGCCTGACCCCAGCCAGTGACACGCAATGGGAAAATGTGTTATGCCACATAGATTTTTAAAAGCATGGACGGCTAGAGTAAGCACCTTGCATTTAGATTAAATAGCCAAAGGTTTAAGAAAAAAAACCAACAGCATAATGAAATGGTCCTTTGGCTTAATCCATAAGACAGGATACAGTTAACCTTTAAAAAAAACCTAATTTCTCTTGCTAACTTTGAAGCTTAGCCTGGAAAAGCACTGCAAAAGATATCTGCTACCTAGAGCAGTTTAGAAGAATAATCCTAGTAGAGAAGTATCTAGCTCAGTATCTATACATGTAAAATAAAATAGCGATTACCATAAAACCACTGTAAAAATAAGTAGCTATACTTCTCTTTTGTAGATCATTTTTCTCCCCCCAAAATAACTCCGTATTTTGCCCATGAAATACTTCAGACTAATGCACTCCTGAAAAAACAGCTGGAGATGAACAAAATAGTCTCAAATGGCTCTTTGTCTAATTTTAACTCCAATAGGCCATTTTACATCAGATACAAAGACAACATAATGTACCTGATAATAAACAGCATTATTTGTGAGGGCACTTACGGAACATGAATTATTTGTATTACTGGAATAAACATTCAACAGAATCCACCAAAACACGTGAAGCTATTTAAAGAGAGATACAGTGCTTCTCCATCCTGAATAAACCAAGGCAAAAACCCCCAAACCACCAAACCCTAACTGTGCTTAAGCACATATAGGTATTGTGTTACTCCGAGTACACGGGAAAACTAAAGACACAAAGGCTGCCTGTTTTGCTTTTTTTCTTTTTCTTGCTTTTCCAGGAAACCAAATATTAAATACCTGGCTTACAAACCTCCTCCAGCAGTTGATCCCGCTTCCTTTGACGCTTGCATCCTACAAATGACACAATCCAACACCCACGCGCAAGCTCTAAGAAAGCAAAAACACCACAGATTCAACAGACCCCCATCCGCACAGGGCTGGCCAAAGAAAGGTAAAGCACCCTATAACTCTGCAAACAAATCATACCCACTGCTGACATAGAGCAAAGAGGAAAAAAACCCTGAATTTATCAGAGGAAGGATCCTTAGTCATCTGGAGCAGGTGTTGAGATTTTAATGGCACACCTGGAAATTGAAAGCCTCTATTAGCTCTGGTTAGAAAGTAAACAGTCGGCTGCAAGTGGGTCACAGGAATCACCTTGTGGGGTGGGAACTGAGACCCCGAGTGCCCAGTCCCCGGCTGGGACTCGCAGGTGCCGCCAGGGAGAGGGACTGCCTCCAACAGCACTAGGGCCCAAGGCAGACAAGGCTTTGAGGAGCACGGAGGACCTCCCCATCAGTGCCTCACACAGCTGTAGCTTATTTCTATGCCTGCACAGGCCCAATAAATCATCAGCAGTGAGTAGCTGGGGTCTTTGTGGAAGAAAAAGGATTCAGCAGCACACAGAGGATTTGGTATTACATGTGACATTGCAGTCAGCTTTTTAAGCAGCTAGCCAAGGGCGTTCTGGATGATGCTAAGGAGTGTTTCGGAGGTCAGGGCATACTGGGTTGACACAACCCAGAGCTCCAAAAGCTTGAGAGGAAAGCACATGCTGGGGACATGGCTCTGTGCTGCTCACTGGCCTTTTTCCCAACTACTAAAGTGGCAATTTGTCGAAAGCATGGAGATTGAGGGCCCTGTGTGCTGCATCCCGGGAACGCGGCCCATTCCCAGTACTGGCAGCATTGCTGCCTACCACCTCTTCCCTCAAGGTCTCCCAGCCAAAAGCTGGTCTCACTCAACTCTCCCCAGCTCGTAAGATGCAGAAAGAGCAGAGCTTCCACAAGCTGAGCCACACCTGTAAGCGACCTCCCTCTCTCCACCATTTCAAATTATATCTGCGAGTAAACAATTAAAAGCGCTGCCTTTAAGCTCAGAACCCAAGCCTTGGCCTAGCAATGCCACCATTTAGGAAGGTGAACAAATGGGAAGCAAGGAAAACTGCCGCATAATTACTCGGAGCCACCCTGGAAGGAGGGCTATAGCAAAAGCACCGAGTCTTTTATTAAGGATTTCTTACTGCAGTCGAACGCTGCCTAATAGCTGCTGTATCCTGCTTGAGCGAGTACGTTCTCCTCGGAAATCAAGCAAAGGTTTCTAATCGTTTTTGACAGAGTGAGGTCCCCTAAAGCTACATTTTCTGTCTGATTCATGCTGACTGACTGTAACCCTACGACAGTTATTGAAAGTTAATTAGCAGTGAAGTGCAAAGAGCTCTAGGAATGAAAATACAAGCGAGAACTGAACGTGGAGTGTCTACTTTCCCAGAAAAAATACTGTCAAGAAGGTTAGCATAACCAAAAAAATATTGCAAGTTGGAAATGTGAAAGGGGTTCCTCCAATAACATGGCTATGATTGTCCCTTACCGTTTAGACACACAACCAAGAAGTAACACATTTCTAAGGGTTTATTAGGGAAGCAGGTAAGCACAAAATCTGGCATTTCTTTCTCCATGACATTTGCTAGAGAAAGCAGCTGAAAAGTTATATAAAGACAACACCCAAATTACATAAAGACAAAGATATAAATCAATCGCTGCTTCCTTTGGAGACTGAAGTTTGTCAGATGTTGTACACGCTATCAAATCCCAACTATTTTTGCCCTTATTCTCCACTTCCTCAGTACTTGCAAGGAATAATCCACAGTTACACGCAAGCCCAGCCAGCGCTGAGCGGGTGTAGGAGGTGAGGCGCGGAGAGCCACAGCCCTGCACCACCCACTCCCCGCAGATGTAAGCGCCGAGACAAGGTGCGAGGCAGTGGGCAGCCCCCTTCAGGTGTTAAAAAAGCCCATCCTGGCACCCCCGGGAATTGGATCCAGCCCTAAACAATCAAAAATAAAACCAAAAGCAACCTTCATGCAGAGAAATGGCATCGTTTTAAGAACAAGGAAGGGAACGCATAGTAGCAAAGCAAGTAGGTTGGAAAGGCCAAATGTGGGGCTCGGTATAAAAATAGATGTTGGTGATGCTAGAATGCCTCGGCAGAATTGTGTTTATCAGTTTTCATAGAATAGGATAAGAGCTCTAGCCCTTTCCACCCCTGACTGCTGACGGTGACTCACAAGCAATCTGAAATGACTGCAATGAGCAAGCAGGGACTGAGCCGACTTGGACCTAGCTCGCGTCTTCATGGTGCTGACAGGGAAACGGCGCATACAGCTCCAGGCTTTTCTTGCGGCTGCCTAGGAAATACAGAAAAGCCGTAGACGTTCTCCTCCATCAAAACACCTAACAACACTTCCATGAGGGAATTGCCCTGGGTGGGCAGAGGGTCCGGTTGTCGCACACCGCTGGGCTGCAGGCACACTGCTGACCGGCCACAGCCCTTCCCTCGGGCCGGGTGGGGAAGGGGGACCGAGGAGCCGTGCGTAGTATGGCATAACCCCGGCTGGCAGCCAAGCCCCGCGCAGCCACTCGCTCACTCCCCCACAGCGCGATGGGGGAAAGGGTTGGAGGCGTAAAAGTGAGAAAACTCGTGGGTTGAGATAAAGACAGTGTAATAGGTAAAGCAAAAGCCGCGTGCGCAAGCGAAGGAAAACAAGGAATGCATTCACCGCTTCCCAAGGCAGGCAGGGGTTCAGCCATCCCAGGAGAGCTGGGCTCCTGCGCACAGAATGGTCACTTGGGAAGGCACACACAGTAACGCTGAAAGTATCCCCTTCCTTCTTCTTCCCTCAGCTTTATATACTCAGCACGATGTTCTACCAGCTCGGCTCGGCTGTCCTGGCTGTGCCTCCCCGCGCCCCTCCAGCTGGCAGGGCCCAAGGAACTGAAAAGTCCTTGGCTTAATATAAATACTACCCAGGAACAACTAAAGCCATCAGCGTGCTATCAACACTGTTCTCACACCAAACCCAAAACACAGCAGTGCACCAGCTACTAAGAAGAAAATTAACTCTGCTAAGAGGAAAATTAACGCTATCCCAGGCGAGACCAGGGCAGTGGGCATGGAGGCAAGCCACAGCGCCTCGCCTCCGCGGGGCGGCTGCCTGGGCAGAGGCCGGGCAGCACCACAGCCTGTCCGGCAGTTTGGGATCAATTTGTACCCGACCCACGCGGGCAGCGGGCCCGCCGCTCAGCCAGGCAGGGCCACCGCCGCCGGAACGGTTCCGCTGCGCTGCTACATGCGTATTTCTTTTTCTTTCCAGCGCACACGCTGAACTCGGCGGAAGCCCCGAGGCACAGGGCAGAGATGCCACAGGCGGGCTGTAGGGCAGCAGGAGAGCGCCGCGGCAGCCCCCCAGAGGCCCTGCCCGGAGCCGGGCTCCCGCGCCCCGCGGCCCCGAGCGGTGGGCAGGCTGGGCCGGGCCGGGCCGCACCGCCCCTTCCCTTCCCTTCCCTGCCCCTTCCCCTTGCCGCAGCCCGCCCTCCCGGAGCCGGCGGCCGCCCCATGAGCCCGCCGCGGCCGCCCGGCCGCTGGCAGCGCCCCCGAGCCCCATTGGGGCTGGGGCTGCTCCTCCTGGCGCTGGCCGGGGCGGCACCGCCTGCAGGTACTGGCCTTCCCCTCCCGCCCCCGGCGGTCCCTTTCCCCTGCCCGGAGGGGTCACAGGCGGGGGTCGGGGGGGTCGCTCCTCACACACATACCCCGCGCCCGCGGGGACAGGCGCGGGGGACACGCTGGCTGCCCTGCGTTCCCCTCAGGCGCCACCGCTGCCGGTACCGCGCGGCCCCGGCCTCTGCCGCGGCCCAAAATGGCGCTGCCCTGAGGAGAGGCCGGGGCCGCCGGCTGCCAGCGGCCAGGCGCGCCCCTGAGGCGCTTTGCTCCTTTTCTGTTTGCCGTTTTCTTCGGCTTGTCCCGGCTCCGTTCAGTTCCCGTGAGAATATTCATTCAGGGGCGGGAGAGCGGCGCGGAGCAAGGGGCCCGCTGCCGTCCCCTCGGCAGGGCCGCGGGCATGGGGCGCCGGCTCTCGCCTGTGTGCCTCCCTCGGGCTTCCTCACGGCTTGGCTCAGGAGAAGTGGGTGCGGAATAGGTTTTGTTTGTTTGTTTGTTTTGTTTTGTTTTTTTAACGAGAGCAGGGAAGACCCTGGAGGTTTTTCTCAGTTGGCAGCAGCGATGCATTAACTCAATAAACTGCCCCCAGCCCCCGTGCCTTCCCTTGGCGTTCCCAAGCCTTGGGCAGCTGCTGCCTTCCACAGCAGGTGCCGGTTCTCCGCTGCTCCGAATTGAAAACTTGGGAACTGCCCACTCTGTGTGTCCTCCCAGCAGCCAAAATCATCCTCCATCTCACAGTTCAGAAGCACTTTTCCTTTTGAGACATGTTTCATTCTATGGAGCTGATCTCGTGTTTGAAGGGAATTATTTTTTCTGAAGAAAATACCTTGGGGGTGGCAGGGAAGAAATATTTGCTGGCGTTGGCTATGGAGGACATCACTTCTAACGTGGTGGGATGGGTTATCCGATGGGACAAAATCATAACACACCCTGTGGGGATGCTGTGGGCTCCTCGGCTGCGTTTTGGTTCTGCCAGGGTATTGCTGTTTTCTGTCACCAGATTATCTTGGTCCTAGCCCTGGGTAGTGCCCAGCCTCACCTGCTGGCTGCGTCAGTTGGCAGCACTTCAGAGGCAAAAGAATCCTTTTGCAACTTCATCTGATGGCTTTTATGGAAGTGCCTTGTCAAGAGGTACCGCCAGCCCTTGTCAGAAGGGTTGTGTGCCCTTTTGCCGTGGATGAAAATTAATCAGATGGCTGATTTTTCACAATAAATATGCCCAGGTTCTAAGTTTAAACCAATTTACTTTAGCGGGATCATCTGTGGGCACTTTAATTCTAGAATGACACAATAAACTTACATAAGAACATCCACACAGGTATTTTTCATTGGCTTAATTAAATTGGTTAGAAAATAATTTAGCCTAAGTTCAGATTCCTTGTAGAGAGACAGGGCAGGTTTTTACCTGCAAACAGTATCTCCTTGTCCAGATTAAGACTGTTTTGCACATACTTATTGTGCTGCTCCGAGTGTATGACAGTGTTTTAGCAGTTATTACTGAGCTTGGCTTAGACCTACATTTTCTATTCAGTGAGCCAGATGATTCCCTCTGTTCAGATCTGTAATTATTTCCTTTATTCTTCTCTTTAATTATGCTCCTGGAACGCTGCTGTAATGCACTGTAGGGTATATTTTACACATGTATATAGATCAGGATGTATGTTATTCTTCAAAGTTTGCTCCATAAATCTTTTAGGTGCATTTCTGCTCAAAAGTGCAACCTGATTCTGAAGATCGTAGGGGCTTGCTGACATTTCAGGAGAGTTAGACCAATTAGCATCCCTAATTAAATGACTTAATGGCAAGCTATCTGTGCATTTGCCTTACTACAGTCATGGCTGGACTATGGCAGGAAAATTTGTTTTTAAAAAGAAAGTTGTGATCTTTAACATTAGAAATGCTTCCGAGGGAGAGGAGTATGATTTCTGCAATCAGCAGCTGTGTCATGTGCTAAATGACTATTTTAATATGTAAGCCTGTTTACCTGCTCAGACTCCCACATTGTTGCATTCACCACCGGTATAAGCATTGACTCCGGTGGAGTTAACACCCACTCATGCCAGCAGTGAATTTGGCCCAAAGGCTCTATTCCAGTGCCATCAAAATACTGATACCGAAGCCAATCTTCTATGGATTACATTTTTTAAAAAAATATCACCCTAGATAGTTCATTTATTTTTCCAAAGGTGTTTGCAATTTTCTCTGGGCCCTAAATTACTTGATTTGAATTTATCTGATTCAAATGTAATTTTTTTTTTTTTTTTAAATTAAGGAAGTAATTTGGATTTTCATCTAAATCATACTGAACACGCTACCCTGCAGCATAGCTTTTACATTTGGTTATCTGCAAGCTGCTTGTGATTCCCTCGGCATATACAACAATGGAAAGGAACAAAATTATACATTTGTATTTGATGCATATGTAAAATTAACTTTTCTGCTCTCCCCCAGGTAGAAATTGTAGCTTTTTGCAGGAAATGGATGTCATCCAGAATCAGGATGAAAACTGCTACTGCTATATGCAAAACAGAACGATTCACTTGCAGTACGTTTGGTCAACTCTTCAGGTAAGAGGCTGTTTGGGGGGATCATTCAGCTATGCAACACATTTCACGTGAACTTTTGCCAGCAAAGTGAATGATCAGTTAGCGAGATTAAAGTGGTGTGTCCGTGTCATTAGTAGTTGGAACGGTGTATAGGTAGGACCATGATAAAAATGCAGCACTGTGATCCTCCACTTTGGATACAGTGGGTTTTGGTCTTTTTATTAGAAGGATGTCAACCAGGCTAACAGTATGATGCCACACAAACATTAGCACAGACTTGCGTATTATTTTGTCACACGCCTTTTCTATTGATAGACCACTGTTAACCTTGTTAACTGCATTATCACCAAACGCCTTTAGAAAGCTTCTAAATTTGAGGATAAAATGCAGTTCTGTGACTCACTCACTGTAGCACACCAGGCCACAGTATAGGAACCCAAGGTGTATTAGATTGTGACTAATGAAAAAACAGCAGCAGCAGTGTGTTTCTGTTTTTCTGAGTAACAGAGTCATCTTGCAAGAAACATGTTTAGAGATTAGCTCGAAACAATATAAAAATCTCTTTATGGTGGAAGCAATAACAGCTAAAGGAAAAACAGACTCTGTGTGGTTCCTTTTTTTTTTTTCCTGGGAAGCATGTCTCCAGACAAAGGAAGGAAACCATTCCACTTCATTTCTGTTGGAGGAATTTGCTCTCAGCTATAAGGCAGAAGAACATCTGTCTGTTCCCAGGACTATTTTCCTCAGGAACATGCTGTGGATGTTTTTATGAATGGTAGCAGACTTCAGGTGGTCAAAGCCTCCAGCAGTCACACACACTTTCCTGGAGTAAATGTTTAATAGCAGGAAGTTCCGATTTTTCCCACAACAAATTGCTTGCTAACATGTTGCCTCTTCTCCCAGTAGAAGCCTGGTTTATTACCTGTTGCATCACTTTTTTGTAGATGGGTCTTTGTTGTCTAGCAGGCCCTGACTGAGAGCTCACAATGAATCACAATCTTTAGGAAGGTGATCCCATCTCAGAAGATGGATGAGATCTTTTACCAGGGTGGTGGCGGAGGGTGCTAGGAACTAGCAAGAAACCCCAAAATACCCAACAGGAACATGCTTGTATTTAAATTTCTGGTTATGATACTCCTCATTTTCCTTATCGCTCTTCTGTCCCTAACATGAAGACTGCATTATTAACCACAAGAAAAGAAAGTCCTATTTCTTACGGTTCAGGGGGGGAATGGGGAAGCGTATGAGCATCCATAAAAGAAACTGTAGTCAAATATTACTGGTAATGTTTACAAATACTGCTGGTGTGTGGGCATGTGTTATGGTAAAACCAAACTCACCAAGCTTTTGGATGGGTTTGAGGCCCTTCCATAGAATGTTGCTGGCATTGAATTCTCTGGATTACCTTGCAAGGCCTAAACAATTAATCTTTGCATAATATAAATAACTAATGTTAAACAATTATGAATTGCACTAGCATTTTATTCTCAAGCTCTCTATACTGATTGATTTTCGTTGTCTCATACATGGCTTATATGCTGCATAGTTCAGAAAACCAAAATAAAGCCGTGAATCTGAGCTGCTTCTCTGTGTATTCTTGTTTGGTTTTAGGTGAAAGTTAACAGCAGAGAAGTGTTCACCTTTGAGCCTATTTCAGAAAAAAGCAACTGTCGTAATTCAGAAACTGTTTTTGAGTTTGCTGCATGTGCTGTTCAAATCTTCTGGAAACCGGAGACATCCACGGAAACTTCCATACGCATAAAACAATATGGAGAGGATATTTGTTTTAAAATACAGCCCTTCAAAACCAAACCGTACACTGTGCGTGTGGAACGAGAAAGTAAGTAGCGAGTCTTTCAGTTCAGATTAGATAGTTCAGTCTGCCAGTGTTACTGAATGTACCATCTCTTCTGTAAGAAGCTTGCGACTTTTCTATTGATATTTTATATAATCAGAATTTCAGGTTTAATTAGTCTAAAGTCCATTTCTGTTTTTCCCCCCTTTTTTTAGTGCTAGATGGAAGGCTCTTGTTTTTGTTTATAGCTGGAATTTTTCTGTTCCATTTTGCAAACAGCCTGAGCAGGTGAGTGCTAGCTGCTGTTTTTTGACCTTCTTTCCCAAAGCCTGTGTGAATCTTTGGTCTGTTTTCTAAGCTAAAGAGGTGGTTCTTTGGGAAACTGAAATAAGGAAACTGAGCATATATTTAAAACCTCTTCATACCATTTGTGTTTGGACAGATTGTGACATACGTTGGAGTGCTGCACTCTTATTAATCACTTAGCTGTGTTAGGGTCCTTGTATCCAAGCTTCCTGCATGGGGCAACACCAAGACAATACTCAGTGTCGATTCAGAAAAACTTTTTCTCTGTTGTGTAAACCAGTGAGTGAGGTTAGCTGAATGCTAAATAATGCTGCGTGTGTGGTCAGTGGTGCCTTCCTGCATGGAGAACTGCTTCAGATGAGGCCACGTGGGGCCTCGTCTGCCTCCACCTTTGTGCCAGCCTTGCCCCATCATTCTTTTGATGCACGTTTTGCATAGCATGTAAGGGAGGGTACTTAATTGTTGTAGCAAAACATGTGGCCCATGACTTCAAAGCAAAGTGAGTCACAAATTAATTGTCAGGAGACACCTTGAAAACAAGCAGAGAGCAGTAGGTTTAATAGAGTTAACTCTGAAAGTCAGACTTCATAAATGCATAAGCTTGGAAAAAAATTTGTGGGTTTGTGGAGGGTTTTTTTGCATTTTAAATTAAAAAAAATAAAACTTTTCTTGCCGTACAGAACTATATCGGTACATGGAAGAAAATGAAATTACTAGAAACTAGAAGGTCAGTGAAATCAGAAATAGTGTGAGCTTTAAAAAACTCAACACTATTTCCTAGCCTGTAACAACTCCAGTGACCTTAAGTATCCGTTGGGAATTTTTCCTTACACAAATTTAGTATCTGAAGTGGGTCTGTTGACCATGTAACTGCAGTTCTTAACTTACAGCTGCATTAAGTACTTTTTGAAGATCACTGCTGTTTTTACAAATGTTGGCATCTTAACCAATTACAAATCATACTTCTCACTGTATTCTCTCTTTTCTTACAGGAGTACCAAGTTCTTTTACCTTTCTGGAATAATACTGGGTGTTCTTGCTCTGCTAGTCTTTGTCCTGTTGACACTTAAAAGGTTTATTCCAAGGGTAAATCTGCACTTACTAGACAAAATAATAATCAACATCATAATATAGGAAGTGGAGAGTACAGAGCCAGATTCTGACCTTGCTGTGTTTTTGTGGCCAGGTAACTGCACTGAAATGACTGCAGCTTTGCTTGTGTCAAGTAAATATAAATAGGTCAGAATCTAAATTCTAGTTAGCTTGCTCCTGAGTTTAAACCCAACAGGAGATTGCTGATGTACAAGAGGGTTTATTCTGAAAGATATATTATTTTCATGGGACCAGAGCTAAGCTTACTTTTGAAACTATGAATCAATCTAAATCAAAATGTAGTTTTAGTAGCAACTGGGACAGATTCTCTTCTGTTCACCAGAGACGATTAATTGCAAGGCAGATGTGAATTTTTCCTGTACTTTTACAAAGTCTGTGCATTCCCACAATATTGCTGAGATACGTTAATTGGGAATACACTGCAATAAGCTTATACCATGGCATAGGAACACGATACACAAATACAGAGGTACAGTTGCGCCACTTAAAATTGGTATTGCTGAGTTGTAGCATGCAGAGCACTCTGCAGTGGAAGTCTTAACACAAATCGTAAGCCCTGTAGGTCTACCAAATACCACATCCAATTTTGTTTGGGAGTTCCCTTGCCCACAATGGTCCCGATTCTGACTTGAAATTTTTCGATAATTTTAAAGTTTTGTTAAAATGTGGTTTTTTTTAAATTTCCAGCGCAGTACCTTCTGGATCTTAATGGGTGGCTGCTGGATGTTCTCCCTCTATTTTATTTACTGCTTCAAAGAGAATACGCAGTGGTTGTGGTCTGAACACAGAAACTACTTGCTGGGTAAGAAAATTATCAAAAAATGTGCTGCAGATTTTGCCGAAATTTAGTGGCTAGATGGATACTTGCCCATAAAAACCAAAATCAAGTGACTTATTTATGGAGTACTTTTTTCTCCTAAGCCATGGATGTTGGGAGTATTCCAAAGGTTCCTGATCCACTCAAACGAGCATTTACTCACCGTGTATCGTTAAATAAGGAATTTATGATAGAGTGGGCCAGCAGCAGCTTTAAGAGCAGATTTTGGCTGGATTATTTGTTCATCAATTCGCCATTACCTACTTTCCCTGTAACAGCAAAAGGGCAGCTACGCTGGTTTGTATTTTGCTGGATCTGGATGCCTAAATTGCTAAGTGGCTGTGCCTGCAGGGGCTGACAGACCTATCGATCCAGCACCTGCCTCAGCATTCTTGCAATCTTGCATTGGGAGAATTCACGTGCAGCTCACAGCATTAGCTAAAGGCTGTTTGTAGATCACCTTGTGAACTCTCTGCACACTTTTGAAACATAAAGCACATACAACAGTGCAGCTATCTATAAGACAAGACACAGAAGGCTATGCTACTCAGCAGTTGCAAGCTTTGTGAAGCAGACTAATGCAATTTGTATGGGTGGTTTGCATATTTTTCTCCATGTCCTTCTTTTCTGTTTCTACAGGGTATTTTCTGGCTGTTGGAATTACCAGCTTTGCTGCTTGCTATCAGCATGGACCGCTTACCACTGAACTGAGCATCACCTTATTCACGTGGATGCTACAATTAACAGCCTTTGTGTTGATTTATTATGGTGTCACCATACCTCAAGTTGCATATGCAGTAATAGCAGTCAGCCTCTGTTCAAAAGGCCTGCATTACCCGCTCGGTGCTGCTAGGCACATAGGCAGGTGTGTATGTATTTATGAATGTCCGAGTCCCTGTGTCACAAGGAAATCCTGGGGGCTAATAAGGAGAAAACCCTTACGCTTCAATAACTATTTATGAATTTCTAGTTCTAATTCATATTTTTACTAGATGTAAAGCTGCAATAGAAAAGGTTTAAAGCCCTGAGACACCAGAATGTAAATATTTTCCATTCGGCAGTGTTAAACACAAGTTTTGTTGTATGGAGAACAGAGAAATATGACTGTGCTCTTTAGTACAAATGTAGCACCTTCTAGTCTGCAGCAAATGGTAACCAAAACATTTGTTTGGTTGATTGATTAGACGGTAGCAATGCTGCCTTGGCTGCATGTGCGGTGAGACGATCTGTGGGTTAACTCGTACTGAATCTTACAGGATAAACCAGTGCACTATCACCGAGAAGCAGATGTTAAAAAGTGATAGCCTGTGTCGGTTAGATAGTGTAGACTTCAGAGATTAAAAATCCGTGTCCAAAAAAATAATGGTTTCCATTGAGTCTAGCTTTCCAAGGTGATTGTCCTAGATGTACATGTCTACCTTTAATTCAGGGCAACAGTCTGTTACTGCTGCGGAGACAGTCCCCCGTACTCCGGAGCCCCATTTATATTGTGGCATTTGGAACGGGAACTGCTTGCAATATGTAGACCTTAGTTTGCTAAGTACTTTGCTTAGCAAGCATGTTTTATCACAAATAAAACTCTCAAATGAAGATTTTAAGAAGTCCTGCCAATTTACATCTGTTTTTTACCTTCAGTGATGGCATCCAGATTAAGAAGTCTTTAGTGCGGAGTCTTCCGTACCTGTGGACTTCTGCTGAACTGCAGAACACCAGGAAGAGGCAAAGGCTAGAACTGGCATAAGCAAAAGAATAAAAACCAAATAATTTTTTCGTCTTAGCCTTTTACACATTTATTAGTTTTTAAGAACGTGCCGTTGTGCTCTTGTGCTCTTTTTAGATGTTGAATTGTGGACTGCGTTAAAGCTTTTTTATATTAGGTAGAATTTATCGTATGTTACAGTCTGATTTTTGCCTGCAGCTGAGGAGCACCAGCTGTTTCAAAGGCAACGTATAGGACCAATACTGACCTGATGTGAGCAGGCTCAGCTCACTCTGAAATCAGTAAGATTTGGCTACGAGTTCACAGAAGTCAGAACATACCTGTTTTACCCTGAAACACTGTTGTTTGTTCTCCATGTGGACCTCTTCCCCACCCCCCACCATGAACTCATGCTTCTATAAAGCCAAAATACAGGTCTACAAATCTCTCTTATGGGAATAACAGGGTTGGGTTTTTTTCTGTTTCAAAACACTAAGCAGTAGCACCCAACTGTGAGGCCACGATGCCAGGTACACAGTGGAGAGCATCAGATGTATCAAAATAATTAAGAATCTTGCGTTACTTGTTTTTAAGCTCAGTAGATTCCACTGAGCCAGCAAGACCTTTGCCATTTGAGCTGAACGAGGGCTACAGTTCATTCTTGCTTTGCGGGGAAGTAAGGAGTAAAGTTGAATGCTGCTGGTTGCAGCAGGTGTTTTTATGTAGAGCTGAAAGTTTTATGGGCATCCAGCCCTTGCTTATCTTAACTCATCACAACATTTAAATTGAAAGCAGTCGACAGAAGGGAACAGAACATGGCACACTTTCTAATTGATATCTAATTATATTATACATCGCTATGCAGCAGCTAAAAAAACATCAGATTGTAAACATTTTGGCCTCAGACTACTCAGTTTTGTAATTTAAAGCAAGATTTAAGAGAAGCGATCTAGTAAACAACATGAACAACTCATAACAGACTTGGAGCATTGCTTATCTTTGATGTTACATATGCAGACTGGGTTTTGATTCAGCCCATGTCTGCACAGACACATTTTGCATATTGCACCTAAAAATGGCTGAGCAAGCAGCCATCTATTTAATTCTGTGAGATTTTAGTCCATGCGTACACAACAAGGACGTGATCAAAAGCTCATTAGATACCATTCTGTGGAATTCTACAACTTTGGTGAAGACCTGAGGTAAACAGGCTAGTAAACATTAGATTTCTCCTCCTATAAAATGTTGGTGCAAGAATGTAGCTTGTCTTAAAAGGATAAAGGTGGTTAAAGCATGTTAATAGCAGGTAGTAGAGAAAAGGACAGACAATAATTATGTGCCAGAAGACTTCAGAAATACTAATTGTTTTCATTTCATTTCCAGAAAAATGAAGAATCGCTTTAAATCAAAAAAGTTAGTGTTTAAATGGCTTACTGAAGAGGAGTATCGAGAACAAGGTGAAACAGAAACGATCAGAGCTCTGGAGGAGCTCCGCTCATTCTGCAGGAACCCCGACTTCCCATCGTGGTTAGCTGTATCCAAACTCCAGTCCCCACAAAGGTAAGAATTTCTGGCTTCTCTAAAACAGGGAACGCACTGCACAGATGCTGCTGCACAGCGGACCCAAATGCTACTTCAGGCACTGTTCCAGGTGCGTTTATCTTGCATGCAGTCAGACATGCCGGGAGCTTTATCTTCTTGAGCAATCCCACTAAAGACCACGGCCACACCTCTCAAGGATATTACTTGCTGGTGGTATTAAACCCCCCACTTGTTCCTCCCCGACCATAAATTACTCTGAGAGTTTGCAGATGTTCACGGGTAATTTGTGGTAATGGCAGCTTTCCTTAAACTTACAGGTTTCCTACAGTGCCTCTGTAAGTTCCTACACAGCCACCCAGGTGGCTGTCTAACCAGTGAAATGCTCCTTTCTTCAGTTTTAAGAGCAGTACACTTTTGCATTGTGCAAAATTGGGGCAGGTTGAAGATACATGCTCAAATTTACCTGTATGAAGCTCTCCAACTGCAAACCCGCACAGCCAAGGCATCCTGTTACTTGAAGTATCAACCAATATCTAAGACTAAGAATACAAAGAAACCGATGCCTGCACCTAGGAAGTATAGCAGAAGAGCTACTTCAGATAGAGCTTAAGAGACAAACTTAAGACAAATACAGGTTGGAAAGGCTTACGTTAAGTACAGCCAGAAAATCTTGCAGAATATAAAATTAATAATAGCAGCGTATTTCCATCAAAACCCAAACTGCAAGATAGCAGAAGCAGAGTTTCACATATTAGCCAGCCACAAAGACTTGGCCTTTGCCACAGAACCAAGTGTCAAAATTTCAAAGGGGCCCCAGTCCGCTTGGAATTTAATCAATAAAAAGTTAAAACTAGTTTCAGAACCTTCATCTTCCTTGGACGGGCACACACAGACAGCCTCTCTGCCAGGTTTTATAGATTTCCTGTTGAACCATCTTATTTTCTAAGCTACTTTCATTCTGTAACATGATTGAAAGATATAAAAAGTGAAAACTCACTGCAGTATTGTAGAACAAAATACTGCCAAATGCACAAAACAAACAGCTGAGACACGTATTTTCTAGCCATCACTTAGTTAATACAGTTCTTATAAACTGTTCACTACAAAAATACAATAATGGAAAGGACAACCAAGGGGGGTCTGATTTACAGTCGAGTACCCCTCCAAGCTTCCATTAAGAATCAGAAGACAGTTCAACACAAGGCAAACCTGTAAAACAGCCAGCCCAGTGCTGTTCTCCATTTAGACTAACAGTGCTTCCAAGAAGAACGAGGTGACAACATTCATCTCACAGAAATGTTAAGTCTAAAATGTAAATTATTGATCAGTTTACCAGAACTCCAGAATGTAGCTGCACTTCCTTTTTCCTGCATTTCTCTGATGCTGTCGACACTTACCCAGGTGTCAGAACCGCCGTCTGTTTCCACATGCTTGCCAGAAACCTCCAGCTCCCTTCTCTCTCTTCAACGTAGCCGTCCACTGAAAGTTAAGGTTTGTGGCGGACTGAAATGCAGGGGCAGCGCTCGTTCATGCTTTGTTCTGCCAGACCTCCAGTTTGGCATTGCCTTGGAGCAGCTGCAGAACTCCTGCAGCTCCAGGTTCACCAAAAGCAGGAATTCGTTGGCAAGACTTAAGCTCAGCTTGCCCGGGGCGCGCATGCAGTATGAAAAGCAAGGTGATAGATAGCACAGCAGTGTAGGAATGTGAAGTTCTCACCATGTTTCCTTTCATAGCAAAGTCAACTTACCTGAATTCTTACAGCCTTTGTCTCAGATATGCTGCAACAGCTTTAATTTATTTTCAGAAGCTGAAATACCACCTATCCAACTGTACCAATGCTTACTCTGGATTACCCCACGAGTACTGACAAGATGTGAAAACCAAGTTAGATCTTGCTTAGTCACAAGACCTCGCAGATGGCCTCCAGAAGAGCAAGTTACTTATATAGAAAAGACTGAAGACTGAAAAGATGAGGCAGGAAAACAAACGTTTAGGGTCACTGCCATCTGTTGTGATTTACTCTGCTGTTCAGGACTCCCTAGCTCATGCCGCAGCTTCCCCTCATTCGCACTGCCGGGGGACACGTCCTTACAACATCCCTGCTTAATTGGCAGCATCCCCTGCATTTACAGCGGGTTTTTTTTTTTTCGTTTCTCAGCTGATCACTTCTCCCTTTAAAAATCTTAACAGGTTTGCAGGTTTTGTTCTGGGATCTCCCCATATCTCACCTGCAGAGGCAAAGGCCCACGATGAGGAATACGGCATTGGGAGCTTGTTCCTGGAAGAGCAGCTCTTTGAGACAAGGGCAGAATCTCAGCAAGATGATCCAGCCAATTCCATCCATGAAGGAGATGAGGAGGATGAAGATGAAAGGCATCAACAGATTGCATTTCCATATGCTACTGAGGTGCTCTGAGCTTTGGGAAATAACCAAGAAGGGAGGGAAAACACATTCGTCCTGGAAAGGAAGGATGCAGACCAAGAACTCATGCTTGGTGCTTTCTGGTGGTTGCTGGGGGACAAACAAGGATTTTTGAAAAATACATTTCCCGAATCACACAGAAGGAAACCACAGGGGCTGTTCAAGTGAAGAGGACTCTCACGCTACTGATACTTTAACTGGGGAAGTAAGCCTTGCTTATTTCCAAAGCAAGTACTGGCAGCAGCCTGTCCCACCGGGATGCTTGGGTTTTCCAAGGATATGACCTCCAGAAAATAGAGGATCTGTTTAGGTCCTTTTCATTGTCAGGTCCTCTGTACCGAGCACTAGAGCGAGGAGAAGCCATTATTAATACTCTGTTGAGTACCCTATGTGTCAACAATTTTAGTAATGCTGCTAGCGTGCCGATTAACTACTGTTAGTGAGACGTTCCAGTGCTAAGGATCAATAGAGAGTCAACACAGGTGAACGAGATTTGTTTGCTCCTCTGACTAGGCTTGCTGTCTGTTAGCTTCATTTGCCTCTCCACATTTATTTTAAGCTCCTTTTACTCTTCAGAACCCTGCCTGACTTTTTCACCCTCTACTTGTGTATCGGTTTTGGTCTTTGCTCTAGTTGTACTGGTCTGTGTTCCTTCCGTGTCCTTGTTTCTTCACATACTCACTTTTCTTCCCTGTTCTACGGGTCTGTCTGCTGAACCTTTCTTCAGTCCTCTGCTGCTCCATCTCCGATAGCTGCAGATGACTGAGGAGAGGATTTCCATTCCTAACTGTATTTTTACTAATGCTTTCAGTTTCACTGAAAGTTTCACAAAGTCTCCTTGCCTCGGACGGGTGCTGCTGGCCCTTCTGGCCCTTTCAAGGCCCAGAAAAGACAAAGGCTGAGTGAGGCTGTTTCAGCTGCCTGGAGGAGCTGCTGTCAGCAGGGCCAGAGCGGTGCTGGGCCCACATAACTGGGAATACAGACAACCCCCATACAGCTCCGCTATCCTCGGAGTACTCAGTAGTTTGCTCCTTCAGTAAAATGTGAGTGGAGAGTAATTCTTGGCAAAACAAGGAGGGAGGGATACCTGGCTCCTGCCTCCCTTTTGTCAGCCCTCTGTGGGACCTGCCACAGGAGGTGTGTGTGGAGGAACAGGAAAGAACAGGGAGAGAAATTGAGACAGATGTCTTTTCAGCTTCTGTGTGATACAGTCGTAGTAGTAGGCTGGGGAGGAGACCACGTCCCCTCAGTTCATCCACCTGCAGAGGTAATTTCCTTCTTTAGTTCTTTAAACTCTCCTGATATTCTTCTGTCCTCACCTTGCTGCTTTCCTTTACTGTCTTCCAACTGCAGAAAACAAAAGACCATTAATTCTGTCACCGTCTGATCTTACAAACGCAGCAGGAATTGCCGGTGGTGGGAAGCAGTTAGCTCCCCAGGAGGGCCCATCAGACCGGGAAACATTTGCTTTAAAAAGGGTCTCTTTTCTTTGCAACACGCCTGGAGAAGCAGCATGGCTGCGGTGGTGAGAAACCACGACAGCGCACGTGTTGTCCATCATGGACAAAGGAGAAAAGCTGTTTCCTACCAGCGCTAAGAAGTGCTGCCATACTATATTCCAAGGGTGCCTCTGTATGGAACAGGACTCAGAGCTGGTGCTTCAAAGCCTTACTTACACAGTCCTTCCTCCTTTATATCGCTTCGACTGCTTCATTTGGAAAGGGACTCTTCCATTTCACAGCGAATTGACGCTTAACACCCTTTTGTGCCATAAATTTGTAAGAACGTATGCAGGATCTATAGCATGTTTGGCAGAGAGAAGCCCTGTCAAGGAGGTGATCCAAAATACACTCCAAACGTTAAGTCCGCAACGTTCCAGAACAGAGCAGGAGAGCTCTGCTCAGGAAAGCCACCACAGCATTCCCACATTCCCAGTTAAATTCCCACCCACACTCTGGAGGACACGCTTGGCTTAGGGGGTCTGTCGCTAGCAAGCAGCTAGAAGCATTAGCTGTTGCGAAAACGGAGGGAAGCCTCATTATCTTTGATGGTTTGGGAGGAGGATGGACACCTCTGCCCCCCCAACGATGATCTTTGTAGATCAGAGATTTATTATACCTTTGTCTATATCACCATCCTGAAAATGAAGTACTTAAAATGATTACGGATTAGTCAAAAAAGGATGCTTGAAGAGATGTCTTTAATACTAAATGGGTTTTGCATGTTCTAAAGTAGACGGTTTTTCCAGTGTACTTTGTAGAACACTAAGAACGCTAAGAATTCCCATCATGTGACTTGAGGCCAAGGGGGAGAATCAGGTTTGTCCTAGCTTAAACCCACCGTTTTTCTGGATTTCCTCTCTTTACTGAGGTAGCGGTGATTATTCTTCCGTCAGTACATAATATGTATGTATATGCAATAGCCCAGATAATACATTAAGACAATATTTTACCTGGAAGAGCCCCCCAAAACCAGGCAGTTAGATTTTTCAGACACTGTCCCTTTTTCTAAATTATTTAGAACCCAGCTACAGCTACTCCAGCAAGGGGAAGGGGGAGGAAATTAATAATCAGCCCATGTTTGGAGTTGTGAAGTCCATCGTTTGTCAGGAATGGGTAAGTGCTATCCAAAGTAGAGCAGCACACCACTAAGTACATCCAAGACAGAAGTGCAGCAACATGAGAAAGGTGATGACCACTCTAGCGGGCAGCTGGTGCTGGCCTTAAAAAATCCTCCTAAGTCTGTTCTGACATTGGAAGCATTTCATAAACAAACCCCACCAAACCCAACTGCTGCCATTTGAGCACGCTGCCAACAGCGAGGCCGCTTGCGCAGCGCTGCTGTGGTGCGGGAGATTACACAGGTTTACTGAAACACACACCTTAAGTACTGCCCAGCGTTAAGCCAGAAAACCTGGGCACAGCATCTAGATGTTAAACCGTTGCCTTAACTGTTAGAAACCCTTTCTTCCTTAAGGAAGGATGAGTTACATTGATCTTCTGTTTCACGGTGTTTTTATAAAAAAGTCAGAATTTCATATTTATTTTGTATTCACACTGTACAGCATACTCAATATACTGTCTTGTACTTTACAGATTTTTTTAAAATAAAAGTATTTTTTCAGCTATGTGGTTCTCCCTTATGCATTTACTCTCTTCAGAGCAGCAGGACCTATGACAAGGAGGAGCCAAGGAAATGGTGTGTGTTCACATCCCAAGGTTTTCCCCCTTGTTGCAGATTTAAGAAACGGTAACCGTGCATTAGCTGCGGTTGCTCCAAAACTGGAGTGTCCCCTCCACCCTGATCCATCTCCCTGAAGGAACCTGCTGCTCCCACTCTCCACTCACGACAGATCCAAACCACCACAAAGCCAAATTCCTAAGGGGACAGGTGAGGCCTGGCGGTTACATCCGAACAGCACCACAAAACCCTCTCCCTGTCGTCGCTTTTGTATGCATACAAGTTAAAGGGATCAAACGGTAAAAATGTAGCTGTCCTACACCTAAGAGAACGGTAAATTCCAGACAAACGTGCTGCTGTATAGGGCAGGTGCAGTAGTGCAAACGTATTTTGTTAATCAAATGGATATCGGAAGTATTTCCACAGGAGCCGACGTGGCATGCGCTTGGCAGCCTCCACCTCAGAGCTGCTGGGTGACAAATGTAACCCGGTTTTGGCCTCCGCTCACCACGTCCTGCACACTTGCCTACCGGCCTGTTTATGATGCACGCTGGCCTGCATCCCCCTCACCCCACAGAAAGGAATGTGCGCCTACAGCCACAATTTATCACGAAAGGGATTTTAACGCCGTGCAAGAGTAGCTCCCAGGCTCTAGGTTCACCACCCTCCAGTGAACCTAGCAAAAGGTCATCATCGCGGAATTATTGTCAGTTCAGGTGATTATGTTCACTGCTGGCACTGTTAATACCAGCAAATGTAATAAGAGCTCAGATCGATACTATTAAATACATTACGGATATTTTGTATTTCTTACCACAGTTTTTACAGTTTCACAAATATCAAAACCCAGGTGTACACGTCCAATTCGCAACACAGAATGACTATACATTTCCAAAAAGAGCAGGCATCTCAAACACACAACTCTGAAGTGTAAACACAGTGTACAAGCTCTTCACCTCACAATCCAGGCGCTATGCAGCAGCAGCCGAGGTAACGCCGTCCGGCGTGAGCTCCACAGATGGGTGGTTTGCCTCGAGATGGGTTTTAGCCTCCTTCCTTCCCGTCACCTGTTCAGCCTTCGGTTTTCCCCCAAGTTATACAAACATACAATAAATACATCTCTGATTTTAAAGGACACTTAGACGAGTCATGAGGATTTACGTGAGTACAGTACATTTAAGTTCAAGTGCAAAAAAAGTAACTAGTGGCTAGTCATCGATGTTTCTCGTTATTGTCTATGGTGTTGGTCCCAGGCACCACCGGAACATGGGTTGCTCTAAAAGCACAGCTAAAGCACAGCCACCCCTTCAGTCAAGCTAGCTGGATGCCAAAGCGGGTTAACCTGCGCGCCCCCTGTCCTCCTCAGCTGCTGCCACCCCCTCTCCCCCAAGCCCGCGCTCCTCTGGGGCTTGCCCCTGGGTCGCTGTACCGTCCCACCGCGCGCCTTCCCCGCGGAAGGCCCGACGCATCGCACACCTCTGCCTTTGAGGAGGGCCAAGCGATACTCGGTCCCGTAGAAGCTGAGCGCTCCGGATCTCCCAGGAACAAGCTGTTCATGTAAGCAAACGCGCCAAAACGCTGTCCTGACTGAACCCCCCCGAGTCCTCCCTGAGCCCCAGGATTTCCCTCCAGCAGCAATCGTCACTGTGCACCAGCACGCGAGCTGGCTGCAGTTAATATTGAAAAGCGTAACAAAACGTAACACAGGGTCTTCCAGTGTCCTGGCACTGGGCAAAGTAATTTCCTAAACGTGCTGCAATTTAGTTATGTTTGCTTCCTCCTGAGAAACTCTCACTCTGCTTGATTTCTGCATCGACGACTTTGCCCCCATAAACCTAATCACTAAGATTTTTAGGCAATTCCTCCGTACCCCCACCTTCCCTAGGCACTTAAAGCTTACTGTTTTCTTAATAAATAACCACAGTAACTACACTGCATTAAATAAACCATTGTATAGATGACGAAATAATAACAAAAAAAAAAAAAGCGTGTCCACCGAAACCCTTGATCAGTCTCAGGCTGTGCAACCCTGACCAAAGATTCTCATCTCAGTACAGCATCAAACCTAAATTACCCGAACGCACACAACCTACGCCCAACTGGAGGGCTGCAAGCGCAGAGGTTAACTTCTTCAGAAGCCTTCCTCCCACTTTTCCATTTCACTAAAATGCCAGTTCAAAAATCTTTGCTTGGCAGAAGTAGACCTTTATCTCAAACAAGATAACGTTAGCTTCAAAAACATATTCTTTGAATACGTGTGCAGTTCACTTACTCCATCACCGTAATATGAAGATACGCTTCCTAAAGCTACTCTCTGAGAAATCTTTACAGTTTTCATGCTGTTCCTATGTTTATTGGGTCTGATATTTTCTAACAGACTATGCAGGGAAACTCAGGTTTCTCTCCTAAAAAGTCTTTTCTTTTTGTCTTGGGAACAAATTCAAAGAAAATTACCCAATGAAGCCAGACACTCTGTGCCTCAACAAGCGAGGAGTGAACTCCCTTCTACAGACTGCAGAGGAATCTCATAGCACTTGCCTCAGCTTTAGCAAAGTAGCCAAGAATTCTTCCTACCGCTAGATCTGGCCACATCAATTCCCTCAAGAATCCCGAACTTTTGGCTTCCCTGCTCATGTGGCTCTGTGTAGTCATATGAATACTCTTTATATAGTTAAAAGCTTGCACTGCATCACATTATGATCGTTAAGATGAAGGAAGTCCTACTTTTGAGCTCCTACTCCAGCGTTTCCCAGGTGAGAAGCAGAATTCCATGCACTGGATTTGATAAGATGAGCGCATCTCAGGGCCCTGCAGCAGCAGGCTGAGCATCATGATCTGACACAACGCGGCCACCATCTACTTGGGAATCTGATGTTGCTGTAGGTGTTGGTGCTGAACAATTTCTGGACTGCCCAGAATCTGTCGGATTTTGGGGTTGTCTTGCTGAGCTGGCTGATGAAGCACTGCAATTCTCATTGATTTTCTAAAAAGAGGGGAAAGGATTGCATGCAAAAAGTAAGAACAAACACTCACGACACTGTCCCCAGTGGTACACCCCCAGATGCATTCAGGCACTTCTGGAAATCCACAAAGCACTTACTTTGAATGCCCGCAACATAACAAATCAAACTTAAAGAAGCAAAGCAAAAGTAGTACATGTAAATCCAGATGACACTAATAGCAAGCAGACAGTAGCTTACCTTCCATCTCTTTTCCTAACTGCACTTTCCCAAGAAGCATGCAAAAAACAAACTTTTTGTGTTTCAAGGGAAAAAAAAAGCACGATTAACTAGACTTCAAAGTGTTCAGACAAGATCAGTCTTTTGACCAAACAACTCTATAACATTTTTATCATGCTCCTTAAATACAGCTTTCTTCCATAGTTCGTCCCCCCCGCCCCCGTCCCCCCAAAACACTGCTCAGCCTTTCTGAATGACAGAACTTTGGCAGTACTGATGGGTGAGTCCACCAGTCTGCTCACACTAAGGATCACAGGAGCACATGTAAACACCGTTACACTCCCCCTGGTTCAGCCAGCCAGCCTTCACACCGGCACATTTCAGGTCAGGAGGTGGCACACCATCTAGGACTAGCTGGTTCGCACTGAAGAACAGGGACTACGGCAAGTAGGTCCCTTTGCTTGAAGGAGTACAAGCAAGCAGTAGCTAATTCTTAATGAAAGAAGAAGGTGTAATTTTTGTCACTAATTTCATTTTCTGTGCATTGACCCTCCTTCCCAATGATCAGTTTTCCTTTTCAGGAGGCTATTTAACAAATTTAATAAGAGAGCTGGGCAGCCTTTTTCCAATTTCAGTGCTATAGCATCACCAACATAAAATAAATGACTGAGCACAAAACCTGAGATGTGTTGGAGCAGGTTTGTCCTTTCAGGGCACTGAAACAGGAATAAGAGCTTTTGGAGAATACAGAAGATGAAGAAAATACTGCAATGGGGCACATCAAATTTTGGCACATCAACAAGAACTACTTTCAAATCAGCACCTTAGTTTTACTTTTAGTCTTAGGAAGGAAAGAATGATGAAGAGATCACGTGCCACAGAGAACAGGCACAAAAGCCTTTCTGGCCTCTTCACAGTTCTCAGTGAAGCAGCTGGGTGGTGTCCAGCAGTGTCAGATAACCCCCCCCCCAGACACCCCACAAGTGCAGAACACTTTTCTTGCCATGTTCATTGCGTGCGGCTGCTTTTCTCCGATTTACCGGGGCAGCTTACACTAACCAAGGCCCTGAGGACATCTGCCAACGGGAAACAGAGCGGTTTGTCTGGACAAATTACTTCGATGTCAGAGACCCTGTGATATCCTCAGTGTCACTATAAAAGACATGTGCTTTGACTCGGGGAAGTTCAAAAGCAAACAAAACCCAACCAACCTAAAGACGATATGCCAGTCATATATTTTCAAGAATAAAGACAAGGAAGAAAGGCAGGAGATCGCTGTCCAGGTGAAATTCCTACGCTGCTCTGCTGATTCACACTCATATCCCAAGTCACCCATTTCTAAAGACAGCAGTTGTGGAAAAAGCATTTTTGTGTTTACTCCTGCTGGGTGAATAAGAAGGAACCTCACCCACTCCTCCCAGGCAGGTAAACACAGTGGTTTCAGCACTAAATACGCTGTTCTAACACTTGCATTCACAGCGTTTCCCTGCTTTGCTTAAGCACTGCGCTTCAGCTCCGTTCTGAAAGGCACGTCACGAGACGATAGTTACTAGATCCAAGCCCACCCAACCACCGATGAAGCTATTAGAAGGTATTTTGGGAGGAGGCTGGGCAGAGGGGAAATGGTGTAAAGTAAGCACCAGCAATCAGATATTTTAAATCACAGAATGGTTCCAATCTGGTGTAACTCCAGATTAAAAAAAAAAAAAAAAAAAGATTGACTTAATTTGAACAGTTGTCTGGAACACCTATTTCTGCAACCATGCAGACACTTGACAGCATCACCCAAGGAAGCAAAACTAAGTAAGTGTCATTTTACACTCTGTTAAGCAGTTGTGCATCTTCATGTTCAATTATCACCTTGTAAATTTTGCAAAATGCATAACCTGCGTGTTCCAACTAACATGAAAACAAGTGTAAACTTAAAGAAATTCAGAGGTATCCAAGCCTGTAAAACAGAGTCTCCTTCTATACCTCTCCCTCTCCTCCCATCTTCAGGGAGGTAATACTTGCAAAAATAGTTATTCCTGCTGTACTACACATAGAAGACAACTCTAATTCATGCAGTATTTTCAACTATTGTGTCACAACTCCAAATTTATTACAAGCTGACAGAGAATACCTGCCAGGTACTAACAGATTTAAACAGCTATAAAGGCTTTAAAACATCTAACAAATATATAAGAACTTCCTGTACATTAGAAGATTACCTGCAAAGGCTGATTCTCGGGAGCTGGATTGGTTTTGGATAGTTTAACCATCTCTTTTATCTGGTAGACAGCGTAAGCTAAGGTGACCCAAGGAGACGAGCTGATGCCCCAGGCAGGCTTGTTCACATCCTCTTGCTCTTCTTGGTGTTTAGTTTTCTTTAGAGGGAGTCTGGGCTCAGTCCGAGGCATGATATCTTCTGATTGCTGTTGTACCAGGTCAATAGTTGCTATGGGAACGGGACTGGAAGGCACTGGGATCCTTTCCGCCAGCATTGTCTTTTCTGAAGTTTAAAACAAAGTAATCACTGATAAAGCCAATGAGCTTAAAAAAAAAAATAAATAAGTGAGGCGGACAATGAACACCAAGTGTTTCTTGCTTTTGTCATATGGTTACCAGTGTACTGAGAGCAGAACAGTGGCACCAACAGCCAGGAGCAAGACACGCCGCAACCCAGTTAGGGAAAGGCGACATGGATGCTGCCTTAGAAGCAAGGCTGTTCTGCAGCTGCAGTGAGGCATTTTAGATGGCTGCATAAACAGGAGCAGCTAATGAGTATGAAACCATCCATTGGTTCCCAGCTAGCTCTTACAAATTCGCATTTTCATGTTACACGGAAGAAGTACTTTTCACGTTCTGTGCAAACTGAAAACCTTTTAGACTTGTAGCAAACTCTCTGTACAAAGCCTGCACCTTACAACGCCCTCACACTCGTAACTAAACAAAACAGGAACCATTCGGTGAAGTCCCACGGCCCACATCATCAGGACAGCTGTTTTTCTGACCTTAACATTTCTAAACCTACTGATCTAACTTCAAAAAGCTGTTCTACATCTTCACTTTTTTTACTTAAGAAACAAACCATCCCTCCGTTAGTTACTACGGAGTTACGCAGTTAGTGAGAAAAGAACAAGGTCAGTGACACGCTGGAGGAGACAAAATATCTGTCGCAGGTTTTCAGGTAAAGGAAGAAATCCTCCCAAAGGACCTCTCCATCTAAGGCCTTCCGATTATCTGAAATAGTCTTCACAGCTGTCCTGAAATATCCATAAAATGGCTGTCATGACCCAACACAATGTGCCTCTCACAATCTTCAAGAGCCAGAGTATTTATATATAAAAAGTAATTAAACAGATTGTTAGAAACTATTGGATAATTTAAGTAATGGCTGTACGTTCTCTATGAGCCTGCACCTAAGACATTCTGTAAATTCTGAGAACATATTTTTTTCTGAGTAGAAGTATTTTACCAATTAGAAAAAAAGATCTTTTTTTCAAAATTATAAAATCGTATTTTGTTTCCAGACTCTTAGCACTGGTTATTTTAAGCTATGGCTGGGTGTTCCCTAGCAGTAAAGAAACGAAGAGACTAATCCTGTGCACACTTGACCACATGCTTAGTTTTTACTCATCCAACCGGCCGGGTTGAAAGCAACCTAATTACTGCCACGCTTAAAATCAAGATACACACTGTTAAGATGGGTAACGTGTATTAAATGAAAAACAAAGACTGAAACAAACCAAATAGATTAAGGCCGCTAACAACAAACTATTATTTTGTAGGTTCACGTGTAATTAACCAAAAGTTGATGACAAACTTAAGCAGCAAATATCCTCTTCAACTTTCCACGTTTTGCCATTATCATTTGAACAGAGGTGAGGAAAATTCTAGCAAAATAAATATTTGAATGCTTCAGTACAGGCAACTTGATAACTAGTCAAGGACATTTCATTGAATATTCCAGGTAAAGAAAACTAACCCTCATTTCATACTCCAAGCTCACACTGGAAAGTAACAGTTGGGTAAAAAGCAGCTCAAAAATTCCTGACTTTTCAGAATTTGACAGAGTTTTATTGTCTTTGTCAGAACTAGGTTCATGCTGAGGTTTTGCACTATTTCATTTCTGGTTAGCCTTTACATTAATAACGGGGGAGATGAAGAAGTTCAAGTTCCACCTGGGGGGAGATTTCTCAGGTGCCAGAACAGAACCGAGGCAGCTGTAAAAGTGTGTGCCCTCTGAAGCCAACTCCACAATTCCTGGCAGAATATGAGAGCATCCAGTGGGTCAAGGTGACCTTAAAGAACTGATGCAACTGAAATGACTCACTGAAGCTGTTAAGGATTCCCAGAACTGAGAGGACATACAGGTAGTAAAGTATGTCACGATTTCCTCTAATCAACATCCAACAACTCGATGCTGCCCTCCTCACAGCAGCAGCATGCCACTCCAGTATCTATCATCGCTCAGAAAAAAACTTCCCACTTGAAAACAAGTGCTTTGCTTTGTCAAAATCTGAGTAAAGACACCAAACACACCATATTAAAGCTGCAGGAAGCAGCTTCAGAGAGATCTTTTTTCACTAGCTCGAGTTTTGTAGCGTCTCAGTGACATGAGTATTTACCTTCTTCTTCACCAGGAACTAACAGCCACTGGATCAGTGCAAATAGAAGAAGAATCACTAAACAAGCCATTCCTATTCCTCTGAATGTGGCAGCAGGACCTGTAATGAGATTTTTTAAATTTTTTAATTGAGAATCTACTTACTTAATGAGTCAGCATTATGCACTCCTTGGGTATGATTGCCCCATGCAGACGCTTATTAGGTTTGTTTCATTACATTTTCCTCCCCCAACGGTTCTTCAATAGGCTTTGCAAAGGATTTTTAACCAAGTAATGAGATTATCGTTCGTTCATCAAAAGGCTGCATAGTATCAACCTATTCTCTCATAATGGATTCATTCATCTTACTTACAGATCAGGCTGAAGATCTGCTCACACAATACTAAAAATATCTAGGCACAACATATTTAATCAATCTGTGATGCTGACAGGACAAAGCCATAAGCAACCTGCTCTGACTTCAGTGCTGATCTTGCTGTGATCAGCAGCCCGGACTGGAGATCTCCCAAGCTCCCTCCCAGCCTCAGCAGTTCTACGATTCCATGACTTATACAAAGTGCACTACTCTTCAGAACGTAACAATACCTTAAGCATAAACAAGTTCAAAGCTGGTAGTTCAATAAAACCAGAACTTCGATAAATGCAACAAAAATCTTCAATACCATTTTTGCTTACCGAAGTAATTGACCAAAACCCCTCCAACCATCGCCCCGCATCCTCTGCCCAGACCCAAGTGGAGACCCTGCAGGATTCCCTGGGCTGACGTTCTCAGCTCCGGAGGCACTGCTGCACTCAGGTACGAAATACAAGCCGCCCATATAGCCGCATGCGTGACACCTAGAGAGAGGAGACATCGTGAGGAGTACAGGGTCCACAGAGCACACAAAGGCAACATCAGAGCAACCGCGCTCGTCAGCTGGAGAAAAACAGCAAAATCCCTTCGCTGACAAACCTCTGTGAGGTACAAACCAGCTTTTGGTAATGGGATAACTGGCAGCCCAGCCACAGGGAGACATGACGACTCCTTCCCCGCAGCGTCCGTCAATGGCTCTTTCTCCCTGTAAGGTGACCTCCCTTCTCTCGAGACGCAGTCCCCAGGAAGCCTGAATAAAGTGCCTTAGAAGTCTCTCTCCCAGATTCCTCATCCCTTCAAGAGCACCCGGGGCCCTTCAAAATGCATTCCTGATGCCGTAAGCTGGAGCCAGTTCAAGCATCGATGCCTCCCGGCAGTCCCCGTGCTGCCACGCCGGTGGTGCCAAGGTCAGAAACTGCAGAGGGTATCAGAGATACCCACGCTATTTCAGAGCCAAGAGTGATTCCCCCCCGGCCCTTCTCCCTCCACGCCAAACCCGCCCCCAAGCAAACTCCTCCTGAACTCCACACCAACACACTGCATTTAGGCTGAATGGTGGGAAGAGCACGTCAGCTCCTCAGGGCAGGCCAGAGCTGCCAGTTTTCACACCCACCGTGGGAGGCAGAGGCAGCGTGCCCTCTCTCCTGCCATGCCTGCATCCTGCGCATCCCACCCGCCCCGGGGACCACGCGTGGCCGAGGCCCTCGCTGCTGTCACGGCCACCTATCCACCGCAGCCCCAGCTCCCCTGCGGAGCCTTAGGACGTCTCTTCCTGGCATGTGCCTTGTCGATTCAGGGTCACGAGTGGTTTTTCCTGCCGCCCAAGAAGGGTGGCTAGGGGGAGAGGCAGCGGGTGACCACCCGCACGCAGAACCAGCTGCAGGAGGAGCCCTCCGAGCACCTGCCCAGTGGTTTTTTTTTGTGGAGTGGGGAAGAACCGGACAGGAAAAGGCAAGGTTGTGGAGGAGCTGGAAAAACAAAACAGTTTTCGTAGCTCAGCGCACATTAAATAAGCCTAAACTATTTTGCCACCCTCGGATTGAGTGGGAATGTATTTTTCTTATTTGAGTGGTATTAAAAATAGTCATCGCAGCTCACCAGTGCCTAAGCTCTACTGCCTCGGTTTTTAAAAAACGTTGGCACAGCTGATGATTCAGTCAACATGTTTCTGTCCTCTGTGCTTGACTTATTAAGGAACAGTTGGACACTCAGTACTTGCTGAGGCATTTAGGCTGAAGACTCATGCAAGCAAGAAAATGCATGATTTTGTAAATACTCACAGAATAACGTGGGTTTTGCTGAAGTGTAAAATGATAAATAGCACTGTATGAAATTGATACAGCTCAGTTACAGACATGTTAGATGTCCACCAGGCTGTACAGTTCCATTTCAGTCCAAATCTAAATAAAAATTTCTCAAGCCTCGGGTTTAAAGGCCAACTTTATACATTATATATATACATATATATATACACACACATATTATATATAAACATACATATACACTATATCCATATAGCTGGTTTTGGTACTAGTATGTCACCTTGTTGAAAAATAGGAATTTTACATTAGGATGGGCATAGTTTCCCTTACCATTTACAGTTTGAGGCTTTAAAACTCACATATTTTTCATACAAAATGCTCAGAATTTTAAAACTCGCTGAATGACTACATTTTCTTTAATGCATACCCATGTATGCATTGAAAATAGCAACCAAGAACTGTCCCAATAGCATACCAAAGCTAATCTGATATAGATGATGTGTTTTTGTTTTACAAAGGATATCAATTAATGTAAAACATTCTGGTTTATAAGCTATTAAATATTAAGTCAAGTTTTAAAGCCAGGCAAATCAAAAACACATCATAAATTATTTGAACCGTGAAGCACAATACCACTGTATTTGTTCAAAAACAAAAGGCCATAACTTAACAAACAGGTTCTTGGATGTTTTCACCTTTACTAAGCAATCCAGCAAGGACACAGTGTTCCCAGCTCCTCTGCAAACAAATCCATACCTTTAAACCAGCTTATTTCACTTGCCATTAAAGGCAGCAGATTTTTTATTTTATTATTTTTTAGTATGTGTACATTACTATATGTGATTTATTATTTATACAACAGTGACTATTTGGAACAGTTTTTATAACATTTATATGTTGTCTGGTCTGGATTACTGCTAACCACAAGTTGTTCACAATATATATATATTGTGACATTATTTGCTAAAACCACTAGCCACCATTTCACCATCTGGACTAGAGTTCCCACAACCGTTAACAACCCTAGTGTTATGCTTAGAATAATAATGTTTAGCAAACTTAGGTTAATTTACATATACACCAAGAGCTGAAGATTTGGGGAGCCAAATTTGTTTCAGGAGAGATATATCCTAATCACTGCCTGTTAGACACCCAAGCTTTTTGCTCTCTAGGCATAACTGCGTTGCTGAAGCATCGGCAGGAGTCACTTCTTAGGGCAGTACTTGTTTTGGAGTTTGCTGGACAACTGCCCAGTAAAAATAGCTAATTTTATATAATATATTATATAATATATAATAAAGGTGATCAGTATTGTTTTGTCATTTGGAAAATTTACGCAAACTGGTGTTTCCAGAGCTGTTAGCTGTTACTAGCTAACACAGCTGCTACCGGAGCATGTAGATCAGCGCATCGGTACGGTAAGTTGCAGCTAACCTACCTACCAAAACTTCATCTGCTAAGTGCAAAATCAACAAGACTGCCTGCGTGTTCGTGGGCTGACGGCATGTACACACACAGTAGATGTGTTTGCCTATGAGAACGCCTTGAAATTTTCAGTTATTAAAGATTCAGCCTAAACTCGTATTTTCATACATTGCATGTGCCAGTCAAGACAGCATATGGATTCAAAACTCTCAATTAAGAGGCGAGTTTAAATCTCCTCATTTACTCCTTTGAGACTGCAGTGCACTTGAAGAGTCCTCCCCATCCCAGTTACAGGCAGCAACTGAAACTCAGCATGGTTCTTATTACAATTAATAGATGCAGTTTGCAGAGTCACCTTCCAGAAATTTCCCCATGCCCTTCAGCACAACACATGGGCATCATCCTTCTTCTACTGCGGAAACATACTAAAAAGAAAAATAAATTCCTTACAAAAGTCAGCTGAAATTGTTGTTAAAACTCCTTCAGCTGACGGAACTGGAATTTAAATAGAATTTGACAGCTTCCTGGGAAAAGAGTAATGTACAATTATAAGCAGGACTTCACCAAGGGATTTAAAAGACCTATCAACCTGATGCAGTTGCGTGACCCACACTGTACCCAGATGTTCTGCACAATCTAATCTTTTTTTTTTTTTGGTTGTTTTCAAATACTTCTAATCCTTACATATGCAAAGCTGCTACAACTCTTTACCTCCCTCTGTCAAGAAACTCACTGAACAAAAATAAGGGCTTCCACCTCACCAGATTTCATTAAGGTGTCACCTCTTATCCCTACCGACAGGTTGGGTAGATATATAAAAAAGAAAGCAGAGCCCAAAGAAACAGGATTTGATAACTGCTGCAAAAGAAGTAATGAATCCAGAAGAGATTAAAACTGGTAAGAGCAAGGAGGGGAAAAGAATAAAAGGGAGGAGAGTAAATACTTCTAAAAAGATAAACTTGATCTCCCATTCAGGCACACTGAATGAGATTGCTGGGATGTAACAAATGTCATGGCAGTAATTAGCCACACGTACAGTGTACCTCTGGACTTCACAGGCACTCATCAACGACGTTCCACGCAGGCTGAAAAGTGCATGTAGGACACAAAGAGGGCAGGGGGGTGGGGGAGTTGTATTTGTTTTGGTTTTAACCTTCTCGTTTGCTGACTATAATAACTGCAAACAGCATGATTAACCGAGGTGTACATGATTCAGCAGTGGCTAGATATAGATAAAGTCTGGTAGATAAATTTAAGGGGAAGTATTAGTTTGAAGGTCCTTAGTTTCTTCTTTAAACCTCAAATACGCAAGATTGTACCACACAAAAAACCCCAGCACAACAGCTCCCTCGCAGTCCTGCTGTAAAGGCAAACCTACGTATTATGCAATTCATACCGAAATTTCAGCAGAATAAAAACCAAGATTCAAAGTAAAAGAAACTTCTTTCTCAGCCGTGACTACAGCACGCTTCCAGGCACAAACTCATGGCTGTATTACTGAGACACACGTTTGGGGCTTTCCCCGGCATTTTGAACCGGGGTATCTTTAAAACAGGATTACCTACAAGGCAACACCCAAAGCTCTGTATTCATCGTTTGTCCCCCCCCCCGACATTTAAGCAGGCAGGACACTTACACGTTCTCCAGGTTCTTTGTAACATTTTCATGTTTTAACACTTGGTATGAATGATGAAGTATCAGTTCAATAGTTGTGGTTCAGGGTTTTTTTAATAACAAATTCAGAAGCATGCTGTTGTGGCAGCTTTAATACAATAAACTTCTTTTGTCAGCAGGCAGGCAAGGGGCCAGGACACAAACTGATCCCTTTCTACACGTATGTGGAGATCAACACAGTGATCTCCAATGCCATTTTGTAACTCAAGTTAAAATCTACCTTACAAAGATTTCTGTAAGTATAGTAGAAAAAGTTAATGCAAATTCAAATTATGCTGCACATGGAAGAATAAAATGCATAAGTACAATCTGTGGAAAGTTTTCTACATAGTATTGTATAAATCCAAAATACTGGCTTTAACTAAGATGGCACAACTATTTTTAAAGGCAGGAAAACATTTTTGACATTTAAATTAACCTTTCTCTTGCAAGCTTAAAACCCCAAATACTTCAGTATTCTTCAAATACTGAAGAAACAGAAAGTAAAACAGTTGAGATTTTTCGTGGTTTTGAGAAGTGGTACCCACTACAAAGACATAAGAAAAATGTAAAATTTAAATTAGAATAATTTAACATTGCAATGAAGGTCTTACAGACTTCGACAACAGGACTCAAAACAGGGCTCAAATTACTTTTCCAGACCACCTCTGTCCTTCTAATTAAATTAAAGGAGCTTTATTAGTGCAAAGCCACTGAAAGAAATTCTTCTCTAGCTGTTATGAAAAAATAGTTCTGTAGTCTAAAAGTATTGATTGAAGAATACCACTGTGAAACTACAAAATACTTTAACAGCAACAGAATGACCCGGACTATGGGTTTTGGTGGGGTTTTTTTGTTGTTGTTGTTGTTGGGGTTTTGGTTTTGGGTTTTTTTTTGTTGTTGGGTTTTTTTGGTTTTGTTTTGTTTTGTTTTTTTATGGCATCCTTTCAAGAACTACAACCTTTTGCATTCAATGAAGTTCAGGTTTACCACCAAACAGGATTTGCAGCAGGTGTGTACCCAGCTCATGCTTCTGTTTCTTTGTTTAGTTAAAGGGCGTGTTGGTCTCACACAGTTCTGTTTGAGTAAACACAGAACTGTGCACAACCAAATGCAAACCCACCCTTTTAACATCAAATATTTCCCAAGATCAAGAGTTATGCTTTATTAACTGGGGATATTTGTGGTCAAAAAAAAAAATAGAGAAATACCAGATTTTTATTTAATCATCATTCACTTGAAAACAAGACAAATGTGAGCACCCGAACCTACACTGAAAGGCGTTACTGCGCTGTCTTACCTTGAAGTACCTCCATCGGAAGAACAGTCCAGGCGTTTTCCAGATACGAGATATAAATGTACCGAGCTGTATTACAGGCAAGACCAATATAAAGCACTCTAGAGGAAGCAAGGAAAAGAGAAGTCAGAGTAGTTTGCACTCTCCTTTTTTTGCTATGTTTTAATATAGCTGTACTGCTTCAGGAATCATTTGCACGTGTACAGTTTGCCAGTCTAAAGCATCTGCTCAACACAAAACACATTCTTTAAGGCCTACACCCAAGCATAAACTCTCCTCTTGGCCACTCTAAACACATATTCAAATTGAGGCTGAAGTTAGGACAGTCTTCAAAATCCTTACGGAAAAAAATTTCAAACAGACAGCAGATTCACTGAGCTTTTAGACAAGCTCTGCAGTTCCATGCCACACTCCACACAGGACTGTACATCAGAGAGAGCATTTCTAAGCACATCCAACACCCCTTCCAAACAATCTTCTTTTCTGGCCATTCAGAGATTCATTCTGCCATTTTAATGTAAGCCTGCTGCGGGATTGTATTAGACAAATCAATTTTACCCCAATTAATATACATTTATAGTCCCAGTATCTGCAAACTGCTCAGGACTACTGTAAAAACACATCCCACAGAAGCAATACGGTTTATAAAAATATGCCTCAGGGTAAAAACTTAACCATCCTGTTGAAAAGCAACAGATGCTGCATCTCAGAACGAAGGGGGAAAAAAAGCTCTTTTAACAGTTTTTAAACAATGAAGCACAAAGACTAATTGTGCAGTGCATTTCCCATTGCATGTTTACCCTGATGACTTTTCCCTTCCAGTTTTCATTTCAGCTGAGCTTACCTCTGGGATGCTTATTCATCCAGCTATCTTTCTCTTATTTTTAGATGGATCTTAGGAAACAAAGACTTAATTCAAAAGATGTTTTTAGCTTGAGAAGATATACTATTGCAAATTTAAAGATTTTTTTAGGGGCAAGGATAATTTCTTGTCCAAACATGGCTTCTCGGTTGACCCCTGGTTTAGCACAAATGAAATAAATTCCATTGATAATTAAGGTGTAAGCATAAACACTGTGAAATGGCTCGTTATTCTTTGTGCTGCTTTTTTAGTTAGTTGAATAAATACAAAAGCAGCCCAAGATTTAATAAATGGTACATAGCCATTCTGGAAAAATCTAGAGTGAGATGCAATCATAAAAATGAGGCATCTTGTTAACACGCAAGGTCTCCAAATATACGTGTTGACAGCTAAAAAGCCAGAACCATAATTTTCATCATGTCAGTGGTATTAAAAAACCCTCAAAAATATAAAGACAGGTCTGTGCATTTCACAACAACATGTATTTACAGAAGACAATATATTTCACTTTGAACAAGTCGGGTAAGCTTGCAGGAAGTCCCCCCTGCCCCCCCAGTCACACATCAGACCAAGCTGCGCTGCTTCCAGATACATGTGAGGTCCACGAGTAGCTGGTTTAAGCTGCCTTAGGCAACACAAGCCCATTGAAGAAAACATGGGAAGCCACGACATGTTCATTATTATAAAATAAAGAGAACAAACTTGTTCTTTGTGCCATGGCTCATAAATTTCATCTCTCCCTTTAATTAATGCCTTCTGTTCCAAACAAGTAACTTCATTCCTTTCACAGGCACAACTTAATGTAATTCTTGTGCCCTCAAACGCTTCAGAAATGTGATTTTCAGAAATGTGATATGAAAATACGTATTTGCCACAAAAGGCTGCAAAGGTCTGCAGCATCCTTTCTGCATTCCCCTATCAGTAAGGCTCAGGGTGACACACGCTCCTGGGGATACAAAGCAATCACCTCACTAGATACTTGGTTTTCCCCATCAGCAATGCAGATGCGCCCAGCTCTGTTCAGGACCAGTGCTTGCCAGCTTAATTTCACTTCTGTCTAGCAAAAACTCAGCCTGTGCAGCCACAATTTCCATCCCACCCCAGCTGTTCCCTGTGATGGCCAGACCAGAGATGGGAAGGGGTGTCCTCCTGCTTCGTAGTTTTTCCATCATCACTAACAGACTCAGCTACCTGTGCTTTTCCACTGTGTTACACTTGCACAAAGTTTTGGATTCAGAGTTTAAGAGCAGCAACTTAGTCAGGTTCTACCTTTAAATTTCTTAGAATACGTACAGAGTTTTAGGTAAATTACAGTTTGTGAAGATTTCTGAAATTATGGTTTTAGAGGGTTACATCACACAAGAACTCTTGTGTATTTAGAGAATATTCTCAAAAAAGTATTTATAATAATCACTTAGGCTCTTTATCAGACCTAAATGGAAAATGTAAACAGATGTTCCTATATGCAGTATGCACAGAGACACCATATTCAACTTACAGGTTGAACATTTAAAGTACTGAATATATATTTACTTTAAGGAGACTAAGCTGTTTACAGCTGTGACTACCAGTCTCTGCTTCCTATAAAAACTCACATGCTGGAATTGTGGTCAGACAACACACTCAAGCTTAACCTCAAGTGGGAGGTTATTTTCAGAGAGTAACATCATCTTCCTAAACTCGCGGGCAGTTATGAGCGCTTCTACACGGGATACCATTCAACAATGGTGTCTAAACATTTGATGGCCAGTGTTGCACGCTTCTCCGTTGCAGTAACCTCTCAAAGAACTTGTGGCCTTCACCACGCTTTCCGATGACTTTGTTTTTTTACCTCTTTATTTCACTTTTAAATGAAAATCTGCTCTGTCATCTCTCAGGAGGCGGCTGGAGGAGGCAAGGCAAAAAATACCCCTCTAACATCTGCGGTACTCCCTCCCCTCCCAAAGCTGTACAATCACAGAGCAGCTTTCTAGCGGAACAGATTGCTGCCATTGCACCAGATTAATCCAGTGACCTGGTAATATACAGCGTTAGAAACGCTAGCAGCATGTATAACACACGCACACGTGCAGTGCCTGTCTGTATGAACACTATAGCTAACGAAGTCAGAAATCACACATTTTAATCAGCACGTTAGGTATGATCATGCTTAAAATGCTTGGGCAATAATTTGAGTATTACTCAAAAAAACCCCAACCCAAACTACCAAAACCATGAAAACAGAATAGGTTTCAGAATGTTGTTAAGAGTCCTATATGTCAACACATATGGGGGTAAAAACAGAAAGCTTTACAAGACTAGAAGAGTTAAACTGAACTTCTATCGAACAAGGGTGTAAAGCCTATTTTCTTGTAGTTCTACAAAGGACAGTCAATAGCATTTTCTCCTGCTGTGACAGTGCATGCAACTCGGGTCCTCATTACTGTCTTCAAAGAATTAGGACAGGAAGGAAAGATTGAATGATAACATTCAAATAAATACTGCAGAAAGACTGTCTACATCTAAGAGTCCAACAACCCAGAAGAAAGGAACTTCGAGCTATTAAAAAAATATATATATCTATCTATATATAAACCACTGATGCCAAATGCTTCTGGCTCAGATGGTTCCAAGAATATATAGTTGGAGGCCTCTGGTTCTTATCAATGGGAGAATGAGTATTTGGAATATAAGGCAGCAGACACATACAGAACTATTAAAGAATATGAGCTATGAACTCCTACACATTCCTCTTAAAAAAAAAAAAAAAGTTTGCCTCCTCTTGCACAAACCATGCATTATAAAAAGTTCAAAAACTCCTAGAAGAAAGGCAACCAGACGGAGCCATCTCAAACTGTGATAACTAAATACAACTCAGCATTAGATAATATTAACATATGACTAATGTGCATTTCCCAGGTATAGGTATAAAGAATGTTGTTTCATCACAAACAGGAGCTAGTGTTTAAACAACTTAATCCTTATCCAGTCTTGGCTTCATAGGCTTCAGTGCAAAGAAGAAAAAAAAAAAAAAAAAAAAAAGATAAAGAGTTAATCCTGTACATCATCTTTCTTTTTACTGGCCAGTGCTCTTCTATTTCACCTTACTCACAAACGTACCATTCTTTTGGGTTTTTTTCTTTCTCTACTTGAAATCTCAGCCTGAATTTTGTACCATAACAATATACATTGAAAAAGTATACCCAAGCTATCTTTAGCTACCAAGATTGTGATCTCTTCTCACACTCCTCCGTCATCATATCCTTCCTCCGATCTTCACATGCGAGGTGTCATATTTTCTCAATCTAATTATTGTCAAATTCAGAGATTAAAAATCTGACTCAAAGCAAAGAGACCTTCCTCAGGCCAAAGAAAGAAAACCCACATCTTTTAAGTAATGCCTCAAATTACCACACTAAGCACCTCAAACATTTTTGTTAGAGGTCAAATGAATCAAAAAATTAATCCCAATAAAACCAAAACAAATAAAACAGAGAACAGAACTACAGAAGAGAATACACGAAAAGAGAGTGCAGACAGCTTAAAAAACACGTCTCAATGACACTACAACTATAAACATGGCATTTGGAAAGGACTTAATGGTAACAGCACACAGAGTTGTTGCACAGAGTACGTGAGTAAATAGAAAAAAAAATAATCCCACCTTTATGACTTCATTAACTCAGATTTCCCCCTACCTTTCCTCCCTGAGCTTTTTTTAAAGAGTAGTGAAGGGATCTGGAATATATGGAAATTAAGTCAATTGTGAATTTCGTGGAAAACAATGTTCACTGACATGCTGGATGTTGTCACTTTCACTTACCCAAGGCAAAAACTACGGGAGATGCCCTGCACAGCCATCTCACTTCAGTACCTAACACAGGCAGTCACAACGAAAGGAAGAGAGCAAGGAACTGAACCGGTAAGCGACACTACAGGGCTGCAACCCCATTCTGCCAACACCCAGAGCCTGATGACAAGGGCATGTGCACAGGAGGTGCTCACCTCACTGCTTCATCTCATCCTCCACCCCTCTCCGCATGCAAGTGACACCCTTCCAGGCTACTGTGGGGGCAAAAAACTGCCCCACAAGGAGAAGCGGGCTAAAGCAGGAGGTTTCCAGCACACTGCTACTCACAGGGGGAAAAAAAAAAAAAAAAAAAAAAAAAAAGTAAAATTAATGGAATTTTATGTTGAAACAATCCTTGACTGGGTGGCGATTTGTAAAGATCTCCAACAGAGCTCTGCATCAGTGAACTAGGATGTCTTCTGGAACTGTCTGCAAAAGGTCACAGTGCCAGGCATAATGCACGCACTAACATGCAACTCAAATACAAAGGAAGCATTTCAGAGCACTTTCAACTCCTAAAATTGTAATAAAAAAACCTCCATCAGGCAAGCTACATAACCGAGCAGGACTTGGACTTTTAAAACGAAAGGGATTAGCCTGAATTTCACTTTGTAAAAACACAAGGCCAAGCCTGAAATTCAACACC